>NC_138060.1:50948201-51438963 GCF_964194185.1 Rhinolophus hipposideros
TGAATGACTAACACCTTTGTTCAAAATATTTTGGCAACATCTACTGAGATAAAATTATATCTACTCTTTACCCAACAACCTCAGTTTAAAAAATTTAACCTAGAAAAATAAAAACACCATTGTTATAAACGTGTGTGAGGATGTTTACTCCAATATTGTTCAAATAAAGAAAAAAAGTTAAGTCCATCAAGTGGGAAATGGTTTAATAAATTATATGGTACTTTTTAACTGAGGAATATAATACCAAGTGCATCGAATGGGCATGACTTGTTTAATAAAAATGCATAGGTTACTAAGTAATGTATCTAGTATGATTGCATTTGCTTTTTAAAAGGGGTTGGGAAAACAGTTTTCATCTTGTCATGTATGTTTAAATACATACATATATATATAGAAAAAATATACTGCAAAATGACTATATTTGTTTCCTTAATAGGGAGTAAACTATTAACTTTTTAAAAATAATCTGCACTGGTTCATTTACTGCAATGAACCTGTGTCACTTTTCTAATTAAAAACATTAAAAGACCACCTGTGTTTCTAAATGAATTGTTTCAAGGTAAAACAAAAAATCTCAAGTACAAAGATTGTTTTATACTGACATTTAATTTGTCACGTTTCTCCATAGATAACCTGTGACAGAGATCTTTCTTGTAAGAGACTAATCTGAGAGCTGAAGGAAAAATATTAAACCCTATTTAAAAAATCTGGAGCAACGCATTCTCTGAGAGAGAATATATTTTATATATTGTATATTATACATTAAATATTAAATATAATATATAATACATATTAAATATATATTAAATATTATGTGTTTTCTGAGAGAAAATATTTCATTATCTTAAAATATGCAGATTTCCTATGAAAGAGAAAAGAAGCTGAAAAATTACCTTTTGCTCATAGTGTCATAAGGGCCAGTTTGTCAAAAGGTCATATTTGATTTATTAATCAAAATGGAAATTGGGAGCTCTCAGAGCAGAAGAGAGTCTTCAAATGGAACCCCTTCTCTGTCTCCTTGAGGACACTGAGGTACGCATTTGGTACTTTAGATGTAAATTGGGCAAATTCACAAACTTTTAAAATATACAGTCCTTTGTTAATGCAAATATCACTTTAAAAATTATCAAATATTTTCTCAAGGCCTTTAGGCTGAATAATATATTCTTAAATCAAGGATACCAGATCTTTTCTTAAAATCATGAATCATGAAAAATATTCATCACATTAAGAGAGCGATATGTGAGAAAAGAACGAGAAAAAAGCCAGACAAATGGGCATACTGTTGTGAATTTACGTCAATATTATGAAAATATTGAGCATGCAGCCAAAGCGAACTGCTTCCTGGTAAACCTTCTAAGAACTGAGAACAGTACTGATGAACCACTATGTAGCCCCACAGAGAGGCCATGGCCCTGAGGCATCAGTGAAGCTCACACTTCCCTAGTCAACACGTAGCACACTGTAGAGATTCACAAATGGGGGAGATAGCCAAACAATAAAAACTATCTCTTACATCAGAAATGTCTATCATTTCAGCACATTTTCTAGAAAGAAATGTTACCTATCAGACTCTATTTCATAAATATCTGAAAAACCAGATATTACTATTACTGAATTTCCATGTTTTTTAAAAAGAAAGAGGAGAGGGATAAGAAAATAAAACACAAAAAACTTACTGCATTGGCACGCTGATCCCAGTCATGTTTGTCATCTGACAAAATTTCCCTGATTTTATTTAATGTTTCTTCAAGTTCTCGACTAGAATAGATCTTAAAGAAAAGATGCAACATTATAACGTTAATATTTCTTACCATAAGCAATATCAAAATTATGCTCTGATGTTAAAAATCATCTTTCAAGTAATAAGGTTATTTCCCATTCTTGCACCATTATTAATGGAGAATGGAAATACATTATAGACAATAATAAAATAAAATGCTTAATTTGTCTTCCTTACCTCTGACCCTTATGCTACTTCTCCACTCATGAGTAACTTCAAAAATATGTTTAAAATGCTTTGTCATTTAAAAACAAGATACAAATATTCTAATTAGTAAAAACAGGCCTCATTTCTCAAAATGACTTTGGGTATATAACATACCTATACGTTCATATACGTATTATACAATATTGCAAAAGGACATGTTTTTTTTTTTTTTTTTTTGGAATTGAAGTGTTTATTCTGAATGTTAAAAAATTAAGACCTATAAAAAGTTACATAGAAAATAAAAATGTTGAAATAAAGATGCTTAGGGGAAATGTCAACTAAATTACATTTTGCACACATCAAGACACATTCTTGGCTGAATGCTCCATACTGGATATTTAAAATAACACAAATAGGATTGCATTTTTGTTAATTTAATTTGCAGTCATATTAGATACAATGGTTAACATGCTTAGGAGAGGCAATATTCCGTGTATTTCTTAGTGTTATTGAGCACATTTGTAAAAGATTAAACTTCACTGTGTTACTATGATTTTCCCCCATACACTAAATGAACAAACACAACACTGACTTATTTCAAATAATGAATATTGAATATGGTTATACTGTACTCTAAAATTACATTTATTAATAAAGATTAATTTTAGCATTAAAAAGGGGGATTCTGTGACACCCACAGAAAAATTTGAAAACCTGGACAAGTAGACTAAAATAGAGAATCACTCAGTTTTCTGAAGCAAATTGTATGACGAAGTTAGGTGGGGCAAGCTGACTTTGAGATCTCCCCGTGACCCAGACAAACGGCCATGCTCCTACTACTACCTAGTGACTGCGGAGCGTCTTTGAATCTTCAGAAAACATGGACTCTGCTAGAGCAGCCTTCTCTCAGCTACTGAGCAAGGCTAAGAAGTAGAGAGAAAAGGAACTGCCAGAGTGGAAGGAGTGGACCGCCCGGGCTGGGCTGACTCTTTAAGACCCTGCAGTTGTGCTCACAGTACCAACGCGCATCCAGGCTCCAACACATGGGGTTAAGGGCCTCCGGGACAGGCACACAGCCACGTGAAGCAACACTTAAAAAATTAAGAGTGGGTGCGACAAAATAGAAAGCTACCACGAAGAGACGCTTAATGTTTAGAACTGTGCCAAATAAAAATTAGGCAGCAAAATGCAAAGGTAACTTAACGACATCTAGACTACAAATAATCTACCCCCAATAGAACATATATTTTATGCAGACCACAATTTTTTTTTTAAATCTACTTGAATTAGGAGAGTTAGAGCAATTTGTATGAAATAAAGTTTTTAAGTACAGCTGTACAGCTTAGGAGAGTTAAAGCTCCAAGGATGTCTAAATATAACTTTCCAAATCTCTTCTTATGTCTGTCTATGTGTCTTGGAAGCTGCCGACACTAAAATTCTAGTAAATGAGACCCTGTAAAATGCTTTAGTATATATCACATGCCACCTCAAAAACACTCAAAAGGACATGTTTTAAGTTAGTCTCTCCCTTCTCCCTGCCTCCGTCCCCCCATCTTCCCCCACCCCCAGGATTAGACTGTGGCCAGGATAGCCACATGCTTTGTTTCCTCTGGAGCCAACCATCTGCAAAACACCACTATCCTTTCATTCACTTAACAAACATTCAAATAACAGGGATGTATAATGTTAGGTACTAAGGATACTACAGTGAGCAAAAATAGGCATGTTCTTTGCTGTATGGAGCTTATAATCTAGTCAGGGAGAAAAAAAACGAAATAATCAAATGATATATAAAATATGAAATTGCAAGCAGAAAGTACCACCAAGGAGAACTATACAGTACTATGAAAGTCTATATATAATCGGGGGTTTGAACTAGTGTTAGGAAAGTCAAGTTTGAACTGAGAACTAAAGGATGAGCGGAACATCATTAGGCAAGTGGAGAGAGATTAGCCTTCCCTGGAAGAAAGAACATGTGTATACAGGCTCTGTGACAGAAAGCAACTGAATGAAGACCAGAGTACAGGAACAAAAAGTGCAAAGGGGATAGGGGAGGAGTCAATGACCCACGCCTAACTCAATCAGTACACAGAATTTCTCCACATCACAGTCAAGGTTCAGATGTGGGCATGCGACCTAAAAGTGAATCTCACAAGTATTATAGGATCAGCCAGAAAAGAGGAAGAGAGTGGTTAGAGTGTGAGGCTCAAACAGCTGCAGCCATGCTGCTGACCATGAGGGAAGGCAATGTAGGGGCATCCAGCAATCAGAGCCGGACAGAAACAGGGTCCTAGGGATACCATCTGAGTTGTACCAAACAGATTACCTTCATCAAAACAGCCCTACTTTTATCTTTCATTTTCAACAGCCAATAAATTCCCTTTACTTAAAAAAAACAAAACAAAACAAAACAAACCACCCCACGCCCAAAACAAGAGTACAAAGGGGAGCAGGACATGAGACAGGTTGAAGAGGTAAGAAGGGAACCAGACAGCAACCTGTCAGAGAATGATTCCTGAAGGCTTCTGAGCTACTTCTTTCCTACCTCCCACCTCCCCTTCACAATAGTCCTCCTGCCATATTTCAGAAGAAAGGCTGGTCCCTATACCATTCCTAATCTTATTATGATGCATTACTCTGGAATATACTAAAAGGCTCCCCTCTCCCCCAACAAGGAAAAAAGGGTCAACGCAAAAAAGGGTCAAGTCCTTACTACGGTGAAGGGATACATAATTATTTAAACGTTCTTTTAGGGGGTATACAAGCAAAAGAAATTTGAAGACAAGAAAGGAATCTGTTACAGTAGAATGACCGATTCCTAGGTTTCTGATTTTTGTAACTGATTAAGTAGTGGTTTCCACATATAAAACACTGGAAGAGTAGTTTTGTAAGGGGAAGATCATGAGTCCAATTTCAGACAGATTGAATGTGAGATGCCTCTGAGACATCTAAAAGGAGATGCTGGTCAGTGGAGAAATTATTTTGATGCTCAAAGAGGTCTGGCTTAGAGATAAAAACCCGTGTATTATCTGTGTAAAGGCAAAAACTGAAGCCATGGGTTTGAAGAAAGTAACTTAGTAAGAAAGTGGAGAGTGAGAAGAGAGGGCCCAGAAATGACCCTTAAGAAATCCCAATATTCAGTAGCTAAGTAGAGAAGGATGTGCTTATAAAGGAGACAGACATGAAGTAAATAAACAGATAGAGGGAGAATAAAGGATGAATGTTGTAGCTCAAGCATCTTTAAAGAAAAGTGGATATAGTTGGACATTGTAAACTAATATAATCCAATCATATGGATTCGGGGCAGCCGGGTGGCTGTGGTGGCTCACTTGGTTACAGCGCAAGCTCTCAACAAGGTTGCCGTTTCAATTCCCCCATGGGATGGTGGGCTGCACCCCCTGCAACTAAAGATTGAAAACAGCAACTGGACTTGAAGCTGAGTTGCGTCTTCCACAACTAGATTCAAGGACAATGACTTGGAGCTGATGGGCTCTGGAAGAACACACTGTTTCCCAAAATTCTCCAATAAAATTTTTTTTAAAAAGTTAGAAAATAATAACAGTAATACGGATTCAATTTTATTTCAGTCTCACTGAAAAAAATCACTTGAAAATCTAATCATACCAATAAATAATAGCTTAGTAGTAGTAAGTCAAGCATTTTATTTTTTCGTAGTGAGTTAAGGAAAAAAATTTTTTCAGGTACAAAAACAGGTAATTATATGAACAGGTGCACAGGCAATATTCATGGGGAATGCTCCTACACTGGTATCCTTACCTGAATAGAAGGGACATCTGTAAAAGCTTTTATAAAATCATCTTCATCAACTGCTCCAGCACCTCCTTCCTTAGAAATACCTGCTAATTAAAAGGAAATTTACTTTTTAAATTTTATTTTTAAGTATTTTAGCATCAAGGACAAATATAATTCTTTTAATACCAACAAAGGCATAACAAATGCATCAAAAAAAAATCAACTTTCAGAAAAGTTAAATTACTTAATAGTTGATTACTTCTCTATGAGGTAGTAGGTTAGGCTGGTAGTAAAATCCAAACTAAGAACAGGTCTCCCATCCCTCATTCAATGCAAAGCAAGGTCACTAGAAGTACAGGATACAGGCGAAAAGATAAACATTTACAAGCTGAACAGCAATTTTAAATGGCACAAAAAGTCAACAAACGATGGCAAATAAGTGATGCAGAAAAGCAAATGTGAAAAAAAAATGAGTCTTGAAATCAAATTTAAATATGCAAACAAATCTTCCTTTATTGCATTTAGACAATAAAAAAGTAAACTGAATAGCCAATTGTTAAGAGCCAGTAATTAAGCTATTGTCTTTTGGCTCCAAAGCTACTCTACTATATTCTGTGGTGTGTGGCCTAGGATTAAGCAAACCATTTTTCTATTGGTTCTAGTGCTTTCCTGTTAAACTCTGTCAGTGGTGTTGCTGGAGAGAGACTGGAAGCTGAAGGAAGACGGGATCTATTCCTTCCTGACTGATTCCTGTTCTTATTAGCAAACCCCTAGCAACTTCTGCAGGGCCCTGAGTTCAGTAGCAGGCTGGATCCACTTTGCAGTTTTTCTACATATCGCTAAACCAACACCAACCAGCTAGTACTCCCTCCTCAGAGGTCTGAGTCAAGGCTCTGCAGGGCCCCTCCTTTAAGCCTCCACGTTTTAACAATTTCAACATCTTCATTTTGTTCCTCTGGCTCTAAGGGTAGGAGGTATGCACTGTAATTGCTACCTCCAGAATACTTTAGTGTTCTTTCTTTGCATTCTTTATTCATTAATACCCATTTAACAATTTTTTATATTAAAATTCTCTATAAAAATAACTGTTGTGGTTTCTGTCTCCTGACTGAACCTTGGCTGATACAGGGTGTACTTAAGTTTCTAACTATATATATTTATTTCTTTATGGTAAGAATTCAACACATGAAATGGATTTCAACAACACAAGATGTACACCCCAAGGGACAGCTGCTTTTAAAAAGAAATCTCTCCAATTAAAAAATTAAAATAACTGAATTTTAAGTTAGCATCATCCTATACTCCGGATCTCCAAAGGTATATAAGAAGCTCCTCATCTAAAGAAAAAACAAAAACAAAAATAAAAAACAAACAAAAAAATCCTTTAAAGATCTCTATGAGTTTTAACAACAGAAGATGGACCACAGAATAGCACAACAAAGTTGAAAGGCAATATAATAATATGATACTGCAAATTAAAAGCGATGACAATTTAACAAACAAAAAGAAAAATGAATGTGCGTCTGCTATAGGAAATTCAATCACAGGAGTAAATACATTAGTTATTCCCTAGATATTGAAAAGAATCCAATGAAACAAAACTCTCAACCCCATCCCTATGATCATTCCCAGTGATTAACTGAAAAGAATCAGTTAAAGCAAAGAAACAAAAAATACGATATCTACCCATATTAACATCTTATAACACACTACATTAATGCACAAATCTCTTAACATGGGGTTTATTGTTTTTGACAGTGGGTACCCAGAAGCCTAGATTTTTACAATTTCTTCCCAATCTTTCACAGTTATCTAGCACAGGCCACTGAACAGAAATTTTTACAGGGACTGGTCCTTATCAAGTAGTTCCTAAACATTTAACACAGTTTTCATAAAAACAACTTTCTTTCCACATTCCTTAATATATTTTGTTCATTTATATACTACTTCTTGCAAATTACTTTGTCACAGCAATAAGAGCAACCATTAGGCATGTTTGAGAACAAACAACTGACTCCTGGAAAGTATACACTTCGACTGGTAGAACAGACCTGCGCAGATGTACCAGAGCAGAGCCAGTTAACCACCTCAGTGTGCTGACTGTGGCAGGGAAGACAACTTTACAGAGGAATGGAAAAGTGAAGGGGAGATCAGTATGAAGAGCTACTGGAATGGATATACAGTTTACAAGAGGTATCATACGTACAACAGAACGTTAACTCCACTAAAGTTGACCCACACACATCAGCACAACGTCAATACCCTTCAAGGGAATGCACAGCATCTAAATAAATCCCAAATAAGGCCAGAAAAATGGTGCCATTGACTAAGGACATACATAGAAAAGTCTAACTTTGAAAATCACAATTCACGCTAATCATAATACCTTTATTATTCAGTAAGTTCTGTCTTATAAATAGGGCCATAAGCTAGTGGGGAGGGGAGAGGGAGTATAAATTAAATGGCTTTTAAAAGTCCCCTAAAAGGTGCAGAGATGAAAGACTACAAATATCACTAAATTCAGCATTATGACTATCTCAGGTGTTGACAACTAGGTCTGTAAACCTGGACACGAGTATTACCAATCTGGCAAGAACTTGCATGGTCTGAATAGTTGATCTCAATCTACCTCACTCTTACCTTTGAGAATCACTCTGTATTAAGAAGAGCCGCTGCTGATGGGAGTGTATTGGGTCTGTGAATAGGGTAACCAGGACATGCTGAGCTCCCCATTCTAGCCTTGCTCACGTCCTATATGTATTGCAAGTAAACCTTTTACAATTGTAGTTTGCCTAATGTTTCCCCTCACCTTGGTTTTTTCTGGACAACCAAGCAGAAAAAGGATCCCTGCATGGGAGAATAATCTGTTGAATGAACTGTTTCATCTCACAATCATCATTCCATTTTCATACAGCTTTAAAGTTCACCTAAAAAAATACTATAAAATACTTTTAGCATCAGCAAGAAGAATGGACACCATAGGAGAGACAAAAAGAGTAATGGGACCTAATGTCAAATATTATTGCAAGAAAAGAAGAACAAGTGTGCATACCAAGGGCAGAAGTATTTAGATAACATGTTTGAGAGGAACACAAACAGAGGCTGGGCTGAAGGGGGAAGCAATGTTGGCTTCCAACTTGACTAAAGCTCTTTCAGATATAAGCAGGTCAACAATCACACTAGAAGATATAACTGGGCTAAGACAAAACAGAAGAGCTATGCCCGGGTGTCTAACCTCTCTAAAACAGAGATCAGTAATCTGTAAAGAGTCAGACAGTAAATATTATACTTTTGGGGCCATATAGTTTCTGTCGCAATTACTCAATTCTGTCATTGTAGCGCGAAAGCAGCCACAGACAATACGTAAATGAATAAGAAAGGTTGTATCCCAATAAAGCTCTATTTATGGACACCAAAATTTGAATTTCATATAAAAATTTAAAAATGTAAAAAAATATTCCTAACTCATGGGTGAAACAAAAATAGACAGTTGACTGGATTTGGCCTGTGGACTACTGTTTGCTGATCCCTGCTCTAGAACTTACCCTAAGCTGGTAATCACTTGATGGGTGTGTGTGTGTGTGTGTGTGTGTGTGTGTGTGCACGGGGCAGGGGGGTGATTCCAGTGATACATGGTTTCTAGTATGCTAGGTTGGCTAAAGTAGGCACCCTCAGAAATTGGCAAATATTACTTTAAGAGGTTTAAGTATAAAAAGAATATTCCGTTCTACTTAGTCCTTAACTACTAACAAGATGAAGTGCTGGATACAAAGGTGAATGAGGCAAAGGGTAAAGCAATATGTTTCAGATATAGGAGCAAAGAGAACAAAGTTTCAGATGTGGAAAGGGTCAAGTTCTTTTCATGCTAGACTAGGACAGAAGAGAAAGATAAATGATGAAAAAACAACATGGAGACAAATATGGTGTGAAACCCAAAGAAATTCACATAAAATCCATAATTTTTAAAGAGAGTTACACTAACGAAAGTACACTTACAAAGAAAGCTTAAAATAAAAGCCTTCTGGATCCATCCCCAACTTTTAAGGGAAATAGGTTGAAAAAGATACTCAGTTGAATACAAGGATATTTTTATGTAAAAGAAGGACAGATTTTGAGGGGCAGAACCAAGAACAGAGGTAAATACTGGTTTAGAGAACCACAACCAAAAAGAGAATGGAACCTTCAGCAGGGAACATTCATCACCCTTGAAGTAAGGGAACCTGATAACAGGTTCCTGTTGGGTTTCAAAATTGCTATAAACTAGTTACTACTGTGAACTTTCTATTGCTCCCCTTTTTGAAGGGGAGTGTCTACTATGGTTATACTGTCCTTGTATATTGAGTGTGTGGGTGTAAGTAAGATATTGTTTTAGTTCATAGGTCTCTGGATGGAGAGGAGCCACACCAGAGAACCCTCACAGGCATCAGAACATGATGCAGATAAACAAGATCATGGACTCTGAGCCTTATGCTATAGTTAGGATGAGACTTTCTTTCAGGAAATGTCCACGAGTGCAATTTGTATCTGGGAGGCATTGTGGTCAGAGGCTAAACTGCAGTAGACTGTTTGCAAAAATAGTTGTTAACAATTCCTCTCATTCTTGAATGCTCCTTTTACAATGTGACTTTGCAGCTGTTCCCATCCAGAAGTGGAGTCCCCAGCCAACAGGTAGGGTTAGAGTAACCTAGAATTCTCCAGTTGAGACAAGACCTAGAAGAGGCTAGAGGATATCTTAATTGGCGATTTACCAGTTTGAGCAGGAATAAATCTTCTCTGAAGAAAACTTATAGAATCCCCAATTTGGGCCCAACGGACTCCCACAAATTAAGTTCAAGCAAGGAGCTCACAATCAAAGCTCAAATACACAAGAACGGAAACTGTTAGGAACTAAGAGACACAGGAAACAAAAAATAGATTTTAGAACTGTAGATGTTAAAAACGTCTAGTTAGACTACAGAATGAATGTTTATGTAACATTTAAATAAATAATGTGGACAGAATCATAAAAACACCAATCAACAAAAGGTATTAGGAATGCACAAATGAATTTTGGGGAAAATAGAATGACATGTATAGTACAACTGTTGAAATAAAAAGAAAACAACTTGACTAAAAGGTTAAACAGTAGAAGAAATAGAGAGTTGGAAGATACACCTAAATAAATTACCCAGAAGGTGGCAAAGAAAAATAGGGAAATGGAAAAATAAAGAGAGATAAGGAGGATAGCACAAGAAAGTAATATATATATCTAATTAGAGTACCTGAAAGATAGAATAGAAAGACTAGAAGAAAGGCAATTATTTAAAAAGAGGTAATGATTGTGAACTTTCTAGACTGATGAAAACCAGTAATCTATAGATGCTAGTAATCAGGATGTACAAAGTAACCTAAGCAGAATAAATAAAAAGAAATCCACCTAGTACTCTGTGGTGTAACTGCTTAACACCAAAGACGAAGAGATAGACATCAGAGAAAGAAGAGATCACTTAGAAAGGAACAATAAACTTCTCACAAGCAACAAACTGTGGGATTCAGAGAGGGTATATTAGAATTTTTCAAGTTTTGAAACAAAAATGGTATCAATCTAAAATTGTATACATAGCACAACTAATTTTTAAGAATACAAGTTGAAAAAAGTTAAACGCACTGAAAATGAAGAGAAAAACCACCATTACTTAAAGATGGTATGTATGATTGTCTAAATCAGGGGGTGGGCAAACTTTTTCTGTAAAGGGTCAGATAACAAGTTTTTAGGCTTCATGGGCCATATGGTTTCTGCTAAAACAACTCAACCCTTCACAAATGAATGGTGTGGTTGCATCCCAATAAATCTTTATTTATAAAACCAGATAGCAGGGCCAGCTTTGGACTGCTGCCTGTAGTTTGTCACATCCTGGTGTAGATAAAAAACCCTAAATAACATACAGTAAAATCATTAAAAAATTAAATTTTAGCAAGGTAACTAGCTATATAATCAAAATACAAAATTTAATTTCATTTCTATGCATTAGTAAGAAAGTTAGAAATTTAAACTTAAAAAAGTACTATGTTGATGGACTTTGAGAGCATTATGTTAAATGAAAAAAGTCAAACAGAAAGACAAATACTGTATTGTCTTACTAATATCACAACTACAAAAATTTTTTAACTATCTATAGTGATAAATGTTAACTAGACTAATTGTGGTTATCATATTGCAATACATACAAATATTGAACTATGTTGTACAAATGAACTTCAGTAACATAATGTAACACTGAATGTCAATCATACCTTAAAAAAAAAAAAGACAATGTACTGAATCTATAGATGAATTTCGAGAGAACCAAGAGCTTTGTAATATTGTCTTCCTACCCAGGAATGTAATATGTCCATTTACTTATGCGTTTTTAAATTTCTTTCAATAAAGTGTTATAACTAAAAAAAATTATGTTCAATAGTAACAGATATTTTGAGGTATCTAGGAATAAACAAAATCAAACAAAAAGAAAACAAAGAAAGTGAAAAGCTTTGGGGGGAAAATAATAAATTTTAGTGAGACATTATAGACGAATACCAGAATAAATGGAGAATTATTCCATGTTCATGAACAGGAAGATTCAGCATCATAAAGATGTCCACTCAATACTATAATCATGTCTCCAACAGGGTTTCTTGTGGCACTGTCAAGCTGATTTTAAAAGCAGGAAAAATAATGAGCCAGAAACTGTTGAGCTATTGCTGCAGAGTACTTGCCCTACCAGATATCAAGACTTACTTGCCCTACCAGATAGGAGGATCTTGGTAGTGGTAAAACACAGACATCAAGTAAGGTTCTCCCAGGATCACAGGAGTAGCACTTAGAAGGGGGAGGTATTTTCGAAGCTTGGTGAATAAAGAAAAGTAAGAAAGAAAGGATAAAGGCTCTTTTGAAACAAGGTGGTATCACAGAATCAGAAGTAGAAAGCCCCCTATATATCATTCAGTAAAGAAGCTGCATTTTACTGTACCAACAGAAGAGGGCATTCTTGAACTAAAAAACAGTAAACTTTTCTTCCTGCCCCATAGAATTACTTGTAATAAAAACATATTCTTAGGACATTTAAGCAAATTTGAATATGGAAGTGCATAAAAGGAGGTGAGTATATAGTTTAAGAATAAATTTATGGAAAACAAAAGGGCTAAAGGAAGAAGTTAAATAACATCACAAAAAAAAAATCAGACAAATCCAGAAAACGGAACAATCTGAAAGACCACTGGCGTTTTGAAAGACCATTGACTTTTCAAAAAAGTCAATGTCTTGGGAGTAAAAATTGGTAAGGGGGCTTTTTTATACATATTATGGAATTTTCTTGCATTTGATAATGCTATTATGGTTATAATGTAGTATGCCTTTAAGTCTTAGGAAGTGTATATTAAATATTTATGGCTGAAATGTCACATCTACAATTTACTTTGCAACTAATGAGATTAAAAAAATGTGTGGGAATACATCTATAGAGAGTGTCAAAACAAACATGGCAAAATGATAATTATTAAATCTAGGTGATGAGTGTTCACTGTACGTCATCTTTGCTATACACTCTAAATTTTTTATAATAAAAAGTTAGGGATACACTCATTATAAAGCTGGAGTAGGTACAGATAAATAAATCAGGAAAAAATAAAAGAAACTATATAAACTAACCAAAATACAAACAGTAATATTTCAATTAAGTGAAGTAAAGAATGTTTCATTTAATTGCATGCCAATTAATTGGCCATGCATAAGAAAATAAATTAAAATGGATATATTGACATCTTATACAAAAATAAATTCCAGATAATAAGAATAAACCAAATGTAAAATAATTCCATATGGTCTCCTTGATGCCTAACATGAAGCCTTGTACATTGCAGGCTCTATACAGTTGTATAAGGACAGTAACTTATCTATGAAGAGATTGGGTCTTCAGTTTGCCTATTAATTTCAACCAAAATACTTTGGCTGTTTACATGATTTTCTCCCTTGTCTTAAACATTCTGAATGCTTCAAAAAATAAACCTTGCACAATGCAATTTCTTTACCACTTTAAGTTTTGCACAAGAGGTAAAACAAAATGGAGGTTGAAGAAAATAATTACAGCAAAGCATATCCTTATACATAGCAGGCAACTAGGTAATTTATTGGTTTATATTAATAATAACATTGGTTGCTTACTCGAGTCACATTTACCTTAAAACCAAAGTTAAGATAGACAGCACCAAGACATCTTATGATTGCTAGTCAATTGTATGGGATTCACAGTAATTTAAGACAGAATGGTCAATCTCTAAATTACAAATATAAGTCATATTGTTTTGCCATATGGGATAAAAATAAGAAATAAGTATCACATGCAGTATTAATTAGGAGATGACCCAGAGATGATTCAAGAAGAAACCCTTGACAGTGGGCCAAGCACTGGGTTCTCGTTTCATCTCTGCTAACAACTGTCTGATCTCAGATACATCATTTAACTCTCTGAGGCTAAGTCGCTTCATCTGAATTGGGATCAGATCATCTCTAAGTCCCCTTCAAGGCTAAAACCTTCTGGGTTTAGTATCTTTCGATGTCATCAGGGGAAGAAGAGAGGAAGAAAACAAAACACAAGCAGAAAAGTTATTTGGTTTTATATAAAGTTCAAAAACAAGAAGGTGAGGTTTACCAGTTAAAAATTTGGATTCTAAGATTAAATACAAATTCTGTGAGATTTGTTTTATTAAATATATATTGATTCTCATCATCTTTATTTGTTTAAAATAACTTTGGTATTTGCGAGATAGAAAAAATGGAAACAATTAGCATAATTTGTGGAAAACAGATAATTCAGACATTCTTACAACCCCAAGTCAGACATAAATAATACAAGTATAAAATATCCTAATAAGTCCTACTGGATTTGAAAGGGTGGTAATTACCCAATTATAAGAATTGAAAATTAAAACCATTTTAAAGTAGTCTGATGAATAGAAATAAGAGAGAGAATACTCTGTCCACTTGAATAAGTGAGAGAGAACAGCAGAACTTTGAGAATTGATTATTTGGCCAATGATTTGTCTCAATAATTATATACAAGCCTCAATGATAAATCACTAACCTCAAAATCTGGTACTAATTATATACAATAACAACTGTATCATCTTCTAACTCAATCTATTTTTTTTAAAAAAATAGAAGCCAAAGTAATTGCTACAGAAATAGGGATATTATAACTCAGAAAATAAACTTTAAAAAGACAATTTCAATAAGAAAAAATTACTTAAAAAGCATTTCTAGTTATAATGCAAAATTATAGATTTGCTCATTTCCAAATATTCTACTTTTCTGGGAATCATACTAGTTGAGCTTTAAAATAACATATTTATGGATGCTGAAAGGTAGTGATCATAACCGTAGATTATAATCTCAGAGCTGTAGAATCTAGAAGAATCCTAACTTACCAGTGAGATCAGTGGGCAGCAATACAGCCCAGAGTTTTTCCCACTTTGCCAACTTATTAGATGCATGACCCTGTGCAAGTTACTTCTCCAGACTTTAGTTTGCTCATCAGTAAAATCAGGATAATAAAGTATCTATCTCAGGGGTTTTGAGGTTTAAATGAAATATCTAAGAATACTCAATAATTTTTGTTAAATTATTACCTAAAATACTACAGAGAAATAAGTATTTTAAACAATCAGGTACCTTCAGCAATTGTACTCCAAGCCATTAAGCCAAAAAAAAAATGGGGGAAATGTATTTACCTAAATTCCTATAATGGAATTACAAACGTTATTCAGTAAATGGACTATTTAAAGAAATTCACGTTACACTTATTCTAATTAGTAAAGCACAAAGGTAACACTTTTGACACCCAGATAACAAGAGTTTTTATAGCTATGACATATTAGTACAGAGCAACTCATAACCCTTTAAAATTTTTTTTCCCTTGGATTAAAGGCCATACATTTATAACATGAGAACAGGGAGAACAGGCTGGAACAGTGAGCCACAGAACAAAGCAAAACTAACACACACTGAAGATTAAACACAGGTCCTGTTGGTTTTAATTAATTGGATAGGACACTGCTAAAAATAGCATACATCTCTTTAATCTTGACATATATCTCTGGGAGAAGTAAATTAAACTCTAAAACTTTAAAAGTAGATTCAGTCAAGATTCCAGAGAAGCTCATTTTATTTTCAATATTCTTACTTGAAAGAAATTTGTGAAACTCAGTGAACTGTGATGGGCTTACACCACTATTACATACCTCCACCTACCGCACTCCTTTAATTAGGAACCAATCACACCTATGTGTTCATTATATACCTAGGAGTAGCAAATGAAATGCCTGGACAAAATCACCATTGTACTCCATGTAAATTTATGATAAAGAAAATATATAGTCTAGAGAACAGTATAGGTATAAAGAGAGACAGGGCAACCCTTAGGTATTTAAAAGTATAATGATAAATAATTCATCTTCCCTGCTTAAGTTATAAGGAGGCAGATTTTAATGCAATATAAAAAAGAATTAATTTATCCAGAATTGAAATGGCTTTATAATCTTTCTGGAGGACACTATCATAAACTGAAGAACATGAGAAATCCCTGCACCTTTTAATTCAGTAAACTTTAGAAATTTATTCCAAGGAAATAATTGGAGATGGGTGAAAGATATTCACAAAAGAATGATGGCACAGTTTATAACAGCAGAAAATATTGAAAGCAACCTAGATATTATTTAGCCACGATTAGTTTTCAATTAATAATTTAAGACAATGAGAAAATGTTCAGGGTAAAATACAAGTAAGAAAAAAGAGATACAAAACTACATAATGAATGGTACCAATTCTGTCCTCCTAAGAAAATATTTGCATGTGTTAAAATGACTGGAAAAGTAATTATAAAGTAATTGGAAGAAAGTACACCATAAAGTAATTGAAAGAAAGAAATTATAAAGTAATTGGAAGAAAGTATCAGTTGATTATTTCTATATGTATTGCTTTTTGTTTCAAATTTTAATCCATGAGCACAGATTACTTTAATCACATGCTGAATCATCATCTATCAGGAAGATTTTGAAAGGGATTGCTTTACTTGAATACTAAACTGAACTATACAACTCCCAATGTCCCTTCTAACTAAAAGATTCTACAACTCTTAAGAAACTTTCTGCAACTAATTTAAAAATCAATATGCCTCTTCCAAGAACAGAAAATCTAAAGTTAAATTTCCAAAGAAGGACTAACAGCCAAGAATGGCATTAATTTCTGAAGGAATATCAATATTGTCTGGCTAGTAGCTCTTTTCTTAGATAGAAAATGGGCAGTGAATCTAAATGAGCTGTGGCAAACAAAACAATTGCAAAATGAATCTGCAACTGCCAAAAGAAGCAGGGGGGAGGAAGAAGGAATAATGGGCTGTCCCTTATTTTTACCAAAAGGGCCACTGCCTAGATGATGATATAATCTGTGATTAATGTAGTGTAGTGATTAATGACTACAATCACGAAAGCTACCTAACATTTTCATATCTGGTAGGACTACAATCCAGAGAAGAGCAGGGTGGGGGTATGGCACGAAGAAAATCCTGTTTCTTTAAAAAGAATATCTGATTTTATCAATTAATACCAGAATTAAGTGACCTTTGGTAGGTAAACTACAGTTTCAATTTTCATCCAGGAAAGAAAGTAAAACATGAAAATCAAAGTTAATTATAAATCACCAGCTCAGATTCGTAAAAACATTAAATATTATCACCATGCATTTTAAGCATTAATCTATTTTAAGTCAAATTAGACACTTTCATGAAATAATTATCATATTGTAGATTAGAAATCTATAACTCAAAAATCAGGAAAAAAAATCCCCCTTGTGATAACTAAAGGTAGCTTTGTTATAAAAGAAACCATAGAATGTCATACACTTTTTGGCAGAGATAAGAATGCATTAACAGAAAATGTATAATAGTTTATGATAACTAACACTTGGAAGAAAATACACTCCTATAATTGATAGAGAAAATAATTAAAATTACAATACGAAATTGTGAATTAACTCAAAATATCCAGAGAAATCAGTAAGACATTTCTATTTCACAGTGTTTAATTTATCTATTTATATGTATGTAAATATACAAGTAAATAGGTATATATTTATACATAACATATATGTGTGTATATACATATACCATTATTGTCACCATCTTTCTTGCTAGTTACATGACACATTAAAGACAGTTAAAATGAAATACTTATGATAGTTTTCCTATATTTAGAATATCATATGACTTGGGAAATAACGTTTGGTTGTATGGAAAGATCAAGAGAACACAACTTACAGACCTGGTCAAAATATAGAGATTATTTTTCTTTCCTTTTTGTTTTTAATAAATGAATGACAGCCTAAAAGAGAAAAACCAAAATCCTAAAGACCATGATTTTCCCATCAGTTATCATAAAAAGGGAAAAATCTCTTTTCCCAAATTATAACTAAAACATAAATTTATTCACAAAAAAAGGAAAGAAAAATAAAAAGAAACTACTGTCCTTTCAGCATTAACTATTTACCCTTATTCAGATAGGAGTCCTTGTATCAGAAAGAGATAACAGAAACTAGCACCTGAAAAGTACTCATGGCTTTCTAATTAGTATATGAAAAAATATCCATTAAAAAAATTCAAGATAAACACTATTCTAGAAACAGTTCTAATATGATCAAAGAATGTATACTATGTGCAGCATAATTGCATAAAACCTGTTTTTTCCTATTTATTATAATCTAATCCAGAAACCATTTTTGAGGCAATTTTACTTGACCACCACCCATTTCCCATTGTAATAAATGATTCAATATCCAGTATCTTCAACCATTTTTCCAATGTGGGAGTATTTAAGACTCACTACTGGGATGAATGCGTGAAAACATAACATGAAACAATATTTCTTTAACAACTACAGCACCTGAAAATTAATAGCCAAATTCTGAAAGACCTGCTTTCTCCTTAAAAATAAAAAACAAAAAAACCCAAACCCCTAAAATTCCCTTTAACATCTCCCTTTAAAAACAGCATCTGAAAAATAAATACACTCAAGAAATCATTAATTCACCTATGGTCTGATAGGAAATAGCAATATGCAATATTTTAAACATTTTCAAAAAGGCAGCACATTCTTCTGTGTGTTGCAACAGACTCTCCAGATCTGCAGTCGTGCTGCAGTCATGAATAAACATATTCCTTCAAAGTTCTAAGCATGTGTGGCCAATATCAAGGGCATGAGGCATGCACATCAGATTGAAATGGATTTACATTACCTCCAACCTTAGGGCCACCTGCTGAACCAGGCTTCCTCGCAGTGTTGACAGGATTTCCGGATGTTTTAGGTGCAGGAACCTTGAAGGCTGAAGAAGCTGATGATGGCCTATTTCCATCCACTGATTCTTCATCATCAAAGCTTTTATCTGTACAAAGCATTAGAAAATGTATTTTAAGACAACTAAGCTTTGCTCCATTTTTCCTAAGACTCAAAAATCAAATAAAGCTATATAAAATCATAACTTTGTAAGACATATAATAGAAAATAAACTCCTTTGAATAAGCATTTATATATAGACTAACACTATATAAAATAACCCAGTGTAATTTAAAATAAGATTACAATATTATCATATTTCCTACCTATATGTAAAGTCAAAACATAAAACCAAATATATTATCTCTAAAGCAAGAGAAAGCATTTTTCATTTTTTTGCTACTAATATAAGCATTTTCTGCCAGCTCCTCCCATAGTGTATCTTCTAACACACCCTGCCTTATTCCTTATACCCAGATTCTGCAACTTACAATCACAGATCCGTTTGCAAATCAGTCGCCTCATTCCTCTGAAAGCTCTTAATTTTCCTCACCCTAGGATGCTCCCAATGGTTCACATGGCCAAATACAGTAGATCTGATACTAATCAAAGATTCTACCAAAAATAGATAGAAACAACCACAGAACCACCACTGAGGTTTGTGCCGGCATTTTTCTTTCTCTTCTCTGCCCTAGGTACTGTAACAGCCAATCAGCTACAAGGTGACATCATCTTATGGCAGCTACTGCTAGATGAAAGGTAAAAATTCTCCATGTATTTGAAACAATTTTCTATGCAGCTGCAATCCTTATTCTCTATCAAAATTTCAAAGGTATTCAAAGGTTTGGAAACCTGAATTTGAAATCTCCTATTTAATTCACATGAAAATGTATACAAATAGAAAACACGGTTTTATGCAATATTCATTCTGCTGGGGTGCTTATTATTGCATCATTAAATCATGGAATATCACAGTGCTCATTAGTGTGCATAATTAACTCTGTAATCTGCTGTTTATTTAGGCCATAGAAACCAAACTGAATAATTTGTTCTCATAAATGATTCTAAAATACTCTACAAAGCTCTTTTTAGAATATTTATGAATGACCAGGCTAGTAACATCTCCTTGCATAAAATGAAACACCCCCACACCCACATCCTCTCCCCAAAAATCGTAAGATGCATGCACTATACTAGTCTGAGAAGATGGTTTTCTCTAGGACCCTGCACAAACCAGCCACGACAAACAAGATGGGCGAGGCTGAGAAGCAGCTTTCCCACAGGCTTCAGATCAATAAGCCAGAATCTTCTCCTTTCAATCAGCTCCACTTACTCATGCAAATACACAATCAACTAGGAATAAAATCATCCCTACAAAGACATTTCAAGTCCTACTACTAAATGTGTATTTAAAGGAAATACCAAACATGTGTTGAAAGACTGTTTTATTAGAAACGAGAGTCAAATAGACACCCTAATATAAAGCCACATTCCATTTCAGCAAGTGTTTTTCTTAAATAGCACAAATGTAGGAAAAAAGTACCTTCTAGTTAAAAAACATGTTTTTCTTTTTTAGCATAATACTAGTATTAGAATCAATTAAAACCTATGCTCTAAATAGAATGCTGTGCTAAAAGCACTAATACAATTCTAAATAAACTTTTTTTGCCATCACATACAAAAACTAGCAAAGAGAGACAGTAGACACACAAATCTACAGGAAGATGGGTACTGAAACACCAAATAGCCAGAAGTTCCCATGGAAACAGTGTTCCATTCCTACCAACACACAAGAACTGAAAAGAGTAAATGTCTCTACTATTAAAAAAACCCACAACTCTTAACACTCTACACTACTGGGAAATTAATTTCTAATTTTTTATCAAAATAAGGTGGAGAGAAGCATAAGTATATAGCTCAATGAATTTTCACAAAATGGACATTCTAGTGTAACCAGTCTCCAGACCAACAGGTCATTACTGGCATCCTGCGAGGACCCTCACTGAAACACCAAAGTCACTGTTTCCTGTCAAAGCTAACTAGTCTTGCCTTCCAGCACCATAAGTTGGTTTTGCCCATTTTGAACTTTATATAAAAGGAATCATACAATATGCACTCTGGTATCTAGTTTTTTTTCACTCAATTCCAAAGACTGTTTAGAAGATTAATTTTTATTGTTTATAGTTTTCTAGAAAATGAATGTACCACAATTTATTAATATCCATTCTACTGTTGATGGACACTTGAATTGTTGCCAGTTTAACATTATTATAAAATAGTACTGCTAAAAAGTAAGCAAACAAAGTTAAAGGGTTCTACTAAGGCTTTTACCATTATTGCGGAAGTAGAAACTTCACTAGGTACATTTATTTTCGATTAGTAAGTCAAAGAGCATATTGTAGCCTCTACAGCAGTGGTACTCAAAATGTTGCCGCAGCCAGCAACTGAGCATCACCTGGCAACCTGTCAGAAATGCAAATTCTTGGGCCCCTATTCAAATGTACTCAATTAGAAACCCTGGAGATGGGAGCCCAGTAATCTGTGTATTGACAAGCCCTCCTAGTGATTCTGATGCATGATCAAGTTGAAGGACCACTGCCGTACAGCAGGAGTTGGCAAACTTTGTCTACAAAGGGCCACATAGAGTAGTATATATTTTATTTTAGGCTTTACAAGCCATACATATATGTAGTGTCTCCGTGTAACCACTCAGTTATGCCACTGTAGTGCCAAAGCAGTGATACATGATATGTAAACAAATGGGCTGTTTGTCAATAAAATGTTATGTACAAAACAGGAGAGCAGGTAGATTTGGCCTGAAAGCAATAGTTTGCCAATCCCTACTCTGGACTAACCATTAATATACGCATAAACATATAAATAAACTAATAGAAGAAAAATTAAAATAATTAATTGAGAAGCAGGAAAATAGACAAAAAGAAAGTGGATAAAAGATAAGGTGGTAAAAATGAAACCAAATACGGGGGGGAGGGGGTACTAAAAAATGTATACCAGTAGAGCCTTTGGTCAACATTGCTCAAGCAGTAGTGCGCCGTAATCAGAAGTATCTGGACGCTGATGGTAACCACTTTGAGCACCTCTTGTAATTGCAGAAGTCAAATGTGACTTGTATTCATCTTTTGTTATCGGTATATATTGAGTATTACAACTTTAATGCAGTTTTCCTTTCTTAAAATGTGTATACATTTTTTGGCACCCTCTGTATATCAGTAACTATCTTAAATATAAATGAACTAAATATTCCAAGTAAAAGATAGAATTTTCAAAAATAGGTTGCTTAAATGAAATATACTTTACAGATAAGGTCACATTAAAATAAAAGTAAAATGATGGAGCCAGACCATGGTAAACACCAACCAAAAGAAAGTTGGTGCAGCTATACTAACTTCAAACAAAGCAGCCTGAAGAAACATTACTAGAGAAAGAGAGAGACTGTTAATAATGATAAGGGGGTCAGTCCAACAGGGAAAAAAACATCAGAATCCTAAATTTGTAAAACAGCTTCAAATACATACAACAAAAAAAGAACTAAAAAGAAAACTAGACAAATCTACAAACATAGAGGGAAATAAATTTTTACCCACTTCCAATAATGTTCTTTTATAATGATAAACTAAAAGAATTCATAAAATTACAGCATCACAAACCCTCAAATTAAAAATATTTTATAATTTATTTAAAGGTTATAAATATTCTAGGCTTAAAAATATTTTCTTATTAACTACAAAATATCAGAACAAATCAGTTATATTGCTTCATAGCACCCATCACTTCCTGAAACAGATTTCTTTTCACGAGTGGACTAGAAGCTAGACTGGAAGTGGGCCGAAAGTTTGTCTTGTTTATGCTAAAACCCTAGAATAACCTGGGATAACTGTCATAGCTAACTCTTCTTCCTGCTTCACACCTTTGCGCCCCCCTCCCCCGGGGTTTATTCTCAACATAATGTCCTGAGTTGAACTAAGTCATACCATGTCGCTGCTCAAAAACCTCCTAAAAAGGCCTATCAAGACTTCAAGATCTACAAGATCTGCGACATCACGTAGGTCTCTCTAACCTCATCTCCGCACTCCATCTTTCTCTTCAATCCAACTTCACCAGTCTTCCTGCTGTGACCCCTATCAGGACCTCTACACTTGTTCCCTTTGCCTAGAATGCCTTTCCTCTTCATACATACACTGCATACTCACCTCCTTCAGCTCTTTATTCATCTGTTACTTTCTCCAGCTATTAAAATCATAAATCTTTCAGTGTCCTGACACTACTGATATGCCTCTACATCACCATTCTTTATTTCTCTCTCTAGCATTTACCATTTATATATTTTACTTATTTTGTTTATCTCTCTCCTCCCACTGAAATGTATTATCTATTAGGGTGAGAACTTTTGTCTATTTGCCACTGTTGTATGTCCAACACGTGGAATAATGCTCAGAACGGCACATTTCATAGTCTCAGGGATACTTTCAGTCTCCAGTAAAAGCATTAGTATATTATTTGAAACAAAACTCCAAAGGCAAACAAACTATAATTACTGGATAAAATATGCATTTAAGAAAACTTCTTAAAAAAATAAATACCTGAAAAATAGTAAGAAATATAAGGATTAAACTGGTACATTTGAACTTCTTTTCTGAAGGCCTTGTGGGGCAAAGGGAACAAAATTCAAAACCCACATAAGATGCAGTCTAACAGGAGGCTCTTCCCAGAAAGCTGGTGTACCAAACGAGCACACGGTTGACCCTTGAACAGTACAGGGTGGAACTGCGCTGGTCCTTATACAGGGTAGTTTTCAATAAACACCTGTACTGTTTCGACCAGATGTGGAGGGTCCACTGCATGAACTGAGCTCCACCATTTTATATAGGGGACTTGAGCATCTGCAGATTCGCGTATTCACAGGGGTCATGGAAGCAGTCACCCGTGAATACTGAAGGCAGTTACGTTTGGGGGATTTTCCACTGCGGGGGCGGGAGCAGGGGGAAGGACTGGGGTATACAGTTAGTTGTTCAAGGGTTAACTGTACTCTCAGAGTTAAAGTGAACCATAAGTAAGCCCTTACCATCTTATAGTCTTTTAATCTTTTCAAACTTTTCTCTAAAGAAGGCAATAGAGAAGTAAATCAAATGGAGTACTTCATTAAGGTCCAATGTTATGCAGTCGAGACACTCAAGCCCTTAAACTCAGCAGACTCACATTTGTAGTAGTCCCAAGCAACAGCCAAAGCAAATGCAAAATTTTCCTGGAAGAAAGTCTTTGGCCCCACATTATTTGCACAAATAATTTCCAATGGCCACTCAGCATGACAGGAAACAAGACACCATGAGAAAGAATAAACAGAAAGAAATAGACAATAGGAATGGATCTACTTCAAATCCTAGAATTATCAAGCTAAGACTATAAAACACCTACACTTAAAAGCTTTACAAGGCAAGCTTGAAAATAATTTCAGGGATGGGAAAATCATTAAAAAAGTGAGATTTTTTTATATAACCAAACAGAACTTCTAGAAATAAAAATACAACAAATGAAATTTAAATTCATTGGGCAGGCATAATAGTAGATTAGACACAGCTCAAAAGATCATTACTGAACTGAGAGATAAATCAGGATACATATAGTAGGTGTTTTCGTATTTACTGAATAAACAAGAAGAGGATCACATACAGAAAGCAACGTACAAATTATAATTATGTTGATACCTGTGTTTGCACACCAATGTTTCCAAAAAACTCATAATACTATGGTTTGGTGCAGAAATTGAACAAGACGAACATATTGAAAAGTACTAGAGAATATAAACGAATAAAGTGAGCAGGCGGCAGTGGTTATGTGTATGATGGATACTGAAAAGGAGAGAAAGGAGGAGAGGAGCTGATAACAGGAGACACGGAGATAGAGGAAGAAATGGAGGAGGAAGAGGAGAAGATGGGGAGGAAAAAGAAATGGTGATAGAAGGGAAGAGGAGATGGAAATAAAGGAGATGGAGGAAAGACAAGAGGAAATGGAGAAGGGGAAGAGGAGGAAGAGCTGGAAATAGAGGAGGATAAAATAGAGGAGAAGGGACTCAGAGTGGGAAAAGAGAAAGGAGAGAGAAGGGACAGGCAGAAAGAGGGGGAGGAAAAAAAAAGCCTAAGCACGATAAGGCTTTACCTTATGTTGCCCTCATATTACACTTGGAAACTGTCCCCAGTAAGCACTGCACTATTATAGGCCCACAATTCCGTATCTGCGTACCTGAAAGCCAAAAAGCTCTAAAAGTCTAACTTTAACTTGTTTTGCCTTTTTAAAATTCATTTGGCAGCAAAATCTGAACTGATTTGAACTCAGTTTATGGCAAAACATGATGTAAATTGGCACGAGGCTATTTATTGCCTTTATTTAGTTTACTGTGAATTTGCGTACATTCAACTGCATATTAATGTGCTCGATTAGGAGGCGCAGCCCAAAACTCAGCTGGAGTTGTTATATAATATATGGTACACAACCATATTACTTTTTTAAAATCTGACATTCTGAATTCCAAAATACAAGTGGTCCCCAAGGTTTCATATAAGAAATTATACATTTATGTTACCATAATCAAATGGCTATTGAAACTTTCCACTTCACTTTTATGGGTACATGGATTCCAAAACCTGAAATTTCTGCTTCTGAATGCATATAAAAGATGAAAAACTGTTCTACCTTACACGGCAAACAAAAGAGCAAGCCAGAACTTTATATTATGTTTCATAAAAAGAAAATCATTTTGTGTAGATTTTTTTCAGGGAACCAACCAATCAGTTTAGTAAGAGCCCACCACATCACGGACCTTCGTGTACAAAACATACTGTTTCATATTAAGTAGTTCTTATACCAAAGTTCCTCTTTTCACTTGAAGCTATATCCTTCCTTATTCTAATTAAAACAATGACTAATAGGACTTTGGATTTCTGAACTGCTTTACACTCCTGCATATCCAGCAATGACCATGGTTTTATCTAACAGCTCTATTAGTAACTCTGGTATTAGGACCATATGATACCATAGGTGTCTCAGAAAACTCAAATTTTAGTTTCCTGTACTAAAACTCGCCTTTTACAATGGGATCCTCTCCTTGGCTTTCCTCTGACCTCACAGGCCCCTCTAGCTCAGTCTCTTCCTCCTTTACTCAACCATTAAATGTTGACTATTCTCCTTTTCTCCAGACTACACACTTTCTAAATGACTTCATCCATTGCCAATAGTTTTAAGTATCTTCTTTATGCTGATCGTTCTCAAATATTTGTCTCTAGCCTAAGCCATCTCCCAATTCCAGACCTATATATCCAACTGCCTACTAGACATCTCCCCCATGGAGATGGCAAAGGCATCTCTGGGTAACCTAATACGACATGGGCAACCTAACACCAACATCATTTCCAAACCTGTTCTCCCTGCCTTCAGTAAATGACATCACCATCTAGTCAGCTCAAGCTCACAAGGTAGGAGCCTCATTCCAAGTTCTCTGCCCCGCATGGATCATCTGCCAACAGTTTTTGCTGAATACAACTCCAAGTTATATCTGAAACCCACCGATTTCTCTTTACCTCTGTTGTCACTCCTAATCTAAAACCAAGCTAGTATCATCCCTACCTACATTGCTACAACTTAACTGGCCTCCTTGCTTCCATTCTTGACCTTCCAAACCACAAAGTAGACAATGCAATCCTCTAAGAAAAATAAATTGGAGCAATGGCAGCTGGAACTGTTAAGTGAAAGGGTGATGGGGAACTTTATACAAGGTTAATAACACCTGAACCCACTGTTCAATGTTAACATCACAAAGAAAATCAGGCACTGTACCTCCTACAAACATTTGTACTTAAAGGAAAAAAGAAAGTCAGATCTGATTCTGATCAAACCATTAGCAGAATTTTAATTTTCAGGAAATACAGAGGATACAAAAACATAAAACCATCATGGCAATGCAATCAACAAAATCCAATATGTGGGAAAACTTTTCCTGACAGATGTTTTTCTTTTTCAACAAATAAATAGCAAGAGGAGAAAAAGACAGATGCTTCAGATGAATAGAGCCTTAAGAAATATATCAATCAATGGCAACGTTAATCTTGTTTGAATTTCAATTCAAACTGTAAAAAGATATTTATGAAATAAGTAAGGAAATCTTAACAATGAATATCTGATACTAAGGGTTAATTATTTTAGATGTGAAAATGGTACTGTAATTGTCTTTTAAAAAGACATTTTACTTTATTTTATATACATGTATGAGTGCGTGCGCATGTGTGCGCGCACACACACGCCAGTCCAGCAAGATAGCAGGGCTGGGGAAGACAGATAGGAATACATACAGATGAATAAAAATGGGCTACGTACTGATAATTTCTTGAAGCTGGATAATGGAGGTTTACCCAAATATTCTCATTTCTAGGTATGTTTGAAAATTTCCTTAAAAAAAAATGATAATTTGAGTCACTTTACTCTCCTGCTCAAAACCCTGCAATAGAACCCCAATAAAATGATAAGCAACATCATAACAGCAAAGAAAATGAGGTGGGGCAGAGAATATGTAAAATCAGTACCTAAAAGATAACAAATTCTCATAAGATGCAAATAAAAAGGATGGAAAAGGCTTTTGAAGAATAATACCACAGCAAAACTGCAATTCTCAGAAGCAGACTAAAACAGCAGCGAGAACTGATCTACCTTGTAAAATGACAAGAGGAGTGACAATTCTTCTAAGCCAGCAAATAAGCCAGCAAATACAGGAATGATGAACAAGGAACAACTGAAAATCTGATGGAATGATTCCATCATTAAGCTCTTCCCACCCCCGACTCAGGGAGCTCAGTATTTTACATACGGGTTTGCACATGCATACTTACACATGTGCGCATGCATGCACGCAAGATTCTACAAAAATGGAACCACCAGAAAGTAAAAAAGTTCTTAGAACCATTTGAATTTCTGTTTGCCAAAATTAAAATTTAATAAAAGGATTGGATGAGAAAGTGAGATAATATCCCAGAATACTGAGTAAAAGAGACATATGTAAAACTTAAGAGAGAATACAAACATAAAAGACACAATCAACCCACGAGGTTCAAAATCTGACTAATAACAATTTCACAAGGAGAGACTGAAGCTAATGAAGGGGAGAAAGCTGTCAAAAAGAATAATAGAAGATGATTTCCCATAGATAAGAAAATCACAAGCCTTCTGAAGCAAAATAATCAAATAGTAAAGATTTAAAATGTCTACATTTAAACTAAAATAGAAATTTCAGTAAAACGATTAGAAATTGAAAATCCAACTGCTTCAAAATGAAACAATGGCCAAATTTTAATATTTACATGTAGAAGATGTGTTCTCAGCACAGGTAATCTTAAATAGTTAACTATTTTACTGATAAAAAATGAAGTCCATTCTACACAAAGTTTAAAAGAGGTCAAGAAATTTAAAAATTTCTAGGTAGGTGTTAACTTAGTGAAAACACATTTGAAGACTTTTACGCTTTTCTTTAAATGGCCCTTTAAAAATTCAAGACCTTCAATAGTTCAATAAAGTAAAGGGGAAAAAACAATTTAAACCATTATTTGGTATTAATAAAATTAAATAACATATTTCATGACAACGTAATGTCAAACTAAATAATAAATTCGGCTCATAACAAAGTTTATTTAGAATCTTTACAAAATCTGGTCATTTCAGGTAGTTAAATTTTCACGACAGCTACAGGTTGGTCATAACAGCTGTCAAGAATATTAACTATACCATTCTACATGGACAAAGAGAAGATATAAGCCTTTTCTTGACGGTTCAGGTTCATTAGCAATATCATGTCTGAGGATGAGTTGCTCCTGGTACCTGACACCTTGCACCCACATGGGTAAATGGGTCTGTTTCAAGAAGGCTAAGATTTTCACTGTTAGTGCCCACTACTTACTGCCTATATTGCTGCCGAAAACCTAACCTTTTGTTCCCTGTAATTCACTTTTTCTCCTTATAGACTCTTTCCCGCCTTACCATTGCTCCTAGAGTTGCTTTCTCTCAGTGATTTAAATTACCCAATTCTAGTATATCACACAGACTATTTCAGAGTCTGGCAGAAGAGAGATCTAATTCAACATTAATTTCTTACTATTGTTCCCTACCCCTAAAACCAGTAGTTATATGTCAAGTTGGAGTGGTCCTAGAAAGCTTACTACTCTAAAAAGCCAGAGTTGTATCATCACTTATATACATTTGTTAAAAGATTCATGTTTGAAATAAGACCGTGTTGAAATGTTAAGTTTACAAATAGTCTATCTGCAACAAAACCTTATTTCTTTCCAGCTACTCCCCAGCATAACAAAAGGCAAATTCCTCTCATGAGGTTATGAGGCAGATTGCAGGGCTCAGGCTACATAATAATCCTATAGGTTTTTAACTCTATCTGGTTTGACTGCCCAGAGTTATATCACAATCATCTTACTGCTTGATTTTATACTTTTGGGTAAGGAGAAAGTCAAATAAACAGAAAAGCACCTGAAACTTCAATTGATAGTCATTATAGTGCTTCACAAATCCAAGTTTTCCAAGAAGTAAAGCTGCTAATGAAATCTTTCATGTGGACCTAAAGTTAGGCTTACATTTAACAACGGCTAGATTAATATCCAGAATATATAAAGAGCAACTGTAAATAAACAACAAATAAGTCATATAACCAAAAAGTTGGCTAAGGATGCCAGAAGGCAATCCACAGAAAACGAAACCCAAATAAACAAACATGTGAAGACGATCAACCTTATTAGAAAGCAGAGATGTTTTTTGAAGGGTGAGTTATTTTTTATTCATCTGATAGGCAAAGTTTTGAAAGATTAATAACAACAAGAACTGAAAAGAGTATAGGATAGCAGGCATTGTTGGCGGTAAGAAGAAAGCCTCTTTTGGAGGAAATTAGCTATAGCTAATGCAATCTGAAATAAATAAAAACTCTGATCCAGAAATTATACTGCTAGACTATTTTAAGAAATTTACATGTATGTGTGTATATACACATATGATTTGTACAAACGTGTTTATTTCAGAATCATTTAGAAAAATTATATGTGATTAAACAATCTCAGATTCCATAAAAGAAATGGTTATGATACATCCATACTATGGAATTCTACGCAACAGTTCAAACAAATGAGGCAGTTACACATGATGATGTAAAAAAAAAAAAAAAATCTCTACTGCCGTATTGAGTAGACATAGCAAATGGCAAAAATACGTTCAGAATATTTATGTAAACTCAGTCAAAACAAAACCATTTATTCTGATGCTTAATGTACATGTAAGGCACAGTAAAAGGTATAAAAAGACAAACTCCATACTAGCAAAAGTATTCATCTCTGCTTATACCTGGGATTGGGGCTTGAAGGTGGTTCTGAGGGGATTTTCACTTTATCTGCATTGTTTGAATTTTGAAAAGGAGAAGAGAATATTTTTGTATTAAGTTCATAATTAAAAATGAAGGAATAAAAAACAACATAGGTTAGGAATAGTGTAATCCATTTGTTGTATATGTTCACACAATACTAACTAGTGTGGTGTATCTGTATTACATGTGAGAGAGACTAATATTCAGAGGAGTATATATGAAACTGTTAAGAATTATAAATCCCAAGATAACCTGTATGTACGTACATATGTATGTATGTATGTATGTATGTGTAGTTTATTGTGTCAATTTTTTATTTTTTAATAAAGGCGTGTTCCCTTATTTATCAATATAATCTAATAAGTTATTTCCATTTTGAAGAAGAGAATGAGCAGGAAGATTACCCTCTGAGCTTTATAAGAGGCTGTTACTTGATTTTTTAAAAATCAATACATTCCTAAACATGTATTCGTGTACTACTTGAAAAAAGAAAGCTAAGTAAATATACATTAATAGTCACTGAACCTATAATACTTAAGGAAGAAATAAAATCTGAATGTGGCCCAAACCAAATGCAACATTTATTGGAGTTGTCTGTAAATTAAGGTTTAAACACACAAACAAACTTGACAATGACCTTAAGTATATGGAATTTAACTGCTAATTTTCATGGCTTTTGCCTTAAAAATTAGTAGTTAAAATTATAGTTCTTTATTTCTATAATGACATATAAAACAGTTACATAAATTATTGGAATAAACCATAACAATATGCAAAACCATATTTCCATTAACATGTACATAATAACTTAAATGACGGTTTACTGATATCATAATTTTAGGAAGTTACATCCTATTCCTCATAGTCCCAAGTGGACAAACTCCTAAGAGAGAAGTCATTATATAGTTATAAGGAAGGCTGCAACTGTCAGAGTTAAAAGTCCTGAATACAGACCAGTCTTCCTTAAGAACCTGGTGAGAAAATACACAAAACATTTTTGAGGAACCTCAAATTCCCCTCTGTATACATCTCTGGTGTTGATGCGATTATAAAGTATACCTCTAAGCATTGTAACAAAAGGTTACACAATAAAAAAAAAGTATTAAGTGTTATCAAGGACAATACCAAATTCACTCTAGATTTGGTTCTAGTTTGCTCTCTGGATCTGGGATTTATAATCTCATCAAACCTCAGTTTTCTAGTCTGTGAAATGGAAATACCAAAATACTCTATATACTTCGCAGAGTTAACTGTACCTGAGGAGTTAATGTATACTAAGTATACTACAGTGCTTTGGGAAACTATAAAGCACTATAGAAATACGTATTTTATTCTTACAATAAAACACTGACAAAATCAATTTTTAATCAAATTATACCCCATATAGAATTTGTAAAAGACTAAATGTTTTCCAGAGAACTAATACTAGGGACACTGACAAATCACAAGCATATTAAATAGTACCCATGGCAAGCCGTTTTGCTTCTTTAAATACTTTATTACCACAGAATTCTACTTGTTGTCAAATACAACAAGAAAGACGTCAAGCTAGCTAACCAAACCTTCCTGCCAAAATGTCATTCTTCCAAAGGCCATGTTCTCTTTTAAAAGCTTTTGCCTCTATTCTATGTTTCCCCCAATGCCCCTTCATATCCACCACCAAAGACTGAGGGCTTGCTTGGGTTGCAAGGTAAATTGTCACCTCATATTTGCCAGATCCCATACAGACATATCAAGTAGAAAAAGATACCAAATGACAAGTAAACACACACATGCACACATGCATACATGAGTGTGTACACACACACACAAAGTGTCCTTCATTCTTTAAAGAGAAATATATCCCTTGAATAGCAAATGATCGTCACTTTAAAAGGAAGTGTGTAACACAAGCAAAAGAAGAAAAATAAATCTTACTCACCATCTCCCATAGCCATTCAGATGGTCCAGGGAGCTCTCTCTCAAAGCAAGAGGTCAAACAGCACAGCAAATAAATGCAGCTCCGTGCCTGCGCCACTGGGCTTGGCCTGCAGCCTGCAGACACCCGGAGCACTGTGTGACCCAGGCCGCGCTGCAGCTCTGCACCGCAATAGCCAACAGCTGCTACTCCACTTCAAAATAAAAGTCTGGGGTCTTGCCGAAAACCCTCGTCTATTTAGTAGAGCCTAGCAGAGCTTGATCAAGATTATTCTTTAACTGCACCTATGCGGTTAGATACAGGTTATGATGTTTCTCCTTACATTGGCTGCCTGAAATTTAATGTAAGAAAAGCTCTGGGAGCCAACAAATGCCATCCCATCGAGGGACTTTTAATGCAATCATCAAAACACAAGGCATGTGTTCAGCAATCATTTTCTGCTTCCCTAAAGATATCCGTGTAATCAGTAGCCATCACATGATCTGACGGATTAACAATTTGCACCTTTTTAAAAGGATTTCATCCTTTTGTTGTTACCTTTTAATATTTACAACAGAAGATTGCTAGAAGTGCACAAACAAGAATAGCCCAGTTTCCATGATTAACTGCTCTCATTATGCAGGAAGCATTTCTGGCTGCCGTAAACAAATCACGTCAAAGGCAGCCCATCAAAGGCTGCTCTGTGTGCGGACAGCAGGGCCACACGGAACAAAGCTTGCTTATGGTGGAGACAGCACCTCGCTAGTGCGCAGCTGCAGGGACACGGAGCACCCTCCATCCAAGCTGCACAACCATCAGCACATTGTCAAGCTCAGAGAAAGCCCTGGGGGCTCATGGTCTCACACTCACACACACACACAAACATACACTCACTCACTCAACCAGGGAAGAGTTGCTTTGCTTTTCACCAAAGGGTATGTTACAAACATATTTAAAACAAAACAAAACAAAGCTATCTATTGCCTCTTATAAGCCAAATATCAAGGTAATTTCAAAGCTTAGTTTCTATGCTTTATTTTATTGCCAGTCTCCTAGAGCAATTCTTTTCCTAGCAACTGTTTGAAATAGAGAAGCTGGGATATATTTTACAATGATTACACACCAAGAATGCATTAGGTCCTACACACACACACTAGACAAATCAGAATTACGCATAGTTTTTTCACAGTGAAAGAGAAAACGACTTGCAGTCACAGCCACCAACACTGTTGATGCTTACGTCTTGATTAGCTAAGAGACTGTCTAGAAAGCTCCATGACACCAGGCCCTGCCATAATCACAAGGGGCATGCAACTTTCAGTCTTTCTCCTTCCTACAGGGCTGGTATTGCCTCCTATCAGCCACAATCTGATTAATTTTAAATCCAGTTTCCTTCTACTAACTAGCACAGCTCTTTCCGCTGTACTTAGGGATTCTGCCTAACTTACTTTGTAATACAAGAATTAAAGTCAGACTTGGAAAACCCTCAAGTCAAAAAATTGCTGTGCACTATTTCTAAACTAAATAATATGCTCAAATCTCAAATGATATGATTTATCGTATTTTGCCATGTATAATATGCACTTTTTTGCCCAAATTTGTGAGGGAAAAATAAGGATGCACATTATACATGGGTAGTATTAATTCTGTAACTATGTTTTTAATTCTTTATGAGTTAAAAGTGTAACTCTAGAAATCAATAACGATATGTATGCAAAATAATACCTTGGAATACAATAATTGGTTTTATTGAACTTACAACCAACTTGCAACAACAAGAGTTCTTAGCCTTCTATGATGCGTAAATATCATAAATTTGTTACTGGTAAGTTTCTTGTACCTTGTATCTATTCTTGTGTTTTATAATTATTTGTTACATAAAATTTCTTGTACCATAAATATATGTTTAAAAATAAATGCTAAAATTCCTTTATAATACAAAAAACAAGTACCTAAATGTAAACAAATAAAATTTTTAATTAAAAAATTAAAACGGGGGCGGCCCCGTTAGTTGCTTAGGGCATGAGCTCTGAACAACAGGGTTGCCGGTTCAATTCCCACATGGGATGGTGGCCTGCGCCCTCCACAACTAGACTGAAGCCGCTGAGCTTCCGAAGGGGCAGATGGATTGCTCAGTTGGTTAGAGCGTGAGTTCTCAACAACAAGGTTGCCAGTTCAATACCCGCACCGGATGGTGGGCTGTGCCCCTGCAACTAAAGACTGAAAAGGACAACCGGACTTGGAGCTGAGCTGTGCCCTCCACTAGATTGAAGGACAACACTGACAGTCCCTGGAGAAACACACCATTCCCCAATATTCCCCAATTAAAAAAAAATTAAAATGAAAGATATTTCCCCCTGAAAGTTTGGGCCAAAAAAGTGGGTGTGCATTATACACAGGAGCACATTATACAAGGGGGCACATACGTGGCAAAATACGGTACTTTGTGTTCTTGTGTGTGCTGAACTAATGCTCTAGAAAATCAAGTCAAAGAATTCAATCAAAACTTAAATCAAAAGAGTAGAAATACGACAATTATGAAAGAAATCAGAGACAAAAGCATGAGATGTAAAGTGATACATCAGGACACACATAAGGGGAGAAGAGGTAGACTAAAAAGAAAAAATAAACAGACTAATTCTCAGAACAATAAATATAAATAAGACAGTGTTAGACCATGTTCCTCGCAACTCACCACATCCCTCTCCAGGCTAAAACCTTCCAGAAGTCTATCAAAAACCCTCCCATGGCCTATAAGGCCCTCAATATCATGACTCCTGCTTATTTTTTCAAATACATCTCATACATGGTCTCCCTTCCAACCCACCCCTAGCCTCACTGAGTTCTAGCCAATCCTGGCCTCCCTTCTGTTTTTCAAGTATACTAAGACCTTTTCTACCTGTGCCTTTATGGTCATGATTTCTCTGTCCAAAACACTTTTCCTATCATTTAACCATTGACTAGTTTATTCTCCTTTATCAGGTCTCAATTCAAATATGTCAACTCTCAGAGACTTGCCCCACTGTTCTATCTAAAGTGGCATCACTGAGTTACTTACCAACTCCATATATATACTCTATTTACCTCCACTAAATGACTGTTAAGAGGACAGCTTTTGGCTAAAATGGCTCTTAAAATTATACCACTTTTACAACAAATCCCCTGATTTTTTGTTTTTGTCTGTATTTAGCAAAATGACTTTTTTTCATCCAAAACCACTCAAAATCAATACATTATGAGAAGTGTGATGTTTCCTTGTTATGGTGTCAGGCAAACGTACACTAAAAAAATTTACTTACCACAATAGTTTCTAGTGACAGAATATCATATGGAACAAATATGAATTAAATGCCATGTTTGGGTGAACTCACAACAACAACTTGCTTTGCATAAGTACACAAAGTGAAAGAGAAAAGGTGGCACCTTCTATGGCTCTTCAGTCGATTGTGTACACAAAGTATTTTTACAAGTTTTCATGCTGAGCCTTTATTTTGACCTAACGTGTTTCCCTGTTCTGTAACTTTAAAGTTTTAGTTTGAGTGTACAATAACAATGAGCCAAAAAAGCGTTGAAAATTTTGAGGGGAAAAATTGTGCAGAAATAAAAATAGTTAAATAAACCTTAATTACATTACTTTAGGTACAAACTATTTATTTGCCTTCAAATTGTTACTTGTAAAAATTTGTTTTCAGTGTTCAATTGATATATTTTTCTACCTGTGAAGATTATTCAAGTTTTCTGGATTGAGATGAAACATACCATAATATTAGTGGAAATATTTTTTTCATTTAATGGCTTTTCATTTGGCAGCAAGGATTTGGGGAATAATTCAAATTAATTTCATTAAATTCATTAAACAAAAGGATAGTTGTATTTCTTCCATTACCAACTGTAATCACTCTGGATATCAGTTGTCTTACTTGTTTATGGTATGTTGTCCCTTACTAGAATGTAGGTTCCTTGAGGCAGAATCTTTAACTGTCTTCTTCACATGTGACATGATCTAATTTACATTTTAAGAAAATCATTCTCACTTCTGGATAGAAAATAGATTTCAGGGGGCAAACACAGAACAGAAATCTATTACAGTAACCTAGGTAAAAACTAAAGGAGACTTAGAGTGGAGTCTTAGCAGGGGAGATGGAAAAAAATAATCAAATTTAGGATATACCAGGATTTCAGAGGAAGAAATGACTAATTAGACTCGGGGGGGGGGAATCAATTCAGATTTCTAGCCTAAGCTGATGGTAGTACCATTGACTGAAATGAGTAAACTGGGGGAGGAAGAGATTTGAGGGAAAGCAAGAGACAACAGGATTTCAATTTTGGACATGTTAAGGCTGAGGTGCTTATTAGGCAACCAAATGGAAATGTCACAGAGGTCACAGGCTACCAAATCTAGAGCACGAAAGAGATGAATGAGGGCTAGAACTACACATTTAGGAGTCATCAGCAAATGGTTACCATTTAAAAGCTCTTGGGCTGGATGAGATCACTGAGAGAGAATAAAGACAAGGGAGAGAAGAGGAGTGGTCCCTGCCAACATGATAAATGGGCTTCCCTCTCTTAGTCTCCTTCCTTATTAATGAATTGATTAAAGTATTTTTCAATGACAGCATAATACTGTCATCAAAAACATCATGACCAATTTCAACACCCCAATAAATATATTACAGACTTTAACATTCACACTTGACAATACTTGTAATATTCAGATCATAATCTCCAATACAAAAAAAAAATCTCTGAAGACTCCCCTCAAAAGAAATAAATGGTTGATACTAACCCCAAATCTCCCTGTTTATGGAGGAATAAATAAGGGAAAAAGAAATGGGAGCTAAAAGAATAGGGAACAAAAAAGTGTTCTATTTTGAAGGTAACAGAAATAATCTCACAAAATACAAGACTGACTACTTTCAAAATAAACCATACCAAATAACAAATATCTTAAATTTATAACATGCATTATATTCTATTTCTTAGAGTTGTAATTACACAGTCTGGAGTACACAAATGAGAATGTACTGTTAAAGGATATGAAAACACAAAAGTCTCAATTCAAGGAATTGTAACAACTCTCCATCTTTCTGCTGTTTCTGGTTTCTATGGAAATGCACAGAGCTAACTGCTCAAAAATAAGGATAAAGTACTTAAAACACCTCCCATTCAAAGAGGAATGAGAAACAGCTGGCAGTCTGAGTGAGGATGGTAGCGCTGAAGTCAATTTATGCTTCTGGAACTAAGTTTAGATTAGGGTAAACAATCTTTTTAACACTAAATTCTCACTCCATCTGCCTTCCTGCAACAAAATAAGGCTCAGTTTCAGTTTAATCCAGAGGAGAAAAACTAAAATATATTAATAACTATTTGACTATACAACTCATATAACCAAATTTTTTCTTCAGCATTATTTACATTACTAATCAGACTCTGTTTAATATGTACCTAATTTCCTAGGTGAAAAACCACTTATATTATCTTTGGAAGTAGAATATATTCTTCACATATATGGCTAATTAATATTTAAAGACTGAAACCTAGGTAAACGCTACCCAACAAACCAAATACAATTTAGCATCCTTACAAAAAAGTGGAGCAACCACAAAATCAAATAAATGCCAGATACCCCAACTTTCTTGAATTCCAACTCGGTCTCTAATTAAGAAGCCAAAACGATTATGCTGGTGAAGTTCCTACATCTGTGTCTCTTTATTAGTATCATCACTGATAGGCTATACATAGGTGTAATAGAGCCCATCAACCTCTAGATTTCCAATAAACAACAACTAAGTAAAACAATTACTCGGGGAATAAACATGGAGGGCAAGAAGGCCATCATATCTTCCACCTTGAAGATACAAAAAATAAGGCAAAAGAACAGGATCATTTTACATTATTGATTACACCCATTACTAAATGTTCACTTACTCCAACAGAGTCAGAAAATAAATAGGTAATGATCGGCAAGATGTAGACTTCGTTATTGTATCCTAAGTTTCAAGCCACAAAATCAAATCTGCTGAATCAGTAATATAATAGTTAACTTGAAAACATGTTTTAATGTCTAAAACTATGCTAAATAATCTTAGAAATGTTTAAGAACTGGAATAACTTAATTATTCTTACCTTTGTAGACACTCAAAATCATACCACCCGAATTTTGCACTTCATCAAATTTGGCAAATATGATTTCTAATCTGGGAATAAAGAATAAATTTTGTTTGTTTTATACATACTTTAAAGATAAACAATTCCTTTCACCATCTCCGTGAGAAAAAACAATTCTCGGGATTCAGTTAGTTCTATACAACTCTTTTACAATTAACTCACTCACTGAAAGGAGACATAAAACCCATTTCCCTTCAGTTGAGAGAAGCAGCCAAATATATGTAGCTTTTACTCATAAAAGCTACAAATTAAAAAGAACTCAAAAGTCTACCGACAGTATGGAATCATAAAATATATCCTATTCATACAATGGAAAACTATATGGCAATGAAAATGAACAACTAGCTGGATCCCACAATGCAAAAAAAAAAAAATCTCAAAAAGACAATGTTAACTGAAAGAAGCGAGATGCAAAAGAGTACATACTATATAAGTCCATTTATATAAAATTCAAAAACAGCCAAAACTAAATTATGGTGATAGAAGACTAGATTGTAGTTACTTTTTAAAAGGAGAGAAAAGAGAAGAATTAAAAAGGATTTGGGGAGCCTTCTGGAATGTTATAATGTTCTGCTTCTTCACCTGTATGGTGTATACACGGGTGTATTCACGTTGTGATAATTTACACAGCTTCAAACTTATTATTTATGTACTTTTCTGTATGCATATCACACTTGAATAAAAATTGAAAACAGCTAAATAAAAAATAACTAAAATAGAAATTTTTAAGTATGTAATGTAACATATATACACACATATACATACTCAGAAACACACAAACATATATGGTAACATCATTTCTTTCATCCATATAAAATGATATAAAATATACTCAAATGAAATTCTTGTTAGCCCTAGAAGTAGAAAGCAAACGAATGAATAAACAAAATGCATATTTACTGGACAACCTTATCACCAAAAAATAGCTGGTACTGAAAATAATCTTACATGGTAAGAAAGAGCCAGATATGATGATAGTTATGGTAACAGAACACACCTCAACCTACGAAGTAGTTTTACTCCTCCTGACAGCCCTCTGCCAAAAATCTGATCAAGCCTCCAGATCCAACAACCAATTTACAGAACATGTTAAATCACACCACAGAAAAAGAATTAGAACTATCCAGAATATGGGAAACTTTATAGGATAAACTACTGGCATATTCCACAAAGAAAACACCAGGCAAAAAAAGTGTTGGTGGTACATAGAGATTTAAAGACATAAAACATCAACCAATTGTTGGACTTTATTTGGATATGATTCAAATAAACTTAAAAATACACAGATACTTACGACATTTATAAAACAACTAGAAATTTGAACCTTGACTGGATAGTTGATATTACAGAATTATATACAAAACGATTTAGGTGTGAAGATGGTATTGTGGTTGTGATTTAAAAATATATTTTTTTCCTTTAGAAATATACTGAATAATTACAGATAAAAATGCTATGGCGACTTGTATTTGCTTCAAACTAATACAGGACAAGAGTAAGTAGGTAAGGGTGTAACATACAAAACTGACCAAAAATTATTAATTGTTGGGCAATGGGTACATGAAGGTTCACTGTATTATTCTGTCTACTTTAAGATGCTTGAAATTTCCAGAATAAAAAGTTAAGAAAAAAAATCCTTTCAGGTTCCCCTTAAAATGGATATTAAAATTTCATTATAAAAAGAAAATTTAACTGGAATAATATTTCAAATAAAAATATAAACTGAGAAGTACTAAAGAAAAAAGTATCTTTGCAGAAAAAAAAGTTCAGATACACTAGAAGCTCATCAGCAGGATTTTTACTGATCTGATTTATGCTACTCAGATATTCAGGATTTTCTTTTTATTTGACTAGGCTTTAAGAGTAGTGATTGATTGTACCTTGTATAGCATCTTTCAACAGCAGGTACTCAAAAAATACTTACTTAATGAATGGATTAATATTTTTACTAAATCCTTGCTTAAGCATCTTCCAAATAATGACCATTACTACCTACTATCAAGAGATAGTTACCTGATGATAGTATTATATATTTAACAATATATAAATAACATGAGTATATAATGAAACAGTGACCAAAAACGTAACAGGATCTTAAGAACTTTTTAAGCAGTGATAACCTATATATCCTTTTATATCTTTTGAATTTTGAAATAGTATCTTTTGAAATAGTTCCGAAAATTGAACCTATTTAAAATAAACACATGAAATTAAAATTTTTTAAACCAGTGGCAAAAATAAACAATTTTAGGAAGACTTACCTAGCAGGGGGAATTCCTCTCTTGGAAAGGTCCACCCTTACTTTTTCTCCCACATGTCTATAAATCTCCACTATAGCCAATATTGCGGCATCTCTCACCTGCCAAAGAATTCAGAACTTTTTTAAAAAAATACATGAGATACAATAAAATACTTCACTTCAAGGTAACATTACATTAGCAGACAAACTTAAAGCTCCAAGTTGATTTTAATGTCTCTAAAACCCTGAGATTATGGCAGGTCATTAAGAGAAACCAAGAGGAACTGCCAAGAAACCTCTACAGAAATCCTGTAAAAGGTTTTTGAAAAAACTGAAGAAACATATAAATAAAAGTTAATAACGTGGCTTTAAAAAGCCTTATTTTTGTAATAAGGTCCTATAAAGAAATGCCAAAACTTGCACGTCAAAACATCATTATCACAGTTAATACATTTTCCTGGAATAAAACTGCCTTTCAAGAACGTGGCATGTCCTCTTCCCGTAAGAGGCCTAAGGTGACCTCTGAAAATGGTTTGCTATTCGCTTGACACATAGAACCCCACAAAACCATGTAAATCAAGAGGTTCAAATCTTCGCATTCACTTGAAGAACACTCGTGAAATTGCCCAGGCCATCTAGGGGATGCATATCCAAAAAGACACCAAGTATCTAAACGATGTCACGTTACAAAAGCAATGTGTGCTATTCCGTTGTTACAATGGTGGAGTTGGGCAGTGTGCCCAGGCCAAACAGTGGGGGTTTGACGCAAGGTTGGTGGCCCCAAAAGAGTGCAGAATTTTTGCTGCACAAGCTTAAAAATGCAGAGAGGAATGTTGCACTTAAGGGTTTAGATGCAGACTGGTCACTGAGCACAGCCAGGTGAACAGAGCTCCCAAGATGCGGAGCAGAACTTACAGAGTTCAGGGCGTGTTAACCCACATTTGAGCTCTCCTTGCCACATTGAGATGATCCTAACTGAAAAAGGGCAAATTGCTCCTAAACCAAAAGAGGAGGCTGCACAGAAGAAAAAGATCTCCAAGAAGAAACTGAAGAAACAAAAACTTATGGTCCAGGGGTAAATTCAGCATCAAATAAATGCTAATAAAAGTAAAAAACAAACAAAAAGAATGTGGCGTGAACTCAAAGATATTTACAATGTTCACAGTATCATTATTCAAAACAGCCAAAAAGTGGAAACGATCCAAATGTCTATGCACGGATTTAAAACAACTGGCATATACATACAATGGAGTTGTTATTCAGTCTTAAAAAGGAAAGGAAATACTCACACATGCAATAACATGGACAAACCATGAAGACATTATGCTAAGTGAATATGCCAGATACAAAAGGGCAAATATTGCATGAAGTTCCTGGAGTAGTCACATTCATATAGAAAATAAAATGTGGTTAGCAGGAACAGAGGGGTTGGAGGGAATAGGGAATTATTGTTTAATGGATAGAGTTTCAGTTTGGGAAGATGAAAAAGTTCTGATACATAGGTGAGTGGTAATAGCTGCCCAACACTGCAAATGTACTTAATGCCAATAAATAGACACTTAAAAATGGCGAAAATGGTAAATTTTATGTTGTGTGTATTTTACAATTAAAAGCCAAAAAAAATGTGGCCTAAAAAGACAGGAATTTGGAATACAGCTCTAGTTCGCTTGCACAATTCACTGTCAAAGAGCAAATGAAGACAAAGCAGAACTCTCAAAAACTTCCAGAGGTAGAGCTAGGGCCTAAAAGCGGGAAAAACCTCATCTAGGGTTTTTTCAAATGCACAAGCCGTGCCAAAAAGGTTATAACCAAGATTCAACTCCATCAGAAAGGCAAGATTCAGAACACATCCACGTATTATATGCCTCTAGTATATGACGCTCAGGTAAAGAACTTACTAATAAATGATATACCACTGGCACAAATTCCATTAAATAGGATTATGGCTGTTGCAAAAAAGTTGTTACGCAACCACATTCAGGAATGAAGAAAGGGAGTCGACAACCTGTTCTCGTAATTAACACATGGGACTACAGAAGGGAATCCAGGTTATTTGTTACTCAATTTTTTAAACTCAAGAACTTTATAGCCCCACTATCCTTAATATTAGCTAAACAACTGATAAACTTAAGCAACTTATGTGAATATGAGGTGTTCTTCAAAACTAACTTTGGTGGATTTTAAAAGAAAAAAATAATGTGAAATCCTGATTTCACTACCTCCTTCCAACTACCCTCTCTTCTTTTTCTTTTTAAAATGGAACAAGAGCACCAGCAAAGAAAGTATACCCCCAAAATTAGTCAATACTTAAATGCAAGTAAAATTTTACCTGACTGTTGGAATCTCCAAATAGGATACACAGATGTGGTACCAACTTGCTGAGGACTAGTGGTTGAGCTCCAAAACTAAATATAATTTGAAAAAAATAAAGAGAATCTGGTTTTACTCAAACAGTAAATAAAATATCCTTATACTTTCTTCTTGTCTGTATTAATAAGACAAATATGGTAGAGAGCATGGGGACACATCATTAAAACATGAAGGATATGAGACACAAGCAAAAACTAATTCTAAACAATGGGAAATACGCAAACTTGAATAATCATGACTGACAATGAAAACTGTCAATACAAGATCCAACAAAACAAAATGTTCAACCAATGGCACTCTTAAACCTGGCAACCTATCAATCACTCAAGAAAATTTGAGCTTTTGCTTTAAAATAGTAATTTTTTAGACTCTGGGTCTCAAATTTACATTCCAATAAAATCTTTATTTACACTTATCAATTTTTGATGAGGTCATGGGTTGAAAGCAAATGACAGGAGAGCCAAAAACCACAAAAGTTGTGCTGACTGAATGCACTTACAAGCTCTAGATGGCAGAAAGGACCATAGAGGAATAAAAGAAAATAAATGAAGGTATAGTTAGAGAAAAGGAAATAACATTACAGGAAAAGTTGAAAGCTACTATGTATTACCTATTTTGTTGCATAGAACTTGAAAAAAATAATCCAGAAACAAAACAAAAGCCCCAGTTTCCAATTTCTTCAGACTGGAGTTCTGAGCTCTGTGGCATGGGTGCTGTCAGAGCTCTGCATACGGCTACAGATTATTGTCTGGTTACCTGAGAAAGTCTTGGGCAGCCTATGGTTGTCATAACCACTCACTCTGCTCTAGAAAGCCTACGTGGGGAAATATCTGATATACCACTGAGTTAAAAACAATTCTAAATTGGGTCCAGAACAGAAGTAGATCCTAAGTCACATCAACATATTCGTTGTATGACCACCTATTTTGGGTAGCAACTAGTAACACACTAAAGAGAAACACTTCTTATAACATTTCTTATAGTAATTTTAAATTAACAACATGAAAGATAGTAACATGTTCACAAAAAGTTAACAGATAAAGGCATCAAATAAAATAAAAACTCTGTACCAGAAATCAGTTAATAAATACTTAAATTTTATTTCCATAACTTTCCTTGAGCTTTGTAAAATGTATATTATTTTTTTTAGAAAAATGAAAAACATAGGTGGATGTTTTCAGTAATCATAAAACTTACATGTTTAAGGTTTCAATAAGACACAGACACATGCCTTCTCGAGATCGAAAATTCTTGTGCTTAAAACCAGAAGCCAACTGTTCCCAAATGTGCTATTTGAAAGAAAAGTGAACATGTATAATAAAACATTAAATTAATCATATAACTTTTTATCTATTCTCGACCTTACTACCAACCTTATTGGTAAATGAATTTTCCCATCAGACTGCTCACTTCTCTACAAGTTTTTCTAAGCCAAATTTGCACTGATCTTGCGCTCACCCAATTTTTAATATATTAATTACATTTTTAGTTTTTATTTTATCTTTCATTTTAGATTTAAATTATTCACAGGAAAGCTATGTCCAACACCTAAAAATCTTAGAATTTCCAAAGACACAGAATTTGTTCTAAGCTTTAGAAATCTTCAACAACAATGGTACCATTATAAGCCCAGTAGTCTAGTAAGCATTTAAAAGGTCCAATGTTGCCTAGCAACTATTACAGACTGTCACATGGAACAGGCTTTCTTAACATTTTATAATTCAGGCTTTTCTCCTTTTAACACTGGATCCAAATACAGAAACATTTTTGGGCAAGTCATTTTATTACTACCTTTTTCTTTTGGAAAAAGCATAGATAAACCAATACAAATAATCCAAAACCATTATATGGGTTTGGTGTAAGAAGGAATTCAACTTTATTTTTCAAAATACTACAGAGTCAATTATCCCAAACAATTATTTCTCCACATTTAGAAACACCACACTTACTTACAATTTAATAAATTCATGTGTTCTCTCCCTCTCTCTCTCCCTCTCTTCCTGGACGCTATTCTTTCTGGACTCTGTATTTAGTTCTACTATCTCTCTCTCTCTCTCTTTCTCTCTCTCTCTCTCTCTCTCTCTCTCTCTCTCTCTCTCTCTCTCTCCCTTTCTCTCTCTTTCTCTCTCTCTCTCTCTCTATCACTATAAGGAAGGTAACTTGGAAGTTTAAAAAATAAAAAAACTTAAAAGTGCTTAACCTGATTCAGCAACACCATCTCTGGAATTCTTTTTTATATAAATACTTATATTTATGTCCAAAGATACACATACAAGGACATGCTTTACAGTACTGTAATAACAGCAAGTCAAAAACAAATTAAAATTTGAACCACTAAACAAATGTTGAAGGATACCCACTAAACTATTAACAAGGACTTACTAATAGTTAAATCTGGGAAAACAATTTACTTTTACAATTGAATACTCTGGATTCTTTTTTTATATAAAACATGTAATATTATAATTTTAAACTGTTTTTTAAATAACACATAATATCATTGTGCATATTATAAAATAATTTTTTCCCACTTAACATGACCTACTCTGTGAATCTTTGTTTACATGTCAATTTAATTTTGCTCTTCTTTCAAAACACCTCCATCAGGGCAAATTTTTTCTACTATACTCATAAAACACAGGTCGCTGTCAGAGACTATATTCCTTACATAATTAGTAATCACTTGTTAAAAATTTTTCTTCCTGGCTCTGTTAGAGTTGCAGAAATTAACATAACCTTCAGTAATTCTCAAAATAAGCTTTCTCACTTAACAGTTTATAATATACAGGTAGGGAAAATGACAAAATTCTAAAAAATAACATTATCAGTATATCTGAGTTAGTTTTTTAAAAAAGCATTAAAGAGTAGAAAATGAGAAAAAGCAAAAAAACAAAAAAGTTAAATATAGACATTTTATCTTAAATTTCAACTTCTTTAAGGCATCAGCAACAATTCATTGTTTAAAATTTCAGCTTTCATGTCCCCTGGGGACTGACTTGCTGTGATTACCACTTATCCTTACTGATATTTCACTTTTTTCAATTTAGTTTTTTTAATGTTTTTTAAATTAAAGTTTATTGGGGTGACAACTGTTGAAGTTACATAGGTTTCAAGTATAAATTTCTATAATACATTTCTATAGTACATTTCTATAATTCACCACCCAGAGTCAGTTCTCTTTCCATCACCATATATTTGATCCCATTTACCCTCATCTACCACCCCTCTCCCCACAGACCCTTTGGTAACCACTAAATTATTGTCTGTGTCTATGAGTTTTTGTTTCTTTATTTGTCATGTTCCTTTGGGGCTTTCATGACAAATAAATAAATAAACAAAAACTCATAGACACAGACAATAGTTTAATGATATTTCATCATTAACTAGCCAAATTAGAATTGTAAATTGTAAGCCTACCATAGGTGGTGCTACTTGATCCATTAACTTCAATATCAGAGTCTGAGCTTCATCACGAACCTTGTCTTTGGCATCTCCCATTCTGTCTATTAAAGCTACAATAACTAGAGAAAGAGAGAGGGAAAAGAACAAATATGTATAATTCATCTCCATTATAAGCTGTATTTTATAAAATTACAAACAGCAATTGTTTCCATAAATGAAAAGTCATGAGGTAAGCAAATTGTTTTAAATTCTTTATTCATGAGTCTAACTGAAAATAATCGCGCAGCAAATTCAGAAAAAATACATGCAATATAACCGCCACTTAAAATAATAATGTTCAAAAAACAGGCAAAACTACTATTCATTTAGAGATATGTATAGATAGTCAATCTACAAAGCAAGGGAATGATTATCCCAAAGGTCATGACAATGGTTATATCTGGTACAGAAAGGGAGGTATCATAAGGAAATGCAGAGGGAACATCTAAGGAAGTTGCAGAGTTCTAGTTTCTTGACCTGGGCATAAGCAGGTGCTGGTTTCATAATTATTCTTCAAATTGTACATGTTTGATAGGCATTCTCCTGCATGTATAACATATTACTTAACTGACAAAAACAGAAGCCTACTCCACTAGGATTGAGGTCTTTCTCTACTATATCCAAAACTTTGGCACTATTCCATGAAATGAGGTGAGGAAAAGCAAGTTAGAGTCCATGCCTGGAGAGTTTTCATGAAAAAGGATTCTATAACTATAAATCAACAAAGGACCACAAAGAAATCATATCTATTATGGGTAGGGGTGGAGAGAACCGAATGAGGGGCTAGAATTCAGAGGGCACAGGTCAAAACTACCTTTCTGTAATCCCTTAAATTACCGAACCACTTAATGCGGTGTTAATAGGTATGTGACAATATTATTTAATCTTTTTGCCTTTATTTCCTCAACCCATAAATGTTTACAGCACTACTCACTTCAAAAGATTACTGAAAATTAAAAGATAATACATTTAAACAACTCAGTCAAGAAAACAAAGTACTCTCATGTATCACCTACTATCTCTTTCATCCCTATCACCCTGTATGTTCCAAAGCAAGGAAATTCACTTCTTTTGTTTCTCCTTTGACATTACAGTTAGTCTTCCCTTCCCTGCGGCAATGGAAGTTGAGGCCTAGTTTAAACAAGGGAGGGAGGAAGAAAAGGGATCAAAAGAGATTTTCTCTAGTTTATTTATAGATGCATGTAATTAAATGTATATGTAATTTGATGCAAATATATTCTACAATGTAACAATGTCTATAACAACCAGATTGATATAATAATGATCAACAACACTTAAGGAAAAAAGAAATTATATTCTTTTTGGAAGAAAATGGGTGAGAAGCCAACTATACCAGATGGAATGATATCATCCCAAAATCTAAGCTTAATCAAGGAAATGACTTAATCAAGAAAACAAAGACCCCGCCATAAAAATCATGAGACTAGTCATGAGGCAACAAAAGTACCTGTCAATTGGAACAATATAAATTCTTCTCATCTTGCTTGGATGTATTGTTAACACTAGAGAAATTCATCAACATCTGTAGGACTGGCTATTGTGAGAGTCTGGTTTTGATAGCTTCTGAGATGCAGAAGACAATAATAAACACTTAATATTAGATATTATTATGTACTAAACACTGAATTATCTCATTTAATCCTCATAACAACCCTATGAAATAGAGTAGGCCCTTTGATAGAAGGCCAAGAGGCATTAAATACATTGCTCAAGGTCATACAAACAGCAAGTAATGAAACCAGGATTTAAATAATCTACCCAATGTTAGGTCCCAGTCACAACTACTTCCATTTACTTGTGATTGAGGTGTTGATGTTTTTTTGGTGTTTTTTTTTGTTTTTTGGTGTGTGTGTGTGTGTGTGTGTGTGTGTGTGTTTTAACAATCACATAACAGTAGTGAGGAAAAAAATAGAGACTTCAACTCTATTGAAGTAGACTTTAACTCCAAAAAGAAAATTAAAATGTTGGCTCAAAAGGGGCTTCAATATTAAAAAGTAAAACGTTATAAAACATAAACAACAAAAACAAGAAACCTCGCACTACATAAACTTAGCATTATAGCTATTAAATTAAAGACAAAAAAAAATCATAATTTTTTTGCATTAGAATCCCTTTTTAAACACACACTCTCTTGGAGCCAAACAGAATAAGCTTTATTCTGAGCTCTATCTATTATTAATTATGCAAGATATTAAACTGCTTTGAACTTGAAAGTTTCCTTGTGTGTGAAACAAGGGATGCAGGCCTATACCTCCCATGGTTAGTGAGCGGATGGAGTAAAACTGGCACAAAGCACCTGTGTTAAGCCCATGATAAGCATTCAGAAGTGTCAGCAGTCCTCCTTAAAGCTCTGCATATAACATAATGGCCACCAAATTGTCATGATGAACACTCAGTAGATAATTGTTGGGAATCCAGAAAGAGCTTTTCCCCATGTAGATTCTCAGTAAGAACTTGATGTCAACCACGTCACAAGACGCAAAACTGATGGCGAGGTATCCTGACTTTTCTAACACTTTTTTCTACAATACCGTTTGGATTAAAACTGTCTGTTTCTAGTATCTGTAAATTATGAGATCCTTTACTGAATTCAGTTATAAAACCAGGGTTGGTGATCAGTGTTAAATGTAAATTGTAAATTTTTTTTGTTTGAAAATTTTATTTTTCCACAGTACATGTGGTCACAAATAAAAGTTTAAATATTTCACATTAAAGAATAAAATTAATGAAGCCCATACTCTTCTTGGAACTTTGTCTAAAACTGAACACAAATCTCAATTTTCCTAAAACACCTCTTCACTTTTAATATAAAAAGAAATATCTAATTGTAGACAATAACTTAAGTGTACCAAAAGAAAACAGTATCATTCACATCAAGTTGCATATATCTATGGTTATATTATCAAAAAAGCTCAGCACAGAATTTAATTCAATTCCTTACTTTTACAGAAAGACTTAGTTTGGCTGAGGTCTAAGAAGAAAGCTAACCCTGGTGTTCAAAGTCTAACCTGTTTCAGAGTACAAAGATATACTGCCTATCTTGCAGAGGTATCATACAAATTAGAAATAACGTGAGGATAATCTCACATATATCTAAAGTAGATAAGCCCACGAAATGGGTAAAAAATAGTAGATTTCCATAAATAGTAGCAATGTTGTAATGAAATTTTCCGATTTCCACGTAGACGCTCAAGTAATAACAAGTTTCACTCAGGACAATGATGAGTCTTAGGGCTCAAGGCGAAAACAATATTGACTAATGGTAAATGCACAAGAATAACTAGACAGAGTAGGAGACTGAACGATAAAAAAACACAAAAAAAAATTTTACACATAAAAACATGTAGGTGTGTGGGAAACACATGAACAACACTAACCAACAAAAGCAACCTTTTATTTATTAAATATTTACGGGTATAAGAATCATGGAGTAAAGAAAAATTCAGTATAGGGTGAGGTTAATCTGAAATCTGAAGTAACTCTTTAAAAGAAAAAGACCATGGAGAATAGCAGAAGATTTGAAAGAAAGAACAGCACAGCAGGGGCATAAACAAGTTAAGCCAGAACTAACAAGAGTGAGCGAGTTTCTGATTAGCTAGAATGGAGAGAGAGAACTTGCTGAAGATCACAAATAAATGAGGCTACTGAGCTGGAGACGGGACACACATGCTAGGAGACCTGGAACACCAAAGAGAGCAAAACAGAAGTTCTGAAACCTGGCAGGCGACAAACTAGGATTCTGGTCCCAGTACCCACACTGCCTCAATGTGAGCCGTTAGTTCATCAAACCCCATCTGGCCTTCCTTGAATCTGAAAACTAAGTGACGTACATAATACCTAGAATTAGTCTCAAGTCTAAATACTGTCTGTAACGACTACTAATGGCGAGCTACTACAGGGCAGGAGTCACAAACATAAACACCTACAGTCAAGGACGTACGGGCAAATGCTGAGAAGGAACCAGGTCTAAGAACGGCTGTATTCCAACTTGCTGTATTACAACTGAGTCTCAGTTATGAGAAGACAGAGAAGACGAAAGGGACTTTTGCACTGAAAAGTGCACGATCTAGAGAAAAGGGAAGCTACAGCACAGCTTCAGCCAATAATTACATGTGGGAGTGAAAGGTTAGGGTTGCCACATTGGCCAGTTTTTCAAGATAAACCATAAATAGGAATTTTTATGTAAAACTTCCTAATTTTAAACATTGATTCAAAATGTTTTAAGAAAATACGTAAGTAAAACACATTTACAGAGCAGTTTTAAACATCTATCACGGGATTTTAAGCAGAAGACTGACACAGTAAAAAAATCATCTATTCAGAAGATATCCACACAAAGAATGAACTGGAACCAGGTATTGATTTAAAAAGGAATAATAAAGATATAGAAACTCACTAAGATGCTTCTGCTCAAAGGATAGCTAGACAATAAAAATAGAAGAGGAAATTGGGAAAATTTGGTGGCCTTCCAAATGTGAAGAAAACCGCTGACCAAAGATAATTCAAAAATAAGTGTGATGATACATTACGAAGCATTAACTTAATCCATAAAAGAAATTAACAAACATCTGAGTGTTTCTATAATAGTATGAACCCAATCTACTCACCAAAGGACTCCAAAAGGCAAATGAAGGTCACTCAGGTTTAGAAAACAGGTCAAAGTCAACTTTGTAATCCTAACTACTATACACAGAAGATCATTGTACTTGTATGAGGCTCTTCTTTGCTAACACACTGGAAGTAAGTGCTGCTCAAAATATGGCTGGTAGCCCAGGCCCAGTGTACAAACTAACTGTGGTAAAAAAAATTGTGAGTATTTATAAAGTAAGGCTTTTGAAACAATTCAACCAAAGTAATTTTGTTTTTAAATTTAATAATAAAAAATTGGGTCTTGTACTTTTTTTCATTTTATTTTGCTGTAACTATTTTTATTGTGTTATATAAAATATTGGTCAGCAACACATTAGCAATGAAAGAACTAGTCCTTCACCACAGATAGTTTGAAAAGGGGTGCTATAAGTTATATTATAAATTTTTAATATGTTACAAAAGAAGGAAAAGAAATAGTAAGCAATTTTAAAATATGAAGTAAAAATCTATTAGCACTATATTTAGCAAGTGTTTTGCTTTTCTTAATTTTTTTGTCTTGAAGGGAATATAATTATGTATTTGAATATGCTTGAAACCTTTTATGTCTGGGTAAGCTATAATGCTATTTTACCCAGACATAAGTAGCAGATCTCTCGGTTGTATAAAATTACATTTACAGAGAACTAATCCTGTTAAACAAAAACTAAGAGAAAAGATCAGTATGACAAACTCTACAATGATTTTTAAATAAAGTTAACTTACCCATTGCTATATAGGACTTAAATCGTGTTGATAATCTGTCCACAAAGGCACTTAAAATTTCCAATCCCATTAATGATACCTACAGACAGAAAAAAATTTTAATAAACACAAATTATCTATGCGTATTTTAATATCAGTATATATAATTATTGACATATAAAAATCTTCATGCAATATATTAACAAGATTTAAAAAATATAAAGAGATTGAGGTATGTAGGGGTGAACAGTCATGAGGTTAGGATACCCTATTCTCAAATGGTTCAATAATTATAATAATGTGTAAATACACAGGAAGACAGTGATAAAGCATATTTGGCAAAGTGCTAATAACTGGTAAATTAGGTGAAGGGCACACAGGAATTCACTGACTATACCTGCAACTTTCCTATAATGTTGAAAAGCTTCCTACATGAAACAGTTAAAAATTAAAAGGTTACCTTTAATTATAGAACAATTCTTGCTTCTGTCTAGGATGGAGAAACTGGAAAAAACATCATTCCCATTGTAACAAAAAAAAGCCAAATAATCTACAAAACCGTAAGTATTCTTGAATCCATCAGAAATCTGAGGTTGTAGAATAATCAACTAGCCTGAAATCTAAGAAAAGACTGATGACCCCAAGAAGAGATGGGACACAAGCAGTAGGTCTTATGTGGCAGAGGACAGGAGAAAAATGAAGCCACCATGTAAGTGGGTAAGAATTGAGCTGTATTTAATTTATTGTTAATAGCTGAGTGCGGGCAAAAATGAAAATACAGAAACCCTAGTAGCCACAGACAGAAGGAGAGTTCAAACCCACTTGCAGGCTCTTTCTCCACAAACCTCCACCTGGACACTCATAGTTAAGACTGAGGACAGGGTAGGAGACTGGAGAAAGTATCTCTCAGTGGTACAGGTCCCACAGGAAGGGAGCGGCTGGCTGCCTCTGCAAGAAAGGCACAAACCTTTCCCATCCCCTTGACCTATAAGAAACAAAAGTTGAAGCTACTGAGGGAAATACAAACACTGTCAGCCCTAGAACACAGGTTTAAAAATTCAACGCTAGTGAGTAAAAAAGGAAAAACACAAAACCCAAAAAACCTCTCTACCTCAGAGGGGGTAGCAGAAAACCATCCTGGGCTCAGATGATTCAAGGTCTCCAGTTGAGGAAGGACAGCATCTTTGATAATGCCTCACCTCCAAAACCAAATCAATGAATTGCACACTTCGAGTAAGTAAACTGTATAGTATGCAAATTATATCAATGAATTATTAAAAATATAATTGAAAATCCACAAGTAGACTCACACATAAAATTCAACAGATTATAAAAGCAGATTATAAAAGTAGGGTCTCAAATCAGCAGGAAAAAACAAGCACATTTAGTAAGATCTCACTTAGGACTCTATCCCTAAGATGCACTAGCAAAATTGTAAAAAAACACGCAAAGATTATTCATTACAAGAGACTGGAAACTACCCCAAAATTCACCAATATGGAAAAGATACAATAAATTATGGTACATCCACACTACAGAGTACTATGACACTTTAAAAATAAAAATGACGACTATCCTAATTCTGCTATGCAATGACCTCAACATATACTGTCAAGTGAAAAAAAGCAAGCTGGGGAAATGTGTGTACATAGTACAAAAAAGATATAATTATAAATGTTTATTAAAAATAACAACAAAAATTTAATGGTTAGGAATAGGCTATAAGAAACAGAAAGAAACCAGACTATTTTGAATATGCCTTCTTTGTAGCAATAGCTAATGTCATTGAAAGTAAAATAAGTGAACCTAAATGTATGCCCCATTAGTAGCATAAACACACAGTTTATTCCAAGTGACTTTAAAATATAGTAATTTGACTATATTTCTCTAGTGGGATATACGTTAAGGACAAAAACAAAAGTGCAAAAAAGAAACACTAGTGTTCTAGAAATTTTGTTGATAGGAGCTATCAATAGAAATTGTACAGAAATAGTAAAAACTATAGTTCTGAATCTAAACTAGAATATCAATATGAAATTACAATGTCTTTTTCTTTAAAATTAAAATAAAACGTAACCCTATCCATTGAAAAAAATCTAGAAACAATGATCAAACTGTAACAATGAGTTCCACTAGCACCCACGGTGTATTTTCCACATTCCACTTCCCACTACAAGGAAGCAGAGCTTCTTGGAGATGTGGCTAATTCCAGGGCAGGAGCAAGAAATACGACATTCTGTGAGACCAGAGAGCAACACACTATCAAAGATTACTACTAGGGTCCTGTCAAAATAGGACAGTTTGTGTTATCAATAAGGAGAATAACTGCATCGTCTTGAAACACATTAGAAATGTTTAAATACACAAGTTCATGATAACAAAAACAAAAACTATGTGGCCAACATTGGAGAATGCTAAAAGACCAACTCATTATTTTGACAGTCAGTGAATAAAAGGAAAGAACTATATAAACTATACTTGCCTTTCCATATAAATTATATCACTGAGTAACCAAATAGTAGTAAATGGGGTGTGTTTCTCTTTATAAAAGTATTCCAGGTAGTAAATGAAAGAACGATAGAATTAGAATATCATTTTGCAAACCCTAATGAATTAAGAGATCTAAACATTGAACATTAATGGCTGCTAATATCACAGAGACTGTTAGACCTTACGTCTTCCCAATGTTACGTACCTCCTGATGGAAGAGCTACTACTTTTATTAAGCAGTCTTGCCAAAAAAAAATCCACAAAAACCAAAAGAATCTGATCAAGCTGTAGATCCTACTACCAATCGATAGGAAATACAGAGACAAAGAAAATCACAGGAATGAAATCAGCAAAATCCAGACTGTGAGAAACTCTACCACAAATTAATCCAAGAATGTTTAAAGAGACACTGAAGGAGAAATAGATTCAAAGAGACTTAATAAACATGTTAAGTGAGATAGGCAGAATAACAGCCTCCCAAAGCTGTTCACATCCTAACCTCCAGGACCTTTGAATATGTTAACTGACAGGGCAAAAAGAACTTTAAAGATGTGGTTAAGTTAAAGATCTTAAAATAAGGAAATTACATTGGATCATCCTGGGCCCAATGTTATCACAAGAGCCCTTATAAGAGGAAGGCTTGAGAGTCAGAGTTGATATGATGATGGAAACAAGGGTCAGAGAGAAAGATATGAAAACGCTACTCTACTGGCTTTGACGATGGAAGAAGACTACATAAGCCAAGAAATGCAGGCAGTTTCTAGAAACTAAAAAATTCTCTCCTAAAGTCTCCAGAAGGAATACAGTTCTGCTGAAACCTTGATTTCATCCCAGCAAAATCTATTTTGGATTTCTGACCTCCAGAACTGAAAGAAAATAAAAGTGTGTTGTTTAAAGCTACTAAGTGTATTCAACAAATATTGAGAACCTACTATGGGTATAAATGCTGGAAGGTAGGAACATACAGTAATGGGAGTCTTAAGAAATTTCAATTCCTTCTATTTTCTCAATGAAGTAGGACGCTGGTGATGATGGCAGAAGAGATATACTGGTAGGTTTGAGGGGAGAGGAACCGATGTAAGACAGTTGTCGCAGTGAAAGAATGAATAAACTAAGAAAAGTTTGACTGCCAGACGACATTAAGGCCCACTCAAACATCAGGAATTTAAAATGAAACCTGTTAGAGGTTTCGTGTTTTTCTCCATCCATCTTCAGTTACACTGGTGCAGGTATGGGGTAGACAGAGCTGGATTAACCAGGACTGACTTTTATCAAATGAGGACCATATCAATGTAAGTGTGTGACAGACCAGATATTTTAGCTCAAACATGGAGTGTGGGACAGTTAAACGCTAAACACTGGATGTCCCGTGGAGAGGGTCAAACTCTTTAAGTTGGTGTACTCAAAGAAATAAGCTTCAAAAAAAAAAAAAAAAGAAATGAGCTTCAGAATTTAGAGTTCTAGAATATCACAGTCACCAACACTAATGCCACTTGTGAAGCCTGAATCACCAACAACCACACATCTGCAGCAGTCTGAATTGCCAGCAGTAGCATTTTACAGCAATAATATGTACTACTGCAAACATCTGACTATCGTGTCTTCTCGGGTAGTCAGGCTGGCACATTTTCATATTGAAATATATTTTATCTCATTACAGTATGTATAATTTTCCTTTATAGTACAGTTAGAACATTATTGGGATGTTAAAAAAGTTATGTGCATTGGGTATTAGCTATAAAATTTATTTCACGGTTGTAAACGGGCATTAAAACAGGGTAGTGTTCAGAAAAACTGCCCTAGAAAAACTCCTCCACATATACAAGCTGACAAGGCACAAGGACAATGTTAATAGTAAAACATTTAAAACAACCTAGACATTTTTATATGGCAGGTAAAAAGAATAGGCAAGCCACATATATAAGTATAATCGAGAGATCTCAAACACCTTGTTTTTTTTCCAGCAAACTAAAAAATGACATATTTTAAGAAGTTGATGGTTTATAAGAAATACAATCAAGGTGATGCTGACATTGGAAAGTATCATCCTTCAAAAAGCAAAGGGGTTATAATTTTGATTTCTGAGAAAAGACTTGAAATCCTAGCACATTACTTAGCCCAGCACTAGATAGTTACAATATAAAAAAATGACAGTAGAACTGACAAATGGTAGGATAGATACTGAAAAGGTTTACAAAAGTACAAGGAAGGAAAGGAGTAGGAAAATCCTAATCTCCTAGATTCAAGTATTCCACCAATTTACTGGATCTATGACTGGACATCTTTTCTACAAAATGAGGAAAATAATATTACTAACTTTCTAAGGCCATCTTAAAGATTAAAATGACATAATGCACATAAAGCACTTTGGGTCAGTGCCTGATACTAAGTACTCGTTAAATGGTTACCATACTTAGCTGTATGAGGACACTTTATTGCCATAATATTATTTTAAAATTTGGGGACTCCTGAAATCACAGGACTGTCCTTAGCTAAAATCAAATGCCAGAGCATGCATGATATATAAAATTTCCATATTTTTAATCTCCAATTATGACTTCTTCACTGACTTCAAGACCCCATCTGCCTGTTTAAATCTCAACTTGGATGTTAAACAACCTTGTCAAACTAAACATTTTAATTCTACTTCACCCAACTTGTTCCCTTAGTCTTCCCCATTTCAGTAAACAGTACCCTCTACTGGTGTTCAAGCAAGGTGATTATTTCTAATTCTCTCAACACTCACTCAATCCTGTTGACTCAATCTTCAAATCATAGTCCAAATCTTACACTTCTCAGCATTGCCGCTGTGGCAAACCAGCCTTAGCCACCATCGTCTCCCTGCTTCTCTGTTGCTCCTTTACGGAGTCCACTCTTCACAAAGCAGCCACCCCTCTCCATAAAACGCTCCATTGATTTACCATAAAACCCTATGAGGCTGTTTCCACCTGCCCCCTACCCCCAACTTCATCTTTCTTAACATCTCACTCTTTCTAACCACTAGCCATGCTGGCCTTCTTTATGTTCAACAGAACTAGGGCCTCTGCATTTGCAGTGTCCTCTGCCTAAGTCATTCTCCACTCCTATATTTCTTTCATGTCTATACTCAAATTTCACCTCACTTCCCTATTATAGTCTCATCTTACCCTCATTCTTTCACATCAGTTGATTTAGAAGCACTAATTACCTGAAATGATCTAATTTTATACCCATCCACCTTTCTCTTTCTAATATGATCTCCACAGCAGGGATCTCACTCTCCTTCAAATCACCCTCTCAGTGAAGTCTTCAGTGACCAACTATTTAAAATGCAATCATCTGCATCCCGCCCAGCACTCCCTAGTCCCTTTCCTGCTTTCCTCCAAAGCGTCACCATCTAACATATTGATTTTAGTTATTTACCTTGTTTATTCTTCTCCTCCATTAGAATCTAAATCCACAAAGGCAAGGACTTCTGTCATTTTCCCCTATTGTACCCAAAGTGCTAGAAGAGTGCATGCCTGCACATAGTAGGTGTTAAACAAATATCAGAATGAGGCATAATGAATGAACTTTGCTAGTCTTGCCCACAAGTGGATTGTCAGTACCTAGAACAATACCCAGCATATAGTACAGTCACTCAAATTCACTGAAGCAATGAGTTAAGACACTCAAATTCTAAAGAACTATAAAACCCAAAGTAAAATTATATTTTGTTCAGCGTAATTTGAAATTTAAGTACAATTGTCTATTTATGTGTTTGTTCAGAAAATTTGGGTACACATTATTCAGTAAATGTCTTATTGCATCTTAAGTAAAAAATGATGACCTAGTTTGAAAACTAAGTTTATAAAACCCAAATAAAAATCTAGCCAGAGCTCTCTCTAACAATGTCAGAAAAACTTCTATACAGCATCCAGGAGAAAGGAGAAAACCAATGATTCAGGAAGGAGAGAGAATTGATGAATTAATGTCCTTGAGTAGGTAAGATGACATGGAATCCATCTAGTGTGTACGTGGAGGGATTGAGATGAGCGGGACAGATAGTCCATTCATTGTAACAGAGAAGAAGGTAGACAGTATGAGCACAGCTACAAGAAAGTGTGTAGATTGGGGGGAGGGGGGTTCACGGTGTGAGGGATGTAAAAAAAAAAAATACATATATTTACTTATATGTAACAACAGAAAACGGCTAAAATGGCAGCATGAACATTTCATAGCAGTTACCTTGGAATGGTAGAATGATGGGTGCTTTTCAATATCCTTCTCTTAGATTATGTGCATTTTGAAAGAGTCTACAACAGAAGCATATTCCTATTTTATTGATAAAAATGTCAGTTATTTATTTCCTAAGAAACAAAAGTCATTTTCAAAATTGTCAAAAACATAAATATCTCACAATTACAAAAAAAAAAAAAAAAAAAAGTGTGTAGATAAGGTTGTACCATGTTTCCCCGAAAATAAAGCCTAGCCGGACAATCAGCTCTAATGCATCTTTTGGAGCAAAAATTAATATAAGGCCCAGTCTTATTTTACTGTAAGACCAGGTCTTATGTAATATAATATAATATAATATAATATGATATATGATATAATATAATATAATATAATATAATATAATATAATATAATACCGGGTATAATATAATGTAAGACCAGGTCTTACATTAATTTTTGCTCCAAAAGACGCATTAGAGCTGACTGTCCTGCTAGGTCTTATTTTCCGGGAAACACGGTAGGAGCCTCTGTGGCAGTTCTCTTCTGATTGCTGAGATTGTCTCAAGTTACAGTCTCTAGTGAGGAGCATGGAGGGAATGTGTAGAAAAGAGATGAGAATTTGGGTCAGATCCTGATGGATTCTAGCTCTTAAGGACCAGTTAAAGGAAAAACAGCATTTGAGTGAGTTAGTGCATAGAGACACAAGAGAAAAACTGGGATACTGTGGTATCATACTAGAAGCCAAGAGTGTTTCAAGAGATGGGACTGATCAACTGTCATTCATTGATGGTACAACTAAAGAGTGAAATGGCCCAAAGCCAACTCACCATGGCGAACGCAGTAGGTGACTCATCAACCTTCACTTGGGAAGGGGAATAAGCACTATCAAAGAGCTGACTTTCAGTGACAGCCTATGCTGCAACATAAAATCAATTCTCTTGAGTGTTTATATGCCTTTCTTACAGTGCAAGTAAATTTAGCTTGTTTTTACCAAATAAGGATAATCCCCCACACAGTAATGATATATTATCAAATATTAACTTCTACCAAAATTTAAAAAATAATAATAAAGAGTACGTAATGGGGCATCAAGGTGGTAATTTTCAAACTAGTATCCTTGTAAAAGTCAATCCCTTCCAAAACGCACATAAATTTCACTATGAAATCTTCATGTGAATTCTAGAGTTTGCCTTTCTTCCTCTCTAAAGCTACAGTGTTCAAAGTACAGCCTATTCACCGGGTTATACGCTAAATTACGATAAACTACGGAGAACAATCACTTCACTTCATTCATAAGCGGTGTGGGCCTGGCATTTTAAAGCAACACTGCCACCAGAAGACTAGAAAGAAAAGTAACTGCTCAAAACTACCGTGCAGGCTCGTAACAGAATATGAACCCGGTCTCCCAACATGGCTACATGACAATCCGCCGACTACTGGCTCACCAGAAACGCACATTCCTTCTCGGACTGCAACTTTTGGTTTTTTTTTCTGCAGCAGCTAACCTGCCAGGACACGGTTTCAAACCTGAGTCAGTCCTCAACTGCGGCAAAACAAAACGACAGCATTCAACTGCTCTCGGTCGACAATCAATAAAAAGCAAACACTGCCTGGGGGTCAGCATCTTCTCCGTAGCTTGAACCGTACACTTAACCCGGCACCTGAGTAAGCTCTGAAGATGCCTCAGCGATGAAGAGCACAACCGTCCAGACACACACAAAAATGATGTTTTTTAAAAAAAGAAAGAAATAGGAGATTGAGGATAGAAACCACCTAAGAGGGATGAACTTCACATCTGTCTTTAACTTAAAAACTGTCACCTAACGTCCTACGGTGATGATTATGTCTTGGTCTAGGGAGGGTTTACACAGGAACTCATAAAGGGAAAACGTCTTCAAGCCCTTCACGTATGTAAATGACCACTGATTTCTTAAATAAGCGATGAAACCTTGCGCCCTCCTGCCCATAACGCAGCACCCTGTCGGGGACTTGCTGAATTCGTCATCGTTCCCAATGGTGGAAACACTTGGTCGTGGTGGCAAGTCAGTCCTCAGATGCTGCCCGGAGAGGCAGGGTCGCCAGTGGGGGCGCGTCAGGGCGCCCGTGTCCGTGGGCTTCTCCTTCAGCGGGTGGTTCCGACGGACCAGACGCGGCCCCGGGGCTCGCCGGGCCGGACGCGCACGTCCGGGATTAAAGGGCTGGCCGGGGAGGGCGTGCCCGGCCCCGCCGCGCCGCCGCCACTTACCCGGTAGTTGCTCGAGCCCACCCAGCCCGTGAGCGCGTCGATCGTCTTGCCCAAGCAGCTCAGATCCTCCTCCAGGTCCGGGATGGCGCCGGGGGCGCCCAGGTAGGTCAGCAGCTCCTGGCCAATCTGCAGGCGGCCGCCGACATCCTTCTGCTGCACCTGGGTGCTGAAGTACTCCATGCTGCGGGGCTCCATGGCCGCGGCCACCCGCCCGCCCGCCTGCCCGTGAGGCGCCAACTTTCGCCGAGCGCCGCCCAGCCGCCAGTGCGGGTCCCCGCGGGAAAGGGCGGGACGCGCAGGGTCCGGCCGAGGCGCAGCTCGCGAGGCGCGGCGGGCGGCGGGAGCAGCGCCAGGCGCCGAGCGGCCCCCAAACTAGTCAAACTCGGCGCCCCCCGACACCCAGCCAGCTTCAGAGGCCGCGGCCGCCGGCGACGTCAGCACGCGCATGACGTCAGCGCGACGCCGGCGAGCGCCCGCCCACCGGACTGGAGCTGCCGGGCGGCGTTGGGCTGGTGCTGGAACTGGGGGCATTGGGGCCCCTGGGGAGCTTCGGGGTGGGACTGGGCCGGCGAACTCAGGAGGCCCACCGCCCTCCGCCACCCGCTGTCGCCGCACCCTGCCCTCACCCTGTAAAACAGACAACGCTTCCCAGGTTTCCTCCCTTGAAAATCAACACTTGGGAAAGTTTCTGGTACTTGGAATCCCCCTTCTACCCGCCTCCCCCCCCCCCCCCCACACACACCTTTTTCGTTTTCTTTTTAAACCTCGTAGAATACCTTTCCTCATGACGCGGTTCCAGCCACCACCACCACTGTTGGGTCACCATGTAATGATTGTGATTTTTAACTGAGGTTTAATGTAGATGGAGTGAAATGTAGAGATTTTAAGTGTCCAGTCCATGAGTTGGAACCGCCTCCCCAAGGAAGATGTAGCACGTGTCTGTCATTCCAGGAGTTTCCGGGAACTTCCCAGCCAATAAGCCCTGCCTCCCCTGGCAATTCTAATCTGCTGTCTATCACCTTAGCAGAGTGTCCCCTGCTCTTTCACTTCGCAGAGCTTCATAGTCTGTACTCTTTTTTTTTTTTTTTTTTTTTTTTTTTTTTATAGGTATTTTATTATTTTTGCTGCAATTGCAAAGGGAATTTTTTTTTCTTTTTCTGAAGTTTCATTCTTAATATATAGGAATGCAATACATTATTGTACATTGATTTTGTTTCTTTCAACTTTACTGTATTTGTTTATTGTTTCTAATAGTTTTTTGGTGCAGTAATTAGGTTTTCTATATAAAGAATCATGTCATCTGTGAAAAGTGACAATTTAACTTCTTCATTTCCAATTTGAATGCCTTTTATTTCTTTTCCTTGCCTCATTGCTCTAGCGAAGACTTCTAATACTATGTTGAATAACAGTGATGACAGGGGGCATCTCTGTGTTCTTCCTATTTTTAGAGGAAAAGTTTTCAGTTTTTCACCATTAAGTATATTAGTTGATGGTTTGTCATACAATGGTCTTTCTTATGTTGAGTTTCTTTCCTTCTATACCCATTTTATTAAGTATTTTAATCAGAAATGGATATTGTGTCTTGTCAATGCTTTTTCTGCAGCTATTGATATACTCTTATGATTTTTATCTTTTGTTTATGTTGTGTATCACATTGATCGATTTGCACGTGTTGAAACCCTTGTACCCCTGGAATGAACCCCACTTGATTGTGATGTATAATCTTTTTTTTTTTTTTTTAATTTATTTATTGGGGTGACAATTGGGGTGACAACATAGTCTGTACTCTTGAGTCGCGCTTCTGTCTCCCTCTTAGCATAATGTTTTGAGATGCACCCTGTCCTGTTAGTAGTCCCTTTTTATTGCTGAGTAGTATTCCATCGTATGGAAGCACCACAACTGTTGACCCATTCACCTGTTTAGACGAGTAGACATTTACAGTTTTCTAGCATTATGAATAAAGCTGCTATAACCTTTAATGCACAAGTCATTGTGTGGACAGTTATTTACATTTCTCTTGGGTAAAGGCCAAGGACTCTGGGGGTGGGGAGGGTAAAATAAAAATAATACTCCTCCTCTCGCCTTCTAAGTTCTTGTAGCTGGGCTAATAATAAACTTAACAGAGACAGATTAACCGGAGAAAAATCAAATTTTAACACCTGCGCACAGGGAATTCATATAAGCATGAAAGTTCCAGAGACAGTGAGTTAAAGTTGGGTATTTATGTTATTTTGGACAAAAGAGAAAGGGGGGTGGATTAGGTCTTAATTTTAAAAGTGAGAATGGGAGATAATTCCAGGTAATTGAGGAAGAGCAGGAACACAAATGGAAGGTAAATTTTTGTCATGCAAGCCAGAACCAATGAGACAGGGGTGGGGGTTCTAGTAAATACGCCCCTGCTTGACCCCCACCCATCTACCATACTCAATTCCGATTAGGCTAAGGTGAATGTGTTAAGACTTCTTTCATGGAGCAAATTTTTCCATCTGAATCACTTAGCCAGGAAAGGGGGAGGGTCAAAGGTTCTTTCTGAGTCTTTTCTTAATAATCAGTTTAAAAATCAATATTCCAAAAGGCAAAACTTTGGGTCCCCTTTAACTGGCATTACCAGGTCTTATGATACGTGCATGTTTAATATTAGAAAAACTGCTGAACTTTTTCCAAAGTGGCTGGACCATACACAGATCATGCTCCTACCACCAGTGCTTGAGAGTTCCAATTGCTCCACATAATCCATAATATTTAGTATGTCATTAGTTTTATTAGTTTTAGCCATTTTAGTTGTTAGTTTATTACTTTAGTTGTTAGGTTATTAGTTTTAGCCATTTTAGTGGGTGTAAAGTGGTCTCTAATACACTCTAAATGTACACTGTATCTTCCTGCCAATTATTTCCAACCACACTTTAATAATTATTTGTATAATATCCGTCTCCTCTACTACACAGAAAGCTCCAAGATCATTGCTGTGTTCCCTCAGATGGTGCTTGGCAAATAACGGGACGTCAATCAATTTAGGTTAAACAAGTAAATTAATTCAATGAAAATTAACACTTGAAATGTTCACGATAACAAAATAATAACAATAACAGTACACTCTCCAAATTTAAAGAAACCTGAATCTTTTCTGCATTTATTATCAAGTTTTTTTCTATATTTCTGTAGAAAACACAACACATTGTATTATGTTGTCAAGTTTCTTCCATCTTTAACTGACTGTAATTTCCCTGAAACTGGACCTCAGTTGAATAAACTGTTCTTACTATTCCTGGGTGTCTAAATGTTATGTTCATAAAGGGTTGCAGAAGAATATAAAAAGATAGTCCTGTCCACAGGAAGTTTACACTCTAATTGTTGGTGACCAGGTTTAATATGTAGTGTAGAAAAAATAAAATGTAGGAGCCCTGGATTCTAGGTTCAACCCTATCTGTCTTTATGACTAAAAGTGATGGCTGCTCTTAGTCCTATGTTGTCTCTATTCATCTTTCTGAACTTATGTAATTCAAGGATCGTACTAGATGACCATTAAGTTATAAGATAACTAAATAATCTTTAAATTGTAACATAATATGATGGCATTTTAATAACCTTGGAAGTACCTATGAAATACTTTGTAAACACTGGTTACTATTACCTATATGTGTACCCTCTATGTGTGTCATTAATTCATCAACAAATATCTTTTGAGCACTTGTTATGTGCTAGACACTGTGCCAGGTTCCATAGCTAACAAAGCTTATTTAGATCTGGTCTCCATCCACAACAAACTCAAATAGAGACAAGAAAATCAACATTTCCAGAATGCTCTGATGGGGTATGTTGAGGGTTTTGGGAAGCCTAAATGAGAGTCTTCTTATCTAGGTGGCACTGAAAATGGAGATAGGAGAGTTGTAAATTAGAAAAGTTTTCCTGGAAGAGGTTATATTTAAATTGAGTTTTGAGGATGAATAGGAATTGGCTAATTAAAAAAGTGGTTTCCTGAGGAATAGCATGTTTATCTATAAGATGTAGTCTTGACTATTTTAATTTAACATTTGTTGCTAGTATTTCATACCTACTACAAAGTCTACATATTTCTCTATATCACTGTTGTCTGTCCTAAGTTAAATATCCTTATGACAGAAAGTTCTCAAACTTTCTAGTTCACAGTACTTTTATTATCTAAGTCATCTTTTCACACACTCCCAGACCAAAAAACAAACAAACAAAAACAAAACAAAAAACCACCCACTGAATAGTAGGATCCAAACACTTAATGAGTATTCATGTCCTAACATCTTATTAAACATATGAAAAAATAATACACATAAATTGAAAAAATATGTCTTTTTATTTCATTCTTAAATAACCACACTTATTAATGAGACGTCTGTACCTGTAGGTCACTGTAATTTCTCGAAATTTAGAATCAGACTGATACTGCCATCTTCATCCTGCTCTACATTGATTTCCATGCAGCATTTGCTTTTTATCACTGCAACCACAGAAAACACAGCCTTGCAAAGATTTGACATCAGTGAAAGAAATGTACCACAATTAAATGCTGAAACTGTGACCTTCTTGGAACCAGTAGTTCACTCCATGTCTAACAGATGACAAGTTTCACTGTTCCCTTTAAAATTTAAAATATCCTGAGTGCTCTTGGTGATTTTGCTGCAGCACCCTGGGGTGCCTGAGTACACAGTTTAGGAAACTTGGCAGAGAAATGCCCAAATTATCAGAGAGACAAAGAACGGGAAACGCAAATAGCAGCTCATGCAGGAAGAACGCATGGGTCCAGTTTAAACTGGGCTTCACAAAGGCTCTTGCCTGAAGAGCTCAGCTTGACACTTGTTAGGTCTTTTAATCCTTCAAGGAACCCTGTATGGAAGGTACTCTATTACTTCTCGGCCTTTTGGCTAAGATCAAATGTAGAAAAAGCCGAGACTAGAAGTTCAGTCTCTTCGGCCTTGCTCATGATCCTTGAGTTAAACCTAGGATATCTGACATCTGTGGTCTCCTAAATGATCTTAAAGGAAAGAAAATGAAAACAAAAGCTTGGAATTAACTACCAAAATAATAATATCCTTTGTATAACACAGTCTTTTTTTTTGACTATCTATACAATATTTTCACTTAGAACCTTCCTTTATCTGAATTACTCTAAAAAAGAAAATAATAAGGAGATGAAGGAAGTGGGAGGAATATTAGGAGAAAAAATACTGCCGAAAATATCTACATTCTTTCAGAATCAGTCACAAAAATGTATCTGGGAGCATGTCTATTTTTAACTGGTAAAAAGACTGAAATAAATCATTTAAATACAGGAGACTGACTTCCTGACCTATTTGTTCATTATTTGTGATAACAGTGGAAACTTTGAGTAGACTAGGTTCTGACACTGGACTTTATTTTCCATACAAAGACAAAGAGACAAATCACCACACTGTGAGTTTGAAACCATACCTCAAAAAATACCCATCAAGAAGGGCACTGGGTTAGGTACTAGAGTGGGAGTGAGGGTATTGGGTGGCTTACCAAAGACAGATCACAATTCCTCCTCAAACCTTAAGAGGGAATGTATGTGAATGTTCAGACCACCTTCATTCATAATATCCCAAACTGGAAACACCCCAAATGTCCACCAACTGGAAAAATAGGTAATTGTGGTAAACCATACAATGGATTTCTGTAAAGCAATAAAAAAAAAAAAACCTACTGATACACTCAACAATGAGGATGAATCTCAAAAACACCAAGTTGAGGGGCGGCTGGTTAGCTCAGTTGGTTAGAGTGCAGTGCTCTTAACAAGGTTGCCGGTTTGATCTCCACATGGGCCACTGTGAGCTGCACCCTCCATAGCTAGATTGAAACAACTACTTGATTTGGAGCTGAAGGATCCTGGAAAAACACACTTAAATAAATAAAAGTTAAAAAAAAAAAAAAAAGCAAAAACACCCCACCATGTTGAGCAGATGATACCACACACAAGTGAGTATATATTCTGTGATTCTGTTGCTATGAAGTTTTAATCCATGGAAAACTTACTGATGGTGATGTTAAGTTAGAAGAGTGGTTATCACAATGAATGGGAGTCAGTGATTATTGAGTAAGAAAAGGCATGCCAGAACTTTCTGTGGGGTGGAAGTTTGCTCTATCTTAATCTGAGTGGTGATTATAGCAGTATATGCATAGGTAAAAATTCAGCAAGTTGGGCACTTAAGATTAGTACATGGTGCATTTATTATATGTATGTTATAACTAACAAAATGGGGAAAAAGTCAAGAGCAAAGGTTTTAAAAGAAAATAAGGGATAAAATAGTTATGGTCTATTGCAGTGCTACCCAACAGAAATGTAATATATATGTAAGCATAAAGTACATATGAAATTTAAGTTTTTCTAGTAGCCGTATATTAAAAAGGAATGAGAGACAGGCAAAGTTATATTCAGTAATGTATAAAGTATATTTCATAATATTTTATTTAATGATTTAAAAATAACACTAAAATTATAGGTGATAGTTTCATTAAATGTTATCTTTGATAATTTTAGTAATAATGTACAATTATGCTTTATGAATATCCAAATATCATCTAAACCTGTGATCAAAATTAAAAATTATTAATAAAATATTTTACGTATTAGACAGTGCAGGTCTATTGAAAATAGCACCAATTTAGAATGAGAAAACTCGAGATCTGATATTACTAGCTGTGTAAAATTAATAAAGTGATCTATTAACTTCTCTGAGCTTCAGTGTTTCAGTCTAAATTAAGGAGATTAATAAGGACTGTTGGGAGAGATAGCAGTCCTCCATGAGTCTCCCACATGTCTTGCTGGGTATGCCAAGAATGCAAAGCCCTGACCACTGTCTACCTGGGCCGCTTCTCAGGGTCACGTTTGCAGTGAGCAACCTTGAGGGATGAAAGAATGTCCCCCTACAGGACAAAGAACAGATGAGCTTTCTGCTTGCTATAAAATGGAGGGATTCTCAACTCTGTTTCTCTCCTGGAATGCAACCTCCGTGAGATTTGGAAGGCAAAGGGGCACCAATGGAAACATGAAGCCATACCACTTACTGTGCTGTGAGTAAAAAAAGTCCTTGGTCTCTGACTCAGGAGTCTTGGGTCTTCTGTGAGCATCTATGAAATAGCAACAAGCTAAATTCTTAGTTTGTTAATTAGGGTAAAATCAAATCCCATCACCCACTACTGAAGGCTTTTTTCTTTTCTGGTCAAGATCGAATGAAATCCATTAGGAGGTGAAAAGACTCCATAAATGTAGTAAATATATTTTTAAAAGAAAACAATATTAGGTAGCATACAATTAACCCCTAGACAAATGAAACACAGGTGTGAAGGAAGTTCAGCTGAAAATGTCAGACAAAGCTTCAGAGACTGCTCTGGAAATGAATAAATGAAAAAACAGTCCTACCTGTCCTGGCAATGTTTGGCATAAAATTATTTCTAGAAGTCTTTTCTCATTGATTGCCTGTGTAAGAAAGTCAAAGGTAGGTTCCCAATGAGTGGAATTCTTCATTAAAGAAAGGAGCTAGAAGTTAAATGAGATAGGTTGTAGAATTTCTATGCCCCTGCCTATTGGGAAGGCTGTACCCCACTCTGTACCACCAAATGGCTTCCATTCTCCTACCTTCCCATTATGGCCCTGGAGTGGGAGTGCACAGACTTATTGGGAAATACCTTTGGGTCTCCTACCATTTTTAAGATTTGAGTTTAGCTTTATAAAGGATAGCTTAAACTGGAAAGAACTTGAGTTCTTCTTGGGGAGAATAATTTAAACTTCCAACTCCCAAAATGTACGTTACAATGCTAAATGTGGGACTGTTTGTAAGTGTTATAGTCCAACGTGGGAAAGATTACTCTCACAAGGCAGATTTAAGAGAAGCTTCTTGACAAAGGAGCAAATGGGGTGAGTGGGAGCATGGGCATGATCTTAGCAAGGAGAAGCAGAGAAGGAATCCCAGAAATAAGAAGGAATCTGGATGCAGAGGCAGGAAATGCCCCGCTGAGCTCAGCAACTATGGCCAGGCCAGTTCAGCTGGTTCCTGGGACCTATATGGGGGAGTTCTTGTCAGAATTTTTAAGCCCTAAAAAGGTTTGTCACATGCATTCTATAAGGAAAATAAACAGTATACCACTTTTACATGGTAGCCAATACCTTATTTTCCATGAAAGCCTGGAAAAATATAAAATTTTATGTGCAATGAACAATAGGAAAGTTTAGTGTTTTGATGTTATCAGGGAGTCCTGTGATGTTTTCCTGTCAAACATTTCAAATATGAGTTAGATTGTGGTAAGAAAGGCCATGAAAATATCACTGGGAGACATTGCATTAATGTGAGATTTCTTGCCCAGTCTGCAAGGATCTATCCAGCTGGTATTTTCAAAAATAAAGTTTCCACCTCAAGAAAGACTGTTTTTTAAAAAAATATTAAGACAAAAATTGTCCAGTAACTCTCATAAAATCAATTCTTACTCGGTTGCCTGGATGTTTTGTTCCAAATGACACTTTCCCATTTCATTTAGCAGTGAGTTTTCTAAGAAAAAAGTACTGAAAAGTTTGTGTTTTGAAACTTTGGTTTCTGTCTGATTTTCTGTATGAGTTACCTATTGCTGAGTAATAACGCCTCAATCTTAATGGTTTAAAACAACTATATATATATATATATATATATATATATATATATATATATATATATATGTATATTTATGATCTCACAGAGTTTGGTGGGCTGGAAATTTGAGAGCAGCTTACCTGGGTAGTTTTGGTTTAGGTTCTATCATGAATTGCAATCAAGATGTCAGCTAGGGCTACCATTATCTGATGACTGGGGTTGGTGGATTCACTTTCAAGGTGGCGCACTCCTCTGGTTATTGGCAGGAGACCGTAGTTTCTTGCCTCATGAATTTCTCCAAAGGGCTGCTTGATAGTCTTCATGACATGGCAGCAGACTTCCTCCAAAGTGAGTGATCCAAGACAAAGGACAAAGTCACAGTGTCTTTTAGGCCTAATCTCAGAAGTCACACACCATCAATTCCACAACAGTCTTATTATTTACACAGGTCAACCCTGATTAGTGTGGAAAGGTACTATATTAGGGCATGAAAAACTGGAGGCAAGGGATGGGGACCATTTTGGAGGCTGACTAACACACTATCTTTAATTGAAATACTTCTTAAATATTGAAAATCGTATTTTCAATTGGGAACAGGAATCAATAGCTAAAAGGAGTAAGTTTAAATTGCAAGTCTGAAAGAGTGAGAGTAGAAGAAATTCGGAAAAAAATAAAATGACTCAGGTTACTGACAGCCAGAACTACCCAGGTCTCCCCACAATGATTTTGACAGTGAGGTAGTTCAACAACCATTTTAATGGGTGAAGTCCATCTAAAATGTACAGGATATAATCAGATGTTTAGTTTAACACAGATTTCCATTATTATGGATGTATGAATAAGTCTAAAAGTTGGTCCCTGGTTTTTGAGAAAACAGCAATAATTGCCTGAAACCATAATATTTGAAGGGACATTTAAAAATCAAATTTGCAAAATTTTAAGAAAAAGTGTGATCACTTTTTAAAGACAGATGCCCTGACTAGGGTATTACAATAAAATGCACAGCTTAATTGAAAATTGCATAAAGCTCTAAGATTGGTTTTATAATTACCTTGGAAACTGACATTTATTTAAAAACATGAAAAATTGGTGACACATTAACTGATAGGTACTTCCAAATCTGTTTAGGTCAAAAAGAGGCTGCTAACCTGAAAAATGTGTTCTTCTAAAAATGACACAGTTACTAAACACATTTGAGTATGATTTTTTTTAAAAGTCATAAATAATCCAGTTATTTTTCTTATAGTTGGATGAATACACAGTTGCTACTGATCAGGAAATTGTTTATTATATTTGTAATGGTGATGTCTGTGAGGATGTGTATTGTAGAATAACTGGTGAAAATATTTTCATCCAAATAGTAAAGGATTTTAGTACAAAGCATTTTCTGAAAACAAATGTATGGGAATATGCAGAGATGAAGTCAAATATATGATGAACAAATGCCCAGAAATGGTAACCCACATCAAGGCTCCTGTTCTAAGAACACTTATATGCAACTAATCTATTTTTATATTTTCTCAGAGGGTTAGTAAAGAAGTAAATGTTGCTTTTTAAAAAACAGTGATTTGATTATTTGTTCTTTTGAGTAAAATTTATAATGAGCAGATTGATTTTGAAAGCTTGCTTTACTACATAGATGTACACTACTCAGCCAGGAGTAGCTGTTAAACAAAGTTTTCTAACTTACGATAGAATTGCTATTTTTCTTTATGGGGGGAAAAAAAGAAAGAAAGATAATGCCATGACGAAGGGTAAAATTTGGATTAAATAAATGAATTCTTCATATGTCCTCCTTATTAAAAAAAGTGGCTCCTAAAGTTTGCATTTTAAAAGGTAAACTCTCAAATAACAATTACAAAGTAATGCAAATATTTTCACTGCACATGACAAGACTGCTAGAGTACAAATACAGTCTGAGTTGGAAGAGAGTTCATAGTGGAACTATGAGTTGTTTGAGACTCTTGGTTCATTTACATGAGATTTAAAAGATTGGCACTAGACTAAAAATCATCCATCAGCTTTTCTTTTTAAACATTTTTTATTAGTTTCACAAAACTTTTTTTAGTGCACAAAACAATGTAATAGTTAGACATTTATCATTTATATCCCTCACACAGTGACAACCCCCTTCCCCCCATCCACTACCCCTCTGACATTGCATACAGCCATTACATTTCAGTGTAATGTAATAGAGATTCCTAATGCTGTACTCCGCTTCTTGTAACTATATATATATACATACATATATGTATATATGTACCTATCAGTTAATGTGTCACCAATTTTTCATGTTTTTAAATAAATGTCAGTTTCCAAGGTAATTATAAAACCAATCTTAGAGCTTTATGCATATATGTATGTATATATACGTACATATATGTATATATGTATGTATATATAAAATTGTAGTTGATATTCATAATTGTTCAGCTTCAGTTTCAGATGTACAGTGCAGTGATCAGGCATTAATCAGCTTTTATCACTGAAAAAGTCCCTTGACAAGTATCCTAAGATAATAAGGGAGCTGGAATGATCAGAAATGAGTTCAGATTATCAATAAACCACAAGCAGTTAGGTTCTGTGGTGTACTGTGGTAGCTGCAGATGTGGTCTGTCTAGTACCTTTTCCCATCCACCTCTGGGGCACAACCTCTTTTTTTTTTTGGATGATGGGGGTGGGGGAGGGGAACAATAGTCCTGGTCTGCCTCAATCCAGTTTTAGCTCTTAAAGTTCTGTGTATGGGTAACCCCATAGGCCTAGGAAAAAGGGGAGAATTGGTTACTCTACAGGTGTGGGACGTGGCATAGTGAGAGGCTGATAACCAACTGATGTGTGACACTTGATCAGGGTCTGATCACTCACTGTATCCTACCTATATGGTCACAGTGATTAAATGAATGATGTATTTGAACAAAGATGATCTGTCTCTGACATTTTTCTTTTAGAGATAATAGGGAAAATGAGCTTTTTTCAATTTGTACAATTTATCATGACCACCATCCTGATTGCTATGTGGAAAGATCCTACCCTAGAAATGGAGAGCCAAAGTCCTGATCATTTGACCCATGAAAACAGTCAAAAATAAAGCCAGCTGCAACCCTGCACTTTAAATTTACTAAGCTATAAATTTCCTTCTCTGCTTCAGCTAGTTTGAGTTGAGTTTCTGTTGCTTGCAACCATAAGAATCCTGACCACTACAACTTGTCAGCATGAAGACATATTCATTAAAAATGTAATCAACAGTAGCCTGAAAATGTGGTACTATTCTACTTCTGTCAGCACTCAGGGCATCTCTACTTAATGATTATCTCATATAGCTCCTAAAGCTGTTAAAAAATTATATCCATACATTTAACTGTCTAGATCCTAGAACTATTGTGACACCAATAGCAAAAAGGAATTGCCTGATATGAGCTTTCAGGTCTCTGCTATTCAGTCTAATTATCCAAACTTGAGGTACATGATACAATAGCTCACATCAATTAACCAAGGAAACAGGTAGAAAACAATCTTTTTAAAACTTTCCTGATGGAAAGAAATGTAAAAGGTTTGTTAAGTTAAAATAATCATGGACCTGTTATGGGTTAGACTGTAAAGTTGACATAAAATTTTTGTGTAAATTTTGTGCCTAGTTGCTTTAGTTTATGTATCTCACGGCACATGTTCATTTCCCTGTGTAGCTAGGAAAGTTATTTCTGTAAGATGCTTAGTGAAGTCTCACAATGGAAATGGGGGAGTCATTAACATTTTAGAAAAATCTAGTAACATGACCAGGGCTACTAAAGCAATAGATGAGATGGTCTGGAAAGAGAGGAGGTTAGAAATGAGACCCCTTAGGAGTTCAGTGCAATTATCTGGACCAGGAATAATGACAATCTCAATAAAGATAAATGATTTCCTGCTCTGGTTTCCACCTGAGCCACGCAAAACACCAATCATAAAAGGGAAAGTACATATTAAATACTAAACAGTCAACATATGTAAAGTTCTTTGTTTAGCAAACTCTTAGAAAGCATTTATTAAGAGCCAGGTGCTGTTTTATGCACTTCACAAATATTAGCTCATTGAGTTCTCATAACAAATTTATGAAGTAGGTACTATTAATATCCCCCATTGTACAGTATGGGTTTAGAGGCAAAGGGAGATTAAGTAACTTGCCTATGTTCACCCAGTTAATAAATGGCAAAGCCAAAATTTGAATCCAGATAACCTGACATCAAACCCCTTAGTCTTAACTGCAAAACTATGCTCATTTGGGGGAAAACTGTGTAGTTTGAGTGTAATATTCAAAATATACAGTTTAAGGCATCATTTTGACAGTGAAAATGTAAATGGGTAAGAAGAAAGGTACTTTATAGTCCTGAATCATTCAGAACTCACTGATGGATTTGTGGAAAAGAATTTGACCCATGTACAAAAAAATTGCTAAGCATAGCAAACCATCTCTGAGGTTGTAATATCAACTCCAACTTGGTTGATGCTTCGGCAAAAATAAATAAAATAAAAATGTAAGAACCTGTGTTTATCAAGGCAAATTTATGCAGAATATTTCTAGAAAGCTGTATTGTGGTTGGAAAATATGAGGATATTTATCATGTTTTGTATTGGCATTCAGGGAGAGGTGAAATGAAAGGCATTTTAGTTGTTTTTCTCCTTGTGGCAGCAGCGAAAATTCTGAGGTTTCCAGAGAACTGAATTCAGCTCAGTTAATGAAAGACCACACATCTAATGAATATTTATGAGTGATGAAAGGAAACTAACAATTGTAAACAGTGAACCTGAAAGTCTGTTATGAGAAAACTATTAGGTTGCTTTTCATAAAAAAGCTACTAATGCCAATAAATGATCACCTTTCTAAAGTATACGAGAGAGGTTAACTATAGTTAACTGAATGAATTAGTTTAATGAATATTACAGAAGTAACATGCTAATCATATTATTAAATCTGTCCCTGGGAATTTTCTAAGCATTTTACATGCATGTCTTTTGTCATTTAATTCTTACAAAAACCCTATAAGGTTGATTATTGTGATCATGCTTTTCTGTAGATGACTAAATTGAAGCACAGAGAATAAAAGTCACGGAACTAATAAGCTAGGGAAAGGAGATTTAGAACTCTCAGTGCCTCTGCCTACAGACATTTGTATATATTCAGCTCCTGCGTTTCTCTCCTGGATGGTTCTCCCTGGCAAAAAGAGTGCGTTGCAGAGTTAAGACCCCAGGGGCAACCTTTAACCAAAGAAGTTCAGGAATTAGTGGATAAAATCACAGCTTCCTTGCCTCTCTGTGAGATAATTACAAGTAATTCTACAGAGTCCCCAGAGGGACTGAGCCCCAGTTGCCCGCATAGTAACTTACTCATTTATGTCCTTTTTCTTGGTTTTCCTTCCTTCCAGGTCTCACTTCCCCACTCTCTCACCACCCTTCCAGCAATTACTTCCTCAATCGACTACCTGCACCAAAATCTCTGCCTTTAAAGAAACCCAGACTAAGACAAAACCAAAGCAAGTTGTGCCCCAGCTCCCAGCCTCTGCATAGCTAGGAGCTGTAAGAGCTGGTTTCCATGGTAGTCCCTCTGGGAGAGTACACATTCATTTTAGTGTTTTGGACAAAACTTGAAATTTGCCATGGTGACTATATCTTTACTGTTTACCCCAAGTCCCCCAAAACTTGTATTTGAGAAAGAGAGGCTCAGCCTGGTAACCATTACCCTTACAAGGGCTGGATGATTTCTTCCAAACCCCTAGTCTCTCATAACAGATTCTCTGATGCCTGTTTCTAGGCCACTCTAATACAAATCACTATCCCCTCAACCAGAATTGCCACTCTGCCCCTGCCTTGGCCCTGCCAGGGTCCACGACCGGCTCTGGGAAGGCCAGTCTTGGTGGCCCTCAGCTTCCACTGACCCAGCTCCAGAACAGCCCTGCTTCTCCCCTTTGTACTCTCTCCCCACACTGTCCACGCCTCACTTTCTCAGGTACAGTTGGTGTTGCTGTATTGATTCATGCTAAGAAAACTGCAGTTTTGCCCACTATTGCTTTTTTGTATTTTCCATAAAAAGGTCAACACGGTGAAAAAGGCAAGTAATGTATTAGCATTGGTGTGAAAATAATTTTGAATCACTTTGAGAGCTATGCACTAGAACATCTATAGTGAGTTTAGCTGTGGCCTAACCCCTGGAGCCTATGAATGTGACATTATTTGGAAAGAGGGTTTTGCAGATGTAGTTAAGGCTCTTGGGGTGAGATCATCCTGGATTAGGGTGGACCCTGAATCCAATTAGTGTCTTTATAAGAGAAGAGATGGGGAGAAGGCAGAGGAAAGAAGGTCATGTGAAGACAGAAGCAGAGACTGGAGTAATGTGTCTACAAGCCAAAGAATGCCAAGGATTACTGGCAACCACCAGAAACTACCATGTTTCCCCCAAAATAAGACCCAGCCGGACCATCAGCTCTAATGCATCTTTTGGAGCAAAAATTAATATAAGACCCGGTCTTATTTTACTGTAATATAAGACCGGGTCTTAGACCGGGTCTTATGTAGTATAATATAATGTAAGACCGGGTCTTATCTAACATAATGTAAGACTGGGTCTTATATTAATTTTTGCTCCAAAAGATGCATTAGAGCTGATGGTCCAGCTAGGTCTTATTTTCGGGGAAACGGTAGGAGAGAGGCATGGAATGGATTCTCTCTCAGAGCCTCCAGAAGGAACCAATCCTGCTGACTTGTTGAATTCAGACTTCTGGTCTCCAGAACTGTGAGAGAAGAGATTTTTGTTTTAAGCCAAGTTTGAGTTAATTTGGTATAGCAGCCATCAGAAACTAACACACCTTCCAATATCTTGCTTCCTCTTTTGACCAGGTCCCTGGTCCCTGATTTAAAATTCTTTTTAATTCCATCTACCAGTGAAGCAAATAATTCAGCAATTTTTTTTCTTAAAATAATAATATTTCAGATAATCTATAGATTAGTCACAGAAGTTTTTGTCTTCAATCATACTACATGTTAACCTTTGTGGAAAGATATTATATTGGGCCAGTTGACATAAGCACTGAATTATTAAATAAAAATGTAGATACACAGATGTCAATTTAGGTAGCATCTTAGCAGGACCAACTCTTATGAAAAATCTCTCAGCGCATCCACACATTTTATTATAATTCCCACCCCACTGCATTAGGGCAGAATGTGCCTAATTTATTCTATTTTCAGAGCCAAGCATAGGACTTAGCCCAAAGCCAGTTTTCAATAAATTAGCTGAGGAAAGAGACCAGAGGTCACAAACTGATGCCTGCAGACCAAATGTAGATAGATATGTATAGTTTAGCCTATACAGTGTCATTATGTTTTTTTTCAATTAAAGTTAGTTTCCAATATTTAAAATTCAGTGGAGCCCACATACAAATTCAGATTACTAGCTTCTTTTGGAAAATGAGAAGGTCTTGCAACACTAAGCCTAATACCCTGAAAGACAATGCTTAGCTTGATGTTAGCAGCAGCTGCACCCTCTAGAAAAAGCCTGGGTTTCCCAGTGCCCTGAAGTTTTCACCATCCCACCCTGTCATTAATGTTTCCAGCCTGGGCCCCCAAATATGATCTGCCGCGTCTGTTTCACATCCATTTGGAGGAAGAAGATATCAGGGCAGTCATAAATCTGGGCAGATTTAATATCCTCTATTACATTACTGTAGCATTTGGCACTCAACAGTTAGGCTAAGTGCACAAAGGCTGACTTTTTCTTTTGGGTAGTTTTTCTGTGAATCTGAAGTAACTGATAATGAAATCATTCTATATTTTCCTAATGTCATGTCATGTTTTTGATAATCAGTGAGACTCTCACTCCAAGAGTAGAACTACATCTTTCTCTCTTGAACTATCGCAACAGTCTCCTTAAGAAATGATTCCCTAGTATTTATGGAATGAATACTTGTGTCCCTGAAAAATTCTTATGTTGAAACCAATGTGATGGTATTAGGAGGTGAGGCATTTGGGAGGCGATTAGAATTAAATGAGGTTATAAAGGTGGAGTATTCACCGTGCGATTAGTTCTCTCTCTCTCTCTCTCTCTCTCTCTCTCTCTCTCTCTCTCTCTCTCTCTCCCCTTGCTCTCGTCCCCACCCCCACCTCCATGTGAGGACACAAGAAGGCAGCCATCTGCAAACTAAGAGAGGACCCACAACAGAATCTGACCATGCTTGAACCCTGATCTCAGACTTCCTAGCTCTCACAACTGGGAGAAATAAATGTGTGTTGTTTGAGCCACACAGTATTTTGTCTGAGCTAAGACAGCTGGCTTCCCTTTGACCTATTCTGCAGCACTTCACAGACAGTGATCTTTCTCTTTCAAGATCTGATGTTACTCCTTTACTCAAAAATCTTCAGTAACCCCTTTTACTCCAAAAGACAGATTATATACTGCTAGCTTAGCTCCTGTGTTCTCCCCAGCCTTCATGTAGCTTATATCGCTAATTACAGAGAATCACTAATTGCTGTCTCTTGAAAACTCCAAATCCTTTCTTATTTCAGTGGAATACATACGTATAGTAGGAGAAGACTGGACTAGGAACTTTAATGTCTGGGTTCTGGTTCTGCCTCTGTCTCTTCCTTATTTTGTGTTTTCACACAATTCATATAGTTTCTCCCATATTACGATTGTATGTTATTTTATAAAAGTACTTCATAAAGATATTGTGAAGTGATTTTCGCTTCCTTAGTGTAGTCCAGTTATCAGAAGGCTCTAGATAAGATTGGCTTCAATATTCATATTCCATACCTTGGGGAAAAGGAAACCAGAGGCCTTGCCAAGCTCTCTGCAAATTCCCTGTAGAGTTATGGTCTCATGGCCCTGCTGGATTTGGCCGCCTCCACTGAATTCTTGTTGTTCATTGTGCAGCTTGAGGCTGTTCCTTGATCTCTACCCTGTCTTTAATCCATTCTTTAGTCCTCCTACCAAAACAACTCCTATTTACTCAAGGTTTTGAGCAGTCTACTATGAATGTCCATGGAGGTGGAGTCACATAGGCATCTGAAAATCATTCTTGTTCTCAGCAGTCTTTTGGTTACATCTCTTGTTGCTCTACTCACTCCTCTCTCTGTGCTTGCCCTCTCAGAAGAAAAAACAAACCCAAAACATAAAAAACAAAGTCTTTCCATTTCCTTCTGTAGAGTAGTTTTAACTTGAACAAAGATCCTACTTCCCAAAGCAGCTCTAAGTCTTCATCCAGGACTTGTATGTTTTTTTTTTTTCGATGGACTATCTGGTATTTGCTTTTGTTTAAGAATAATTAAAAAAATTTTTTAAAATTGTTGTGTATAAATCAACACAAGGAGGTAGGATATAAATTAGCAAACAAACACACAAAGGTTAAAGGAAAAAGCCAACAAACCAAAAACCAAGAATTCGTAGAAGCATCTTGCAAAGAATCTATCAAAGAAACCCTCGAAGACTGTTGCCAGGCGCAATGAACACACCGGCACCCTGTTCAGCACCCCTTAGAATTTCCTCAGGCTACACCAGAACCTTCTTCACAGGGTTGGAGTCACATCCAGTAGGAAGGTTGGAGATGCCTGAGAGTTCACATCCCCCGCAGTGGCTGGTAGCCAGCCACCCACGAGCGAAGGCATACAAAGCCCAGCTCCCTTGCCTTGAGCCTGGATGAACTCAGAGGTATAATTTATGCTCCAAATCTCCCCACAGGATCAGACCAAGTCCAGGAATTCATCTAAAATTGTACCCTTGCTTGTCTGCCTCCCCTTCCCTGTCCTGCTTCCCCCACTCCCTCACTCGTCTGCCTGGGGAGAACTTCCTTAAGAAATCACGTCCCCTTGAATCTGTGGCACAGTCTGCTTCAGGGAGAACCCAAGCTAAGGCACTAGGTATTCTATGTTGGTGGATAGACAACCTGGGAATCCACTCTTTCCCACATATACAATGAACACCTCTTATGTGTATTGGGTACTATTAAGAAGCAATATTGATCATGTCTATAATTCAGTCTGTGCCCTCATGAAAAGTACAAACTAGTTAGTGAGATAAGACATGGAGAACCATAGGTATAATATGAAGCCTGGAGTGACCAGCTTTTTTACCTCAAGTTGCATCTAACTTCCAGCCTTTTGGGGAATTTAGGACCCTTGATCCTCACCATCATCTAGGCGCCTGGGTTATCAGATATGAGCAGTGCACTGCTGAGTTGTCCCTCATTTCTATCCTCAAGATACCGTTAGGTCCCACTGTTCTTTCTGCTCCTTTTCTATTACACTGGGACATGGTGTACTCTGGGACATTGGTCCTCAGCATCTGCCCGGGGCGGGGTGTGGAGGAGGAGAGGTGAAAGGGGGGGAGGGAGGTGAGCAAGGTGCAAATTGTTATCTCTATTTAAACTTCCATCGTTTCCCTTCCCTCTCTCCTTCCCCCTCTACTTGTAGAATCATATTTAGAAACAAGACAGGAGTTGGTGCTTACATTTTTTCCCTCCGAAACATTGTCTGTATTTTGGGTCATTTCCATTCCTTAAGGATTTTGAAACTATCAAGTGAGGAAGAGACATCCTGTTCCCTTTCTGCTGTCATAGCTTGAAATGGGAGGAAGGGTGGAAGTGGGAGAAATTATAGAAAGAAACAGAGCAAGGAATAGAGCAGGCAAGTGAGGTGCCTACAGCATGGAATTTAAGGAAGTATTCACTCTTAGAGTCATATAAATGTTGACCCTGACAATGAGTGCCTCCTAAATTCTGTGCCCCATCTCACTGGCCTCACACTTTTCCCAGACTTGGAATGAAATACAAATCGTTAGCAAAAAAAGCAGTTAATAATAAAAATTTTAGTCTACGGACAAAAGAATAAAAGAAATGTTAAAAGTGGTTAACTTTTCATAGTGGATGATGGGTGATATCTATGTTGTTTATTTTATTCTGTATTTTTCTAATTTCCTCCAACAAGTATGTAATAATTTTATAATTAAAAACTATATAAAATAGAAATTACTGTGGTAAAATATCAGTCAGGGAAGCTAGGTGAAGTGTGTATGGGAATTCTTTCTACTATTCTTGCAATTTCTTTGTAAGTATGAAATTATTTCAAATTTAAAAATTTAAGTCATAAAAAGAATCATAGCCCTTATTATTTTTCTTAATGTATTAAAAAATTCAAAACCTAAGTGGCCCCGAATAGATTGGAGGCTAACTTAGAATATTTCTAAATCCCATAGTTAACATACTTTCTCAAACTCTCTACATACGCGTATATAGGCTACTTAATGGCTTTTGCATATTAAGATTTTGGCGGATCACCAAATTTAGGAAACATTTTTTTTTAATTAAAGTTTATTGGGGTGACAATTGTTAGTAAAGTTACATAGATTTCAGGTGTGCAATTCTGTATTACATCATCTATAAATCCCATTGTGTGTTCACCACCCAGAGTCAGTTCTCCTTCCATCACCATATATTTGATCCCCTTTACCCTCATCTACCACCCTTTTTCCCCCTTATCCTCTAGTAAACACTGAACTATTGTTTGTGTCTATGAGTTTTTGTTTAGGAAACATTCTTAAAAGATACATTTCAATTTTTATAATGAATAGTTATAAAGTTTGCTATCTGTGAAACAGACGACATACAAAGAAATCTCTAAATAGCTTGAACAGTTGATCACGTTTTATATCCAGTGGGGGTTTCATTTTTACGTTTTGATTTTCTAGTGTTATCTCTGCTACAGTAAATGACTTAAGCTCTGCCTCACATCACTGGGACTGGTAACATGTTTTGGATGCCACTGTCAGCTACTGCTACAGTATTACGATCAAATAAGAACCCTGTAATTACTGAGCAATTTCTCACTGACACCATTTCCAGCACTCTGCAAAGTCAATGAACATACACCAAAAACTAGAAAAGAAAATATTTCAACTTGGGAGACAGCGAAAAGTGAATTCCTAATCTGCTTTTCGGTTGCTTTTTGCTTTCAGTTTCTTCACATTCAGGTATAATTTTTAGTTGTGGTTTATAAATATGCCCCACAATATTCCGTGTATTTATGTCTGTCATGTGTATAGAAAATCATCTATTGTTGAGAAAGGGTTGCATGTTCTGTTATCAATCTCCTCAGTTTAATCTTCCTTAAGAAAGTGTATCCTCAATATTAAAACTTGTAATATGTTGGCTGCGTGAAAGCTAGTGAAGAGAGTAAAGGCACCCACTGAGGTGGGCCACTCGAAAGCTGGCATTAACAATGACATGCGGAAATGCGTTCCAATTGTCCTTCATTAAAAAGATTGGTGTGAGCACCTCTGCCCTCGACAGGAAAGATGGTTCGGTGGGGAAACTTATATTTGCTGATTTTTTTCCTTTTAAATAGACTTCATTCATCAAGAGCAGTTTTAGATTCACAACAAAGTTGAGCAGAAGGTACAGAGATTTCCCATATACCCCCTGCCTCCACTTACGTATAAAGAGCTTCCCCCACTGTCAACATTCCCACCAGAGTAGTACATTTGTTAAATTGATGAACCTACACTGACTCATCATTATCACATAACGTCCATAGTTTACATTAGGGTTCACTCTAGGCGTTGAAATTTCTGTGGGTTTGGACAAAATTATAATGACATTTATCCACCATTATAGTACTCAAACTCATCCAGCAATTCTTCTGTATGTCAGAAAACATAACAAAATTAAGTTACCGACCCCCAAAAAAAGCTTTAATAGTAAGACCCGCAAGTTTTAAATCCTGTCTTTGATATGCTTTCCTGATGTCAGTCTAATGATCCAGACTTTTTTTTAGCCCACTCAATCGCTGTAAATAGACTATTTACACATGTAAACATAAGGGGAAAATAGTTTAAAATACCCCATAATATTCTATCAATACATAGCTACTAGATTGAAAATACAAAAATTGAAGAAAAAGAAAGGTTTCATCTTAGATTCTTATAATATTTTGTTCTACTATTTGTGAAATTAACTGATGGAAATATGATAGTATTTGTAAGTAAATTTTTTTCCTTCAGTGAAGGAAATCTGGAGAAGATAACATATCTCTTTCTCGTCAAGAGAAATGAGGAATGTTTAGAGGTAAAGTGGCATGACATCAGCAATTTACTCCCAAATGGTTCAGAAAATAATATGAGAGAGAGGCTAATGAAGCACAAGTGGCATAAGGTTAAAAAATGGTGAATTGAGATGAAGAATATATGGGAGTTACCTCTCTCTCTGTCTTTCTCTCTCTCTCTGTCTCTCTCAACTTTTCTGTTAGTTTGAAATTATTTCAAAATAAAAAAATGACAGGAAAAATGCCAAACAAGGTATTATGAGGTATCAGATGATCCTTTTCCTCAGACCCCTCAACGCTCTAGTACCAGAACAAATTCTAGATCTCACAATCTTCTTTCTTTCTAAGGTAGCTATCTATACTGGGAAATGCCTAGATCCATCCTAATGTGCTGTTGCTTTTGAATTTAATTTTTGCAGCCTGCCCTCAAACCCTGTGGCTACCCACCAGTGAGCATGACTCAAAGTCTAGAACTTCACTATACTGAGAAAAATCTGTTATGACTGGTCAGATTGGTTAGAATCCTTTGGCAGTTTAAACTGTTAGGCAAGTGAGTAGCACCAATATGCCCATTCTTTATACAATCTGAGTAGTTGAAGCTCAAAAAACAAAATAAAGCAAAACCTACTTTGCTTCTAAAACAGAAGACTAATCTGAGGTTTTCTGTATGTCAGGAGGTCCTGAGTGGCCGAGAGCTCTGTACCTTGCAACAGCTACTTGTAGCTTCACTGGTGTGAAGCACTTGGCCTTCCCACACTCCCAGTCTCTGCGATTACAAATTTTATTTTCATGATCTCCTTCAGTATAAAATCAGGGTCAAGACGCATATTGTTCCCCACCCAAACAGTGATTGCAGCAGTATGTGGATTAACATTCAATCTAACCTTCTTTATTTGTATATTGGTAAGCTTTCATGTTGGCTATAGAGCTGGTGTGCCATTAGCACTAATATGAAAGCACATTTCCAGACTCTTAACAGGATTATAAATAATAGGTAACATTAAGTAGAAGAGAAATTTATTTTATTGTATTTAGTATGTACAATATACACCAAATGGGATAGCTAATAAGTGTATCACTTGTACTTAATAGAGGATTTAAAAGAAAAATAACAATCATATGGCTATTCAGGTTTGGTGAAAAATATGTCATGAATAATTTGGTGAAAAAATAATGCATTGAACCAGTAGAATTAGATGAATATGTTTTGGTTTTTTTTGTTGTTTTTTTTAAGGGAACAGGACTTTATTGGGGAACAGTGTGTACTTCCAGGACTTTTTTCCAAGTCATTGTCCTTTCAATCTTAGTTGTGGAGGGTGCCGTTCAGCTTCAAGTTTTTGTCCTTTCAGTCTTAGTTGTGAAGGGCACAACTCAGCTCCAGGTCCAGTTGCTGTTGCTAGTTGCAGAGGGCACAGCCCACCATCCCTTGCGGGACTCGAGAAATTGAACTGGCAACCTTGTGGTTGAGAGCCCACTGGCCCATGTGGGAATCGAACCGGCAGCCTTCGGAGTTAGGAGCACAGAGCTCTAACCGCCTGAGCCACCGGGCTGGCCCAGCCCCAAATGAATATGTTTTGATCAGTAGAATATTTGAGGGCCCAGGCACAATAATGAAGAAGAGGTGTTTAGTTTCCGCACTTTTATAGTCAAAAAGTGAAATGGGATAAGAGCTGTAATCTGAACTAGGAGAATGGAGGTCTAGGCTGAGAACAGATTGTGTAACCATATGAGTGCATATTATGAACGTCTGTCCATGCTAATTATATTATAATGAGCAAAACCACATGAACATAAACTAAGATACATAAAAGAGCTGATGAGGCACTTAGGAGGCCTACTGGGCATAACATTTAGAAGGAGTTTCAGGAAAAGATAAAACAAATTAAATCATCTGGAGGGGAGGGTATAGATTTTAGAAAAAAGGCATACACTGTGCCTGTGAGTTCCTGAGTGACCAATGTACACACCTACCAATTCTCCCATTGGCATAGCTACAACCTGTAAAAATCAACCAAGGATCCATGGATCCACATGGCCTCATCCGTCTTGCTTGCCGGTGCTACTGCCTGGAGATAACCTGGAAATGGAGACAGTAGAGCTCTCCTTTCTCCCAGCTTTTTGGCACTGGTTTTGATATGAGCCTGAGAGGAACCAACTACTGTGGCTATCTCTCCACCTGCAGAGGAGATAGGAGATGAGTGTGAGATAGATCAAACCTAAAAAAAAACAAAACATTCTCCTGGAACAAGAGTTTTCAATTATAAACAGAACAAGTCATGGAGTACTTTTCCCTCATCTGTGCCAAGAGCTGACTCCTGTTTTGGATAAATAGTCTTGTCCAACTAAAGAGCTAAATATCTGTGAGAATGCATACTGGTACATTTTGGAAATTTATTATTTTCTATTTCCAATAGTGTCATTTAATAAAAAATTTTTGCCAATAGTTCATTTTGTGAGCTCTCCAAGCCTGTTTGTCCTTAACCTTGTTGGGTGGATTTCCAAGCTTTTGATTTACTCCTGTTTTTGTTACTCAGAATGCAACTTTGAAGATCTTTTTCTAGTTTTGCTCTCTTTTCCTATGTTTGTAACAAGATCCATTAGCTATGTGGGAGGTCATTATTTTGCAGTAACTCAATAAAAAAATTCAATAGATTTTTACCAGTGAAGTCACTACTTCTTCTTTGAAAACAAAGCAACGTTTTGATGAACTCATGCCAATAATTGACCAAATTTCAAAACAGAGTATATACTATGGTCCAGGACAAATGGATTGCTGAGCTCCTGCCAAAATGTTCAGATGGTCATAGCCATACTTTTAGTCATATTTTTGTATCCACTTGTGTACACATCCCCATTTTATATTTGTTCTGGAGACAATTGATCATAAGTGACAACTGATCAGAAGAACCTCATTTAAATCCACTTTAAAGCCCATCTCTTGTTGACAGGGAAAAGCCTAACATCACCTCCCCTCAAAAGGTGGAGGATCAGATTGTTCTTGTCCAAGAAAAAGGGTGAGATTACTGAAGAAAAGGACTGAAACCAGTACGGTAGCATCTGAATGTTCTTCGGTATGGTTTTCCAAAGAGCAGTAGTTCTCAATCTTGGCAGCACAGTGGAATCACCCAGGAAGTGTTGACGATACCAAGGTCTGGAACCACCTCTAGAGATTCTGATTTACCTGGTCCTAGGGGTGGCCTGGGGGTTGGAAGTTTAAAAGCTCCCCTCAAATATGTGAATGAACTAATCAGAAACAGTTTTGGAGACACAAAGAAAAAACCGAGAGTTGTTAGATGGGCGGGGGGGTGGAGGGGGATAAGGGGAAAGGTGAAGGGATTAGGAAGCAGCTGGTAACCACAAGATGGCCTCAGGGTTTTTTGAAAATTAATTTGGGGAACGTATTCAATAATGTTGTAAAGGTTTTGTTGGGTATTCGATGGACATGCGTCCTATTTGGTAGACCACGTCAGGGATACTGTGGATGCCTGATCATAGCACTGTACACCAGAAGCTAAACATTAATGAATGCCAACTATAATTTTATATATATAATGTGATGGCTTGGTGTGAGATCGGAGGGTTAGTGGATGGGGGTGGGGGGGGTTCACAGTGTGAGGAATATAAATGATGAATGTCTAAGTATTACCTTGTCTTGTACACCTGAAACTAATAAATTAAATAAAAATAAACAAACAAACAAACAAACAAACAAATAAATAAATAAAGCTCCCCTCATGATTCTAATGTGCAGACAGGTTGAGAGGTGCTGCGTAAAGAAAAATAAGTAGCAGAATTTCAGATTAGTTTATTGGTTCCTTGGTGTTCTGAAATTTCCACTTACTGCTCATTTTTAAAAGCTTAAAATTAGGCCTAGTCCAGACAAGTGATGTTGGCAAGTGCCTAAAATAGCTAAGTTATTCTAAATGGTAGTATTTAGGTTACTATTTTCACTACTAATTTTAAGCTTCCAAGAACCATGTCTCAATGATTGATATATTAGATGATTTGGAGATACAGAACAACACAACAGGGATCTCAAAGCTGTTAAGTTTAATGAAAATAAACAATCACATAGAAATGAAAACACCATGGCTGAGAAAAAATTACATTTAACTGAATTATAATAACTATTTTTACTGTATTTAATTGAACTTTAGCCAAAATGAGTTGTTCTTTACGAACAATTTAAAAGCTACCATTAAGACTGTAATGATTTTTAAGACGACAACCAGCGTTCTGAGAGATTCACAGTCCTCTTTTTCAAAATTATGAACAAAATTGTTTATTGCTTTTCCTCAGAAACCTCCAAAGTGCTTGAGAATCACAGGCCAATACTCCTGGAGTCACAACTTCAGACACACTTTAATGTCTGAATTTCGGAACTTTTAGTGGTTTATTGTTTTCATCAACAGTAAACTATGCCTAAGGCCACACCTGTAATGCCTGGTATGGCTCCTTTGAATTTTTTAAAACTTGATTTTTAAAAATCAAAACTTTACATGTAAAATGTGCACATTTCTGTATACATATTACACTGCAATAAAGATTTTAAAAATTGTACATATAATTTAAAAAGTCAGATAGGTCAATAAATCTGATAGCAAAAAAAAGCCATCCCCAACTCTACCTTTCCCTCTTCTTGCTTTCTACTCCCCAAAAGTAACCTCTTTAAATACTTTTAGTTATTTTTTAAATATTTTCTACCATATTTATAAATATCAAATTTATGGGATGAGTTCTTGATTTTTTTTCAAAATTAAACATTGTCTTTTCAAAATGGAACTTGAAGATTTATTTTTCTTACACTCCCATCTTCCTCTCCTCACCTCTGTTTCCTCTTATCTCATTTCCCTGATATAATTATATCAAAATTTTTGGTTAACTCAATGATCATGGTTTATTTTATTACGGACTATGTAACAATTATTTCCTACTGAGCCACATATCAACTGTGATTTTTATTTCCTTTCTTGTGTAACTTATTGTTCATTCAACCTATGAATATGAAATTGCCTTGGCTTTTTGTTGGATTGCTTAATTAAAATTTTATGTACTTGTCATTAATTCATCCTTAAAACCTTTGTCAGAGTGATAAAACTCTCAATGACTGTAAACACAAAGTAGTTCATCAATTTAAGTGTGTTCTTTAAGGCTATCCTTCCTGGAGCCCTCTGTCCTGTTCTAATCTAGGGTGATGGCTTTCTAGATTGTTATGCAGCTGTCATGGGACTTCATTTCACAATAATTTAAGGAAGTCCCTTCTACTATCCCTGGTGTAATGGAGCCTATGTCTTCTGTTTCTTGGTTTATATCCTGACCCTGTGAAGCACATCTTCCATTGGAAGATACATTTTTTAAGACCTGGCATTTCTGATTGTGTATTTATTCTACTTTCATACCTGGGTGGTTCAGTTATAGCATTCTGTGTTGTAAGTCATTTTCTTTTACATTTTGGAAAGCATTGCTCAAAGGTCTTCTGGATTCCAATGCTTTTATTGAAAAGCTTTATAATGTTTTATTTAGTTCAATTGTAGTGAAATTTCAGGTTACTATGTCTTGATATAGTTCTTTGCAATTTATTTTGCTGGGCACTCAGTAAACCCTTGTGATCTGGAGATTCATGTCCTTTGGTTTGTACAAGTTTGGTCTTATTTGTTTCAAATATTTCTTATCTCTAGTTCTCCATTTTCCCTTTCTGGAACTCCTGTTGGATGATAGACTTCCTGGACCAGTTTGCACTCACTGATTTTTATATCATTTTTTCTCCTATTTCCAATATCTTTGACTTTTTTGTTCTATTTTCTACGAGAATTTCTGTATTTTATTTCCCAACCATCTATCCAATTAAAAATCTTTTTGGCTATCATATTTTTATTTCCAAGTCTCTTTCTAATTCTTTTAATGTACATTTAAGAAATCTGTTCTTGTGTCATAGATGTAACATCTTCTGCTGTCTCTCTAGAGTTCTTACCGATTTTTCCCATTTCCTATATAGTCTCTTTACCCCAACTGCCTTTCTCATCACTAGTGGGAGATCAGGCAAGAACCTGGATATTTGATTGCGGCTTCAGTAAATGTCAGGTTCTATAGGTTTTTACTCTTGATTTGCTCAGTTTTCCCAGAGTTTAATCTTCCAATTCCTGCCTAGAATGTGGTTGAACTGTGTTCCCCCAAAAGACATATTGAAGTCCTCACTTACAGGACCTCACAATGTGACCCTTTTCAGAAATAGGGTCATTGCAGATGTAGTTTGTTAAGATGAGGTCATACTGGATTCTGTATGGTGAGCCCTTACACTAACATGATGATGTCCTTACAGGAAGAAGAGACACAGCGACACACACACTGTGAAGGACTGTGTGAGGAAGGAGGCAGAGACGGGAGTGACAGATCCATGAACAAGGAAAGCCTCAGCTTACAAGAAGCTGAAAGAGGCAAGGACGAATCTTAGAAGCTTTGGAGAGAGCAGAGCCCTGCCAACACCTTGATTTTGAACTATGGGACGATAAATGTCTGTTGTTTAAAGCCACCTAGCTTGTAGTACTTTGCTACCACAGCCCTAGGAAACTAATATGCATGCAATCACCTGATTTTCAAGATTCTGGTAACCAGCAGGGAATGGGTGTTAGAGGTTTTCCTCATTCAGTGTGTAGACTTGATTTATTCCCCTTCTTCTCATTATGGCATTTCACCCGTGTTCTTAGCTCTGTCTCAGATCCTCTTTGGTTCAATTTCCCAGTGTTTAGACCTCCAGCATTATGTTGCAGTGGAACAAGGTTACCTTCTAGAAGTACAGGGTCAGAGAAGTGACCTCCTGTTCTAAACTGGTGTTTTAATTACTCCTTATACCTGCTGTCAACCAATCCTCCCAGGCTCTCCTATATGCAGAAGTTCTTGGTCCTTTTGAGTTCAAGTCTCTTTTAGGGTTTTTTCATTCATATTAGTTGGTTCTAACCTGCTCCCGCAACAATTGAAAAGTAGGTAGGCTTTCAGCTTTTTCAGTGTTGTGAAGTCGGTTTTCATTCCTCCATCTGCTTGTTGTTGTTGTTATCAATATTTGACCTTTATTTTTTATTTTTATGGGTCGGTATTTTTAAAAAATCACCTAATATTATTTTTATGAGGATTCAGGAAGGAGCAGAGAGATGGATGTGCTCAATCCAGCACGTTTAGCTGGAAATCCAATCATATAACTTTTTAGAGGATCCAGCTGTTAACCAAATAGGAATAGAGAAGAACTTGATAAAGGGCATCTGCAAAAACTCTACAGCCCATATGATATTAATGGCAAAAGAGTGAATACTTTCCCCTTAAGATCAGGAACAAAACAAGTGCTTACCACTTTTACTCATCTTTATCCTGGAGTTCTAGCCAGTGCAAGTAGGCAAGGAAAAAATATTAAAAGCTACCTATATTCGAAGGAAGAAGTAAATCTGCCTTTATTTATAGGTGATGGGATTGTCTATACAGAAAATCCAATCGAATGTACTAAAAAGCTCCCAGAATTAGTAAGTTAGTTTAGCAAGATTGCAGTATACAAGATCAACTTACAAAAATGAACTCTATCTCCATATACTAGCAAAGAACAATACTAAACTGAAAATTTAGAAAAACAGAGTAAGTTACAATAGCATAAAAAAGTGAAACAGGATAAATCTGACAAAGGATGTTAAAGATCTCTACACTGAAAGCTACAAAATATTGTTGAGAGAAATTTTAAAAGGCCCAAATAAATGAAGTGATAAATCATGTTCATGGGTTGGAAGATTCAACATCTTTTAGATGTCACTTCTCCCCTGTACATTCAATGTCATTCCAATCAAACCCTAGTAGGCCTTTTGTGTAGAAATTGACAAACTGATTCTAAAATTCAAATGAAAATGCAAGATCCTAACGTAGCTAAAACAATTTTTAGAAAGAAGAACAAAGCTAGAGGACTAACACCACCTAATTTCAAGAGTAATAGAATTATAGAAATCAAGATCATGTGCTATTGGCACAAAGACAGACCAATAGAACAATGGAACAGGCTAGAGAGATGAGAAATAGATCCACCCATTTATGGACAACTGATTTTCTTAAAATGTGCAAAGGCAATTTGGTGGCAAAAGGATAGTCTTTTCAACAAATGTTTCTACAGGAATAACTGGGCATTCACATGCCATATCAAACAAACAAAAAACAACTTTCAATCTGTGACTAGCACCATATACAAAAATTAATTCAAAATAGGTCATGGAACTAAATGTAAAACCTAAAATTAGGAAAAAAACAGGAAAAAAAATCTTTGTGACTTTGGGTTAGGCAAAGATTCCTTAGCTACAACACCAAAAGCACAATCTATGAAAGAAGAACTTGATAAATTGGACTTCAACATTTAAAATGTCTGCTCTTCAAACGATACTGTTAAGAGAAAGAAAAGTCAAGCTATGGACTCAGAGAAATGATATGCAAAGTATAATGCAGATAAAGGGTTGTATCTAGACTACATTAATAACTCTTTAAAGTCAGTAATAACAAACAGCACTTAAAATATGGGCAAAAGATTTGAACAGACACTTCACCAAAGAAAAGTTATGGGTGAAAAGGTGTTCAATATAATTTGTCATTAGAGAAATACAAATTAAAATCAAACAAGATACCACTGTCAATTAAAAAGACTGACTATGCCAACTGTTGGCAAGGATGTGGAGGAACTGGGACTTCCCTACACCGCTGGTGGGAACATGAAATAGAATAACCTCTTTGGAAACCAACTTGGCAATTTCTTTAACAGTTAAAACATACACTTACCATATGATCCCACCATTCCAATGCTAGGTATTTACCCACGGGAAATGAAAACATATATCCATACAAAGACTTGTATACAGATATACATAGAAACTTTATGTAATAGCCCACAACTGAAAATAATGCAAATGTCCATCATTAAGTCATGGATAAACAGAGTGTTGTATATCCATACAATGAAATGATACTCAATAAAAAGTATTGAACTATTGATACATTCTACATTACGATTAATCTCAAAATACTCATGCTGAGTGAAAGAATCCAGACATAAAAGATTACATCCTTTTACAAAATTCTAGGAAATGCAAACTAATGTATAACAACCAGAAAACAGATCAGTGATTGCCTGGGAATGGGTATAGGGTTAGGAGTTGGAAGGAGAGATTACAAAGGAGCACAGAGAAACTTTTGTGTACGCACACACACTTATTAAACATTATACAGTAAATTCTCAGTGAAAGTCATTGTCGATGCATTCTACAGCTTTAAGCAAAACAACTTATAGTGAAACCAATTTTACCATAGGCTAATTGATGTAAACAAGAGTTAAGTTCCTACATCGCATAATGAAACATTAAACGAATCATTACTGGAGGACCTGCTGTACTTTAAATATGTATAGTTTATTGTATGTGAAGTACACCTCAGTAAAGCTGTTAAAAATTCAACTCTAGTTATTTTGGTTGGTTTTCAGGATGGAACAGAGAAGTAGATGTGATTCATCCACCATGTTTAACTGAAAAATTCAATCACAAAAGGTTTTAAAGGATCCTGTTTTCATTTCAAACACTTTACAAAAACTTTTGTTTGCTCTATTTCTATTACTCATTGGTACTACCATTTATTTATGCCTCATCTTGTTCCCAACCTAACCAAGTTCTGGGTTGGGTACTAGGGATGGGCCCCAATTCAATGAATTATCAAAGGTGGCTGGAATGTTATTGCCTGAGGATTAATTCCTTAGTTAAATCAGGTCCAGATCTCTCCCTAAAGCAAGAGAATAGACTAAGCTGTCATTCAGATTATTTTCTTTTCAATACATTCATCAAGTAGTTATACTGTAAATGGTTAATCTTAAAAATGAAGAAGGCAGGTATATTAGATAGTGAGTCTTGGCATTTGCAGTCTCATATATGCCCCCTCCTGACTCTCCCCTTAGTCCAACCCTTATCCAAGTCTTAATAATATCTGAAAAAGACCTTCACTGTACAGGTTCTTGGGATGGGTGGAGTAAACTGAATGATGTACACACGTAAGGTATGCCCAGGACATGCGTGGACATGTCAGAGGCACACCTACATCATGATTGGGGAATCCAGATTGGAATTCCTTTCCTCAGAACTGCTTTAATCATGCATAATCTTTTGATAAAAGAAGCCTCTGGTTTTATCAGTTATATTTTGTTCACAAGCCTAGTAGGCAAATAATGTTTTTAATTTAAAATATTTTTATTCTCACGGTGAATGGGAGAGTCCCAAGATGATCAGGGATTTTTTTTTTTTTTAAGTATAAATTCAGAAACAGAAACTCCCAGATCTCAGAGATCATTAAAATAGAAATCAGGAAGTTCCAGTCTGGAATAACACCTTAAAAATGAGTTAAAGGATTTCACTAAATTGTTAAAGGAAGAAAATTGTGGGAGGGGAGTGTCCATGTTTTATTACCTCTGTATTCACATTACCAAGCCCAATAGGTAGACATTTGTTTGGATATTTATAATTTTGGGTGTGATTTGCTTTCCTTTCCTCTTACTTTGATACTAGGCCACCTCTTTCCTTTGGGGGAGTCATTTCATGTGGACCTGGTGAGGCTCTCAATGTTTACTCATTCACAAGTGACCAGATCTGGCCATTCATTTCCCTGGGAATAGTGATTGGTTCAGAAATAAGCATATGAAATAAGCCAGGACAACTACAATTCTCCCCAAGACTTTTCTTGTTTGTTTGTTGGAGAGACTTTTCTGAGATACAGAAATGGCTTCTGATTGTAGGAGGAAACATGAGGCCATGAAGATTGTGTTGGAGCCCCCCAAATCCAGTTGTGGCTGAAAGTAGCCATAATCCTTTTCGGTTTGAAGTAATTTGAGTTGTGTTTCTGTCACTTGAAACCAAAAGAATTCCAACTAATGCAATTATAATGATTTAATGACACCCTTTAAAATATGATTTTTAAAATAAATATGAAGGTCAACTGTCTTTCAACTCAAGTGAAAACAAAATACGAGAAAATAAAATTTAACTACGTCTTGAGAGAATACAGTTTGCAAGCAGGAACAATTTTCAAATAGTAAAATCTTTTAGACAATGAATAAAGGTAGTGAGGGAGTCAAAAATTTTTTTTTTACAATTTTTACAAATTGTAAAAGAACTCTGAGAATACAACTGTAGCCTTTGTGTCTGAGTTGCACTAAACTTAAGAATTAAATGAAGCTACATTTCTTCTAGTATCTTAATTACAATGACTTTGAGCCCCTACCTACGCATTCAGTTACCTAGTCTTTGCTGGTATATGCCCTGTTTTGTCTCAGAGTTCTCCACGTATTGTCTCACATGCTATGGCAAAATTATTCTCTCTCTTCTGCTGCTCTATCAGCTTCCTTGGCTGTCTGGTTTCTCCAAAAGGGTCCATAGTCAAGGAGCTGTGCTGTATCCTGAATCCCTATTGCTTCCTATAGCTGCCAGAACCATGTAGCTTCTCATGTGAAGGCAGGGAGAATGATTTCCCAGTGAGTGCCTACCACATAGCATCAGATCAGTCCTGAAGTAGCCCTAAAGTCTCGTAACGTTGGTCATAAAAAAAGGTTGAACCATAAGCTTAAAGATCTCTCTCTCTCTCTCTCTCTCAAACTTTACCTTTATCATACTAGTCTAGTAAAGTGGAAACTTTCACATCTCCATTTCAAAAGAAGCTGTTTGGTTTATTTTGTTTAAATGAGACTGGTGTAATTTTATATAATTTTTTATATTCTTTTAATTTAAATTAAGTTTAATTTTTTTTGGTGTTGACATTTTACCAGTTTGAGTGGAGTATAGAAACCTTACTTCCCTTTCCCCTTCACCAACTGCCATTTCTAATTGTCATAAATGTTTCATCTACATATATTGAAAGTCATAATAGACAATGTTATACGTTTTCCTTCAACAAACATAATTTATAAAACCCAAGAAGAGAAGTCTATTGTATTTATCTATATTTTGACTCTTTCAATTGCTCTTTCTTCCCTCCTGATGTTCCAAGATTCCTTATTTTATATTTTCACTTCTGTTTAAAGAACTTCCTGTAGCCATTCCTTTAGGGTTGGTCTGCCAGTGACAATTCTGTTTTCTTCATGTGAGAATGTCTTGATTTCCCCTTCAACCCTGAACAATATTTTCACTGGATATAGAATTTCGAATTCAAAGTTCTCTAAATATTTTAAAAATGTCACTTTCTTTTGGCCTCCCTAATTCCTGATGAGAAATCTGCTGTCATTCAAATTGTTTTCTCTCTACATGTAAGGCTCTGCTTCTCTCTCTTGTTTTCAAGATTTTATTTTGTTTTTGTTTTCAAAAGTTTGATCATGATGTGTCTTGGCATGTGTTTTGGAGAGGGGGTTATCCTGTTTGGGGTTCAATAACTTCTTCAATCTGTGCGTTAATGTCTTATACCAAATTTTGAAAAATTTCAGCCATTATTTTGTTGAATACTTTTTCCAGTCTCACACACTTTCTCCTCTCTGGAAAGACTTGCTTTGGTCCCACAGGTCCCTGAGGGTCAATTCATTTTTCTTCTTCAGTCTATTTTCCTTCTGTGGTTCACATTTGGTAAGTGTTATTGATATAACTCAAACTCACTGATTCATTCTTCCATCCTCTTCAGCCTATTGAGCCTTTCCAGTGAGTTTTTATACTTTATTGTATTTTTCAGTGCTAAAATTTTCTTTTGGCTCTTGCTTATAGTTTATTTCTTTGCAGAAAGTTTTGGTTTTCTTATTTGTTTCAAGCATGTTAAAAGTTTCTCATGGAAGCATTTTTATAATGTGCTTTTTACGTTTCTTGTCAGATAGTTCCAATGTCTGTGTCATCTTGGACTTGCCATCTGTTGTCTTTTCTTATTCTAGTTGAGATTTTTCTGGATTCTTGGGAAAATAATATTTTTAAAATTAGTTCCAGACATTTTGGTTATTATGTTATGAGACTTCGGATCTTATTTAAATCTTCAGTTATAGTAGGTTCCTCTGACACCACACCATTGGGGGAAGGGTGACGCTGCCTTGTCACTGCCAGGTGGGAGTGGAAGTCCAAGGTCCTGTCATGGTCCCCACTGAAACTTCTCATGGCCTCCAGCCTGATTAGGATGGAAGTCCTAGCTCCTCACTTGGCCTCTGATACCACCCCAGTCAGGGAGGGGCAGGCTGGGAGGAAGAATGCCTTCTTCCAGTTGAATGAAGGTGAAAGTCTAGGCTCCCCACTCAACCTCTGTTGACAGGGTGGGGGTGGGGCTTCAGGTTTTCCTGTGGCATTTGGCTGCAGCAGATCATTATTATCTAAAAGTTTTCAGTCTTGCTAGACTGCCCCTTTCCTGCCCTTTGGCTAGAAAGAACAGGTATTTCTTGGGCTTTTTCTTTTCTGCGGTCTACATCTGTTGGCATTTCTGTGTTGTTAGCATCCCCAGCACCTACATGAGAATATAATGGAAAACAAAACCCAGGGAACTCAATGCTTGCCATTCCTTGGGTCCTGAGGTCCCTGGCCATTCTCTTTTCTTTAGTCCACCTTTCAAAGTCTTCTTATGTTTGAGATTTATATATATACGTATATATATATATATATATATATATATACACATATATAAACATATATATGTGTATATATATACGTATATATACACACACATATATACATATATACGTAGTATACCATGTTTCCTTGAAAATAAGACCTAGCCGGACAATCAGCTCTAATGCGTCTTTTGGAGCAAAAATTAATATAAAAGATGTCGGATATCAGGCTTACCAAAAGTTTTAACATAATATAAGAGTAGTAACAGACAGAAAATGGAACTTTGAAGCTATTTATCAATCATCACTACTCCTAAATCAGCTGTGCCACAAAATGTTGATCATTTTCTGTCAACTAAAGGCTCTTAAAAATGTTTGCCCAAACCACATACCACACAGCTCTTACAACCTATAAAACAAAAGAAAAACATTACAGCTACAATTTTTAAAATAACAGTATTTTTTCTTGTCCCTATACTACTAGAAACAGTGTTCCTGCAACACTTTGTACTCTACAACAAAGGACTATTAAAACCATCTTTAAAAAACCTGTTGTTTCTATTTATTTTCTCCAAGAACTCAAACACCTTAAGGCATAATTAGATAGTTCTAATATATATAACTCTATATTCTGCAAATAAAGATACATCTTATCCTTATCTGTCTAAGAAACATTCACAAAAAGTGATTTTCAAAAGTCAATAAATTTCAAACAATAAAAATAATATAGGCAACAGTATTTTTAGGCAATATTATTTTATACCTAATGCGATTTAATTAGAAAATAAAATACCAACAAATCATTGAACATTTGGATCATAGAGGGAAATGAAACAGAACTGTGAAAATACATAGCAAAACGTGAAATACAAACAAAAGCAGTACTTGTAGGAAAATGCAAAGTTCTAATACTTACATTAATTTTTAAAAAAGCACAGCTGACAGTAAAATTGAATGTTCTCAAATCAAAAATTAGAAAAAAACACAATAAAATAATCATAGTGATATAAAAATTAGTGAATTAATAAAGACAAAAGCATTAATTAAAAGATTTTTTAAAAAGTGGCAGATCTGAGAAATAAATCCAAAACTTAATTCTTAAGAAAATAAAACAAGATGAAGAAATGCTAATTTAACTGAGTTTAAAAGAATGAAATGATAAATACAAAAAGTAAAAATTTATATGAGGGAATTAAATATAGAAATAGGAGAAATTAAAAGAGTCACAGGAGAATTCCTGTACAGCACTATAAAATAAATTTGGAAACCTGGTTCAAATGAGGAATTACCAAAACTGACCTCAAAATGGATAGAAAATATAAATATACTTATTCCCATAGGAAAAAATGGGGTAAAATATTAAAGAGCTATTCCCCCAAAAGCATCCTGGCACAGATATTTCACTGAAAACTTCTATCAAACCTTTGAGAAATAAAACCACTGTGCTTCTACATTCTAAAGCATAGAGGAAAAAGACTTTTAAATTTTTAATGAAGTAAACGTAACCACAAAGATAATACCAAAAAAATAAAACTATAGCTCAATATCACTTATGAATATTTATATAAAAATCCTAAATAGCATATTAGCAAGCCAAATTAAAGAGTTCATTAAAAGAACAAAACAACTTCATTAAGTGGTATTTACTCTAGGAATGCGAGCATTGTTCAACAATTCACCGTTTACTAGAGAAAAAGTGAGATAATCATATATCCATCTCCACAAGTGCCAAAAAGCATTTGATAAAATCCAACATCTATTTTTGCATAATAGCTATTAATAAAATAAAATAGGAATAAGGGATAAAATGGATTATTCAATAATTTGTATCGAGATAACTGACTAGTCATGTGTAAAAAGAGAACTCGATTACTGCTTCTCACTTTATACCAAAACAAATTACAGCTGCATTAGCTTAAATGCATAAAAAAAGGTAAACTCATAAAAATATTTGAAAAAATATGGTAGAATTTCCCAAATAATCTTGAACCAGAGAAGAATTTGCTCAGTACAACAGAAATATCAGGAAACCATAAAACAACAGATTTATATATTCAACTACCTAAAAACAAAAAAAAAAATTCTGCAAAGCACTGACACTCCATAAATAAAGGAAAAGGACAAATGATAAACTTGGAAAAATTTTTATAATACATTACAGAGAATTAATTTTCCTAATGTATAGAGTGCCTACAAATTAATAATAGACAAACTCCAATATAAAAATGGCAAGGAACTTAAATAGTTCACAGAAAAGGGAATACAGATGGCTATTAAACATATACATAAATACATATGTAACCTCATTCATTATGCCATTTTCTACATGTCAGATTGACAAATATAAATCATGTGGCTATTCATCATGTTGGTGAGGGTTGGAGAAACAGACATTCCCATGTATTATCAGTGGTAATGAAAATTGATTTAACTTCTGTGGAAAGCACATTAGCAATATCTGCCAGAAATACTGAAGCATGTACCTTTTGACCCAGAAATTCCCCGAATAGAAATTTATCCTACAAAAGTATTCATAATTTATGATATTTCACACTAACAATTCACTATAGCATCGCAATACATGTTTATTTAATAATTATACACTAGAAACAACCTACATGACCATAATTAGGAAAACAATTTTCTAATTACAGTAGATATATGCAATATAATACTCAATAGCTTTTACAAAAGGAACAGCACTGTATGCACTGGTTAGGAACCATCTCGAAGACACATCGAATAAAAGGGCAAAAAGCAAAACAGTGATGGTGTGATACCATTTGTTTGTATAAAACAAAAATAAACCAAAAACACACATATTTAATATATGTATATATATGTATACAGATATAAAGAATCATGTACATATAAATTTAAATTTCCGTAAATTTACCCAAGACACTGGCAACCCTGGTTACCTCTTAAGAGTGAACTGGGTGCTTGAAGGAAGGTTGCAGGAAGGAAGCTTACTTTTCCCTCTATACCCTTGTCCTTATGTCAGGTTCCCTAGACACAGAGCCTGAGACAGGGACTCTTGAGTGGGTGCTTCCAGGAGAAAGAGACTAAGGTAAGCAGGATAGGGCAGGGGTCAAAAGCTAAACAAGACTGTATCTTAGTTGAAGTGTAGCTTTTGCCTGATGCCTTGAGGAGCTCTGGTATCAATTGTGCCATCGAGTTGGTCCTTTTTTGAGACGAAGCTTCCAGGCTTTTGTACTGTTATTGGTCTGTACTTGACGGTGACCTGTCCTCAGGGGGAAGAAGTATCTTCTCAGGAAAGGTGGCCAAAGGTAATCCTCATGAAAAGGGGGCATCTCTGAGCAATTAATAATTGATCTTCAGAGCAGCTGAGAAACCAGGTTAGAAAAAGGGATCTGGGCCCAATAGGTGTATATTACAACGTCACGGTATTTTTTTATATCTGTAGTGTATGTATTTACCTCCTCAAAACAAACAAACAAACAAAGACAAAAACAAAACAAAAACACCAGTATTACAGAAGGGCCTCTTTTTGTGGTTTGTCTAGATTCTAAATTCAGCATGAATGCCAAAATTTAAACAGTAAAAGTTAGCCTTAGAAATCCTTAGCAAGACTCCAATTTGGGACCACATGTTACTCAATTTTTCCACCAGTATTGGAACAAATTGTGTTTTTTTGGACAAGAACCACATGAAATAGTTGGCTTGCATTTAGGTGACCTTCTGTTTAAAAAATCCACAGCTTTAAACACTGGACTCATATTCATTGATGAGAGTCCCCAGGATACGGAGAGGAACTGAGGGAAGAGTAGATTTTTATCTCCCATCCCAGGTTCACCCCAGGATGGAATGTAGGGGGCTCAAGCATGCTATTTTGTCTCTATCCTTTATTTTTCCATGCCAAATGGAGTTATAAATGCAGTATATGTTGTACAGAAAAAATTATCCAGAAATTGGAAAAAAGGCAAAAGGACAATTAAGTGACCTTTTACTATCATATTAGAGCATTTTCTAATAGACTCCCCTAAAAGTCATCTCTCTCAGGAAATGTAACTTGTTTGGTTAGCAATAGATTAGGGCCTTGATGTCTCAATAGATTAGGGCCTTAGATGTTAGCTTGTGAAAACTGGTAAGGTATTATTTTCTTCCCCTTTCTGGTACAGAAGATAACCCCAAGGTTATAGTTTTATTGCCCTGTAGGATATAAACCAGTTCATATCTAACTCAGCAATCGGATTTCAGCATTCCTTTTCCCATCGACATTTACATCCCAGTTTCTCATATCCTCATGAAACAATTTTCTCTGTCTTTTGGTTCCTTCATTAATGAGTTTAAACTTTGACATGCTCACTATTTATATGAGAATCATGCTTTTTAACTAATTTGAGAAACTATGCTTTTATGTAAATGAACAGTGTAAATTTATGTGGTTAAATGCACATACAATGTAGCTTGCTGTAAAATAATACATCAGATGACAGTGAATCCCAGTGGAATAAAACACTACTTTTGGGACCTGCCCGGTTGCTCAGGTGGTTGGAGCTCCGTGCTCCTAACTCCGAAGGCTGCCGGTTCGATTCCCACATGGGCCAGTGGGCTCTCAACCACAAGGTTGCTGGTTCAACTTCTCGAGTCCTGTAAGGGATGGTGCGTTGTGCCCCCTGCAACTAAGATTGAACACGGCACCTTGAGCTGAGCTTCCGCTGAGCTCCCGGATAGCTCAGTTGGTTGGAGTATGTCCTCTCAACCACAAGGTTGCCGGTTCGACTCCCTCAAGGGATGGTGAGCTGCTCCCCCTGCAACTAACAACACAACTGGAGCTGGAGCTGAGCTGCGCCCTCCACAACTAAGACTGTAAGGACAACAACTTGAAGCTCAACGGCACCCTCCACAACTAAGAAAAAGTCCTGGAAGTACACACTGTACCCAATAAAGTCCTGTCCCCCTTCCCCAATAAAAAAACAAACAAACAAAAAACACACACATTACTTTTGTCTTGAAGGCGAGGTTGTATGTGTTTAAATTTGAGCTTGTGACTATTAGCCTGGTTGCTGAAGTACTTGTCATAGTGACATAAGTAGTGCTTTGAAAAATGGCTTCACCAGGAAAGAGAATAAAAATTAAAAGTAGTCATATATTTTTTCTATTGCATTTTCTTCTAAAATCCCCTTGGCAGAGCCCTAGGTAGGTAGGATTGCCAAATTTAGCAAGCAAAATTACAGCACATTTAGTTAAATTTGAACTTCAGACAAACAATTTTTAGTGTAAGTAGATCTCAAATATTGCAAGTATTTTATCTGAAAAGCCTGCCCAGCGCATCTCAAAGTTAAGATGACATTGTAGGAAGCAGGTGGGGGGGAGCAAGGTGGTTTCCAGTAGTTCAGAAATGCAAAGGATCCTCGGGCAGAGTTTGAGTCTTGCGCTGGGGAATACCAAAGGCTAAACCCAGGAGGTGGAATCCCGGTATCAATTCCAGGGAGTGAAAGTTGAAGCCTTGAGTCAGGAGCTGAGTGGCACCGTAATAGGGCAAACAGCCAGAACCAGGAATGTGGCCAGTCAGGAGAATTCACAAAGCTGCTCTGAAGGTTAATGTGTTAAAGTGGGTTTTTATTGCCCAGGGACTCTGGAAAGTCCATCCAGATGAATGAGTTGACTAGGCATTTAAAAATTCAGAGTCAAAGAAAACATATTTTAAAAATTATGGTAAAATAGTCATAACATAAAATTTATGATTTTAACTATTTTTAAGTGTACAACTCAGTGGCATTAAGTACATCCACAATATTGTGGAACCATCACCTCTATCTATTTCCAGAATTTTTCATCTTCCCACATACAAAAGCTCTACTTATTAAACAATAACTCCCCAGCGCCTGGTCATCTCTATTATACTTTCTGTTTCTATGAATTTGCCTATTCTGGGGAACCTCATACAAGAGGAATCATATAAGAGGAATGTTTGTTCTTTTGTGTCAGGTTAATCTCACTAAGAATAACGGTTGCAAGGTTCATTCATGTAGCGTGTATTGGAACTTCATTATTTTTAAGGCAGAATGACATTCTATTGTATACACATGCCACATTTTGTTCATTTATAAAAAGGAACATTTTGTGGACATTTTATTTTTTTTAGTTCGCTTATGTAATAGTTATTTATTGCTATATAAAAAAGCACTCCATAACTAAACGTATTAGAACAACAACCTTTTTTAAAAATTGCGTTTGAGTCTTTGGGTATATTTGTCAGTTCTGCTGATTTGAGCCAGTCTTCAGTGACCTCAGCTGGGTTGCCTGTCATATCTGTGGTACCTTCTAGGCTGGCTGAAAGGTATCTGGTCTAGGACAACCACAGCTGGGGTGGTTTGTCTTTGCTCCATGTGGTCTCTCACTCTCCAGCAGGCTAGCCTGGGCTTGTTCATATGGAAGTGGAACAAAAAGAGTGTAAGGCATCGGTAAGCCCAGGCTTAGAACTAGCACAGTGTCACTCTTGCCTCATTCTTTTTGGTCAAAGTAAGTCACAAGGCTAGCTTCAATTCTAGGGATGGGAAACAGACACCACCATTTGATGGGAGGAGCTCAAAAATCATAGTATCGATCCATAGATACGAAGAAGGGAATATGGCTATCTTTGCAGTCTACCACAACCTATTAAGCTAGAATAAAATTTGTTTGAAAGTTTGTTTTTGTACTCCCCAAATTGGTCAACGGATTCAATGTAATCCCTATCAAAATTCTGTGTTTGTTTTTTTTGCAGAAATGGACAAGCTGATTCTAAAATTCACATGAAATTTTGAGGGACCCAGCATAATCAAAACAATCTTGAAAAAGAAGAAAGTTGGAGAACTGACACTTTCCTATTAAAAAATGTACTAAAAAACAATAGCAATCAAGACAGTATGGAACTGGCATAAGGATAGAAATATAGAACAATGGGATAAGATTGAGATTCCAGAAATAAACCTATACATCTACGGTCAATTAAAATTTAACAAGAATGCCAAGACCATTCAATGGGGTAAACAATAGTGTTTCCAATAATTGGTGCTAGGACAACTGGACACTCACATGCAAAAGAATGAATCACATACAAAAATTGTCTCAAAATAGACCTAACTGTAAGAGCTTAAACTATAATACTCTTAGAAGAAAACATAGCAGTAAATCTTCATGACCTCAGATTTGGCAGGGGATTCATAGATATGATACCAAAAGCATGAGCAACAAAAGAAAAAATAGATAAACTGGATATCATCAAAATTAAATCTTCTATAATAGTATTATGCTTCAAATGACACTATTGAGAAAGTGAAGAGGAAATCCACAGAATGGGAGAATATATTTGCAAATCATATTTCTGATTAGGGACTTATACCTTGAATATATGAAGAAATCTTAACACTCATTATAAAGACATATTCCCTAATTTTAAAAATGAGCAAAGGATCTGAACAGACATTTCTCCAAAGAAGATATATAAATGGCCAATAAGCACATGAAAAGATACTCAACATAATTAGTCATCAGGGAAATGTAAATCAAAATCACAAGTGACCACTTCACATCTACTAGGATGGCTATAACAAAATAAGTCAGGTAATAACACGTTGCTGGCAGAAACTAGTTACAAAAGACCACATATTGTACAATTCAATTTATCTGAAATTTCCAGAATAGGCAAATCTATAGAGACAGAAAGTAGATTATTGGTTGCTTAGGGCTAGGAGGAATGGAGGAATAGGGAGGTGATAGCTAAAAGTACAGTTTCTTAAAAACAAAAAAAGTACAGTTTCTTTTTGGGGTGATGAAAACATTATAAAATAGACTGTTATGGTGGTTGAACATTATCAGTAAATATTAAAAACCATTGAACGGTACACTCTGAATATATGAATTATATGGTATTTCAATTATATATTAATAAAGTTGCTATTTTTAAAAGGTCACATACTGTATGATTCCATTGATATGAAGTGTCTTGATAGGCAAATTCATGGAGATATAAGGTAGATTAGTGGTTGCCATGGATCAAGGAAAGAGGGAATCAAGAATGACTGTAATTTAGTATGGCGTTTCTTTTTGAGGAGACTTAAATGTTCTGGAATTAGAGTGGTGATGAGTGTACAACATTGTGAATATACTGAAAGCCACTAGAGTGAACACTTTGAAATGGTGAATTTTACGTTATAGGAATTTTATCTCAATAAAAAAGTAGCTTGTTTCGTTTATTTTAGACATTGAGAAAGACAAATGATTGCTTATACTTCATTTAAAATAAGCTCATTAAGTAACTGACCCATTCATTAAATGGAAACAACTTATTACAAAAAGTTTAAGTAAAAGCTCTCTAGTTTTTCTAGCTTTTCACTGCTCTGACTTACACTGACTATAATTTCTACATTCTTTAAATGACAATGCTTACTTATAAGAAGAATAAAAGACCCAGCCACTCACGTTTTTAATTAATGTAATTATATTAAATCTGAGGTAATTTTTAAAAGCATTTGCTAGACATTAAAGTGGGCTTTAATAGCTATAATTTTCAGATTAATTTTTTTCGTCTAAATACCTGCTTACTTATCTACATGTATACAGAAAAGGAAGAAAAAATGATAGTTATTTCCCTTTTTGGAGTCCTTCCCTGGGTCCACATTATGACAAAATTCTTTGTATTTAGTACAAAAGTCAATATGGAGTGATTTACTATCAAATTGTTGAATAATAAATACTGTCATAGTTACATTACAGCTAGCATTACAGAGTGATGCATGGTGACAGCATCCATCTAAATAATTACCAGCTGCATTGTCTATGAGATGTTATACAAATAAATTATTGCTACTTTTTCCTTAACTAAAGCTCACTGCCTCAGAACTGTATCTGTTGAAACTTACATTGCTGAATGTTTGATGGACAGATATATATATATATATGTGTGTGTGTGTGTGTGTGTGTGTTTACATATATATATATATATATAAAAGTTTCATGGTATATGGGGCTTGGAAGTTTCTTAAAGTTTTGAGTAAGAAATAAATTTGCTGATTTTAAAAAGCGAGAATTAATAAATATGTGGAATAATAGACCATGTGAATACTCTGCTGCTGAGGATATAAACTGGTACTAAACTTCTGGAGAACAACTTGGTTGTATGCATCAAGATTCTAAAAATTTATATAATCTTTAACACAACAATTCTAGTTTTAGAAATATATCCTAAGAAAATAATTGAATTAATGTGCAAAATTCTGTTTCTTGTATCACTATATCTATATAAAAAACCTAGTGATGAGCAAGCTGCATTTCTACCAATAGGCATTAAGTTTGACATATTTATACAATGAAATACTCCTTTGGGTGCCCATCCAGGGTGTCTGGATGACCATTGGGTGTCTCCTTTGGGTGCCCATCCAGGTCATGGATATTGATTATATTGGAAAGATGTCCAAAACATATTTTTAATGAAAAAAGGTTATTAATCAGTATTTATTGACCAATGTCATTAAAATGATACAAAGAGGTTGTACTTTTCTATTTTTTCTGAAGTTTTGCATTGAGCATGTGTTATAGTTACAATCATACAAATCAATAAAACTAGATCCCCCTTGAAGAAGAAGATGCCTTTGCTTGCAATAATGAGTGGTTACCCCTCTCTGTCTTATCCTCTTACTACTAAACATCCTTCATATCTTGGGACTTGTTTGAGTTTCCTACTACCGTGCAAGGAGGACAATGTGGGTATCTTCCTCATCCATAACAGCTGAAGGCATGCCAGTGTCAGGCCAAAGTTCACACCAGAGAAAAGCACTGATGGCTAACTCCAGTCTTTAGCCAGTTGCTCTGGTCAGGGGTCTTAGGTGAAGGCTTGCCATAATATTTCACAGTTAAGTTTCCGTGACACTCCTCCCAGGAGCTTTAAGAAGCAAAAGCATAGGTCACTCCATTGTCCTCACGAAACCCATGCCTCCCTCAGCCGTGGGGACTCTCCTCATTCCCAACATCGTTCTCTACCAAGCCAGTCTATACTATCCTTCTTATTCTCCCTCCAGGAGAATCCTGCATACGCTCCCTTCTAGGGGTCTTCAATACCAGTGTTGGCCTTGTCTTATTGGGTTAGGAAGAGGAGCTAGCTGACAACTCTGTTTTCACTACAGCAAGTATCAGGATTACTGAAACTACGTATTAAATGTGTTTGATCACCTGGATAAACAGTTCATTTCACCTGTCTACTCTTGGGAGTAGAAAGCCCTATCCCTATAATTTTGTTCTATACACTTAAGGATACATAAATACAAGTAAAAGGTGGAAGGATAGGATATTCCCAAATTTGACATAAATTATATTAGTCATAACTATCCCTTGCTTCAGTAAAAAAGAGGGGGTAGAGTAGGGAGTAGATCAGATCCAGAACAGAAATACCTCTTGTCCAAGAATTGTGTGTACATCATGTCACCCTTTTTATACATTATGGCACCCACTACAGTTTACTTTCAATAAATGCCTATGAAATATAAGTGGAGTTAGCAATGTATCTTACGTATTCAACTGCTCACCATGGTTGGATCTTGATAAGCTAGATGTTTGCAAGAAGGGTTCTACTATAACCAAGTAAGATCCAAATCCATAAACAAATTGGTGAAATTTCTATTTATTAAGAGGAAAATTGCATCCTACAGAGAACACTGAAGTCCATAATTCTGTAATTGAGAGCAGTATTTATCTAAGAGAAAAAAGTTTTAGTGAAAAATGTGTAAAATTTGTTTGCCTCAAAACAGCCACACCTAAGTGTATTTCACAAAGCTTCCACCAAAAATGGGTTACAAACCTGAAGATTAATGTGACTGAGTTCTAGGTTATAAAAATGAGCAAACCCCAGTTTTTGTAATTATCTATTAGAAGCAGTGTCTCTTAGTGTGGTTCTTCTCACTCACCCTGGACACTAAGAGATTGGTAGTGTCTCCTTTGGGTGCCCATCCAGGTGCCTAGTATTTTCCCAGGACTGCATTCTTCATGTGACCCTATCATTCACTCCTTTCCCATTGCCCTTCGTGGGTAAACTGATAAATAGTCCCAGGACAGAAAGACTTCTTTGGTTATCTAGGGAGTAAGTGCATTTTAAGCATGGGAATGAATCTCCCTCATGAGGAAAATCTCAGGTGAGAGAACAAGCTAGTATGAGCTATTTTGGTCAGGAATACCTTTAGGTGCCCCTCAAACATTGTTGTGAGTATTGTCCTGTAGGGCAGGCTCCTCTGAATCTGGTTCTCTTCCCAGGTGATACATGGAAGCCAAACACAGGCCACCTCCCCAGGCCCACCAAAGTGTGTCCCCAATCTTCCTTACCTGCATCATTCCCTACCAAAATAGCCTACCCCACTCCTCTCACACGGGAAGGATTCTGCTCAAGTTTCCTCAAGGAGTCTGCCTCTTTGTTGGCCTCTCTGTTGGGGGAAGGAGTAGAGAATGCTGAGCAGAGGACTGTTAGATCTGTTTGCTTATAGGGATAGCTGGGTGGACGGACTACTATTCTCATCAATAGTAGTGCTAAGCTTGTCATTTTCAGTGTGTTTCTGGACATGGGCTCCCTCTTGTGGTTTATAGCATATGAATATGACAGACGATACAGGAAATTACATGTGCATTTGTACAGTTGCAAAGATTACTTGGGCACTGGTTGAAAGATGATTGTAGCTGAATGGATAAACAATTTTTAAGCAAACATTGTAAAGACCTAAGTTAACTTATTTAATCCATAATTATACATGTATAAAGACTCAGTATGCAAGAAGTCATACCACTTTAATAAAGAAAAATCTGGCTTCTTCATTATTCCAAAAGTAATAACTAACATTTATGGAGTGCTTCCTATGTTCCAGGAGCTGCTATAAACATTTTATGTAAAGAATTATGGGACTTTTTATTAAGGAAAAATTCAAATTTAAGAAATAAAGAAATGACCATAGAAGAATCTCTGCGTGTATCACCCACTTTTAACTATTATAAACATGGTTGGTGTCACTCCCGGCTCCTCTTTACCAGACCAGTGCACTCTTTCCCTAGGTCTTGTGAATGTTGACTGCTAACTACTCACAGTCATCCCCTTCTCTGGAGAATTGCCCTCAATGGAATGGGAGCTGAGTTGCCTGGAAGACAACATTTCCCTCCACCCCATGAAGCAGCTCATACTTAATAACTGATGACTTATTTATTTGGGTGAAAAAATAAAAACTAGCCCCCTTCCTTTAGAGTGATACCAACTCTGTGTTGCCCTGCTGCTTTAAAGTGATACCAACTCGTGCTCCAGAGCTTTCCGTGGGATCAGGCTGAGTATAATATCAGTTGAGACCACATTCCTGTGTACTTGCTCTGCCAGCCCCATCCTACTTTTTTTCACTCCCCTTCTCCCATAAGCACTCCTCCAATAAACTACATGCTCCTGCACCCCTGTCTCAGGCTGAGCTTCTAGGAAACCAGACCTAAAACAATATATTGACCTGTGGATCAAAGAAACATTTATAAACAAACATTATTGGGCATCTGCAGTGTGCTAGCACTTTCTAAACACTGGGTATCTATCTATACAGACCAAATTCTCTGTCTTATGGAGATTACATATTAGTGGGAGGCATTGACAAAAGTAACCAACCAAATGGATACTTGTATATAATGAAGATAAAAGAGCACTGTTTGATGGGATGGGGGCACTATTTTGGAAAGAGCATCCACAGTTGTATCAGTTATTTTACTTTTGGTATAAGTAAACAAAAAACCCATCTCACCATGACTCAAGTAAAAAAGGAAATTTACTATATCAAATAACAGAAAGTCCAGATATAGGAAGGCTCCATCGTTAGTAAAATAAAGATATCACCAAGGAACCAGGTTCTTTCTGTCTTCCTGCTTTGCCATCTTTGATGTATCGTTTTGGACCTCCAGACAAAAGAAGCATAAAGATTCTGAGGCAGAGTAAGTGTTAAACTGCAAAGAACACCTTGGAGACAAATTTAGTGCAACATCATGGTTATTTACTCATTTAGGTATATAAGAGAGAGTACAGCCTTCTATAGACTATGTTTCCGATCAAAGGCATGGGAGGGACTTATAAAGGCAGAAGTCACAAATTTTCACAAGGAAAAAAATGATTGCTTGGTTTAAACAACCCCTTGGATTGCCAGTTCAATCCAAGGGTATAGCGGAGCTTGGCACAGCTGATTGTCATGGCCAAGGTGAGTTTGTTGACTCTAGACAGTGGTCACAAATTCATCATCAGGCAGATTGTCTACTGACTCCGACTAGCTTTCTGAAAAGCAGTTGTTCTGGTTCCTTCTTCTGGAGAAGCAGTTACTCTGACTCCTCACAAGTTCAGGGTCATGCAGTGAGTAAGTCTGAATGCTTATGTTCAAGGTTCAGCAGTTATTTTACCATCCTCCTCCTGGTCACAAGATGGCGGCAGCAGTTCTAGACAAAATAGTAGGAGACTATCTTGAATCATGCTGTAGCATAGTCTTTTAGTAAGCCTTCAATAATCCCTTTCAATGGTGAAGGCTAGATATAGTATCAGATATAATGTGCTGGATTCATTAATGCAATACTTACTTTCCCCCAAGCAGTGAAGCAATAAAATATGGGTCAGAATGAGAATCATGGTGACTCACAGTTTTCAAAGGCAGGTTGAATCATGTAAACTTCATTCATTATTGCAACTTGGCTTGTCATTAGCTAACTCAGTTCGTCTTCAATCAGTTTCTTCTCAAATATACCTTCCTAGTTTGGTTCGTGTTTTTGTCCCCTTTTCACATAAGTTACAATATACCTCTTTGAAGAGATCTAAGAGCTTTATAGTTCAGTTTAAATTCTAGTTAACTTGTTATGGAGCTTGCACTGACAGAGCAAATAATACAGTTAGCATAATATTTATTCATTCAAGAAACATTTGCTAAAAAAAAAAAAAATTAAAAAAAAAAAAAAAGAAACATTTGCTGTGTGTCTCTATGTGCCAGCAGGGAACGACACAAGCAACACAGCCCTTTCTTTAAGATGTTCAGCAATTATCAGAGAGTTGCTGTTCTGGTCATTTTTACTCTCCATCCTCACACACTCTCCAGAATCCATTTAGATCAGACTTTTACTCCACCAAAATTGCTCTTGAAGGTTACCTTTGGTTATATCAAATTTAATAAGACCAATTTTCATTCTAACTAAGAGCACTTGGCGTGCTTGATCATTCTCTTCTTTTTGAAATATTTTCTCCACTTGGCCTCCAAGACACCACTCCCTTATGGTTCTCCTCCAATAGTTCTGGCTGCCCTTTCTGTCTCCTTTGCTGGCTCCTCTTCATCTTCCTGACCTCTAAACATTGGAGGGACCCTGAGGCCAGATATTAGAGTTTTTCTGTCTGTCTACCTCATGATCTCATTCATTCCTGGCTTTTTAAGTTTTATTTTAAAATTAATTTGTATTTTATTGAAGTAATATATATATATACCCTTTGAAAAGTAAAGTAGTACTTGTGAGGTAATAGGAAATATATATATTGGTCTCTGTCCTGGCATCCGGCACAGAGCTCCTAAAACCATGTAATTTTCTAAGTGGTAAGAGCACTAGGTGCATCTTGAGGTGACTACTGTTTAAAAGTGACAGCTGTATCTCTGTTAGGGGAGGTCCCCCAATAACCCTTTGTTCTGGAAGGGGCATTCCTTTTAATTAGATAAATGTAAGGCAAGCAGGGAAAGGGTGTGGCTGGACACTTTGGGAGTTGTCAATGCTTCTCTTTTCATCATGATCTTTGGTACAAGGAGTTTGAAGGTTGCTGGGGAAAAGTCAGCAAAATTTCCCAAAGACTAAGGAGCTTTCTGGGAAGGAAGTCATTGGGACCCTGACAACTTTCTTAAGGAGGGTCAGTGTTACTACATCAGCTGTGATGCACTGAAAGTGTCCTTGACCTGAGATGGCAGCAAAAGACACCAGGGCTTACCCAGGAGAAATCCACTGTGAAGGAGAGAGGAGCCTGGTCTGCTTATCTGGGTCTAACATTGCTGGCTGGGAGGACAAGTTTCTAGCTCAGTCCATATAAATTTCATTCTGACACCACAGGCGTGTCCTAGAAAAATCTAGTGCTTGGTCTTTTTAACTTTGGAATTGCAGACTATCCGAGTACTTAAGTTTTAACAGCTCCATCTTGTGAGCAGTCTTGATATAGCGGATCTCCTGTGTTTCAACAGTGACACCCGGTGGAGCGGAGAGGTAGGAGACACCGTTGTCTGTGAAGACCAGAGCCGTTTTCCATCGCTCATTTTTAAATTTTTCATTTTTTCCAGCTTTATTGTGATATAACTGACAAATAACATTATAATATATTTAAACCGTACAACATGGTATTTGATGTACGTATATATTGTGAAAGGATTTTCCATCGAGTTAACTAAAATCTTTTGTTGTTGTTTTTTGTGACATTACTTAACGTTCTACTCTCTCTGCAAATTTCAATTATACAGCACGGTATTTTGAACTATGTCACCATGTTATCATTAGAGACCAGACCGTATTCATCTTATAACTGAAAGTTTGTACCCTTTACCAACTTCTCCCTAAGTCTCCTACCCCTCAGCAACCTGGCAACCATCATTCTACACTCTGAGTTCGACTTTTTTTTCCAGATTCCACGTGTAACCATACAGTATTTGTCTCTCTCCGTCTGGCTTGTACAACTTAGCATAATGCCTTCCAGGTTCATCCATGTTGTTACAAATGGCAGGATTACCTTCTTTTTATGGCAGAATAGTATTCCATTATATATCTATATATCCATAGATATATATCACATTTTCTTTATTCATTCACCTGTCACTTAGGTTATTTCCATACCTTGGCTATTGTGAATAATTCTGCAATGAATGTGGGGGTAGATATCTCTTTGAGATAATGATTTCATTTTCATATGGTAGTTCTATTTTAATTTCTTGAGGAACTTCCATACAAGTTTTCAAAGTGGCTTTACCAGTTTACATTCCCACAGTGTACAAGGATTTCCTTTTTTCCACATCCTCACTAGCATTAGATATCTTTTGTCCTTTTGATAATAGCCATTCTAACAGTTAAGAGGCAATATCTTGTGGTTTTGATTTGTACTTCTCTGATGATTGGTGAGCACTTTTTCATGTACCCGTTGGCCACATGTATGTCTCCTTTGGAAAAATGTCTCTTCAGATCTTTTGCCCATTTTTTAATGTTTTCTTTGTGGAGGGCTATTAAGTTGTTTCTGAGCTCCTTATATATTTTGTATATCAACTCCTTATTGGATATGTGGTTTGCAAATATTTTCTCCTAGTCCATATGCTGCATTTCCATTTTGTTGATGGTTTCTTGGCTGTGTTGAATTGAAGCTTTTTAGTTTGAGGTAGTCCACTTGTTTATTTTTGCTTTTGTTGCCTTTGCTTTTGTGTCAAATCCAAAAAAATCACTGCCAAGACCAATGTCAAGGAGCTCACCGCATTTTCTTCTAGGAGTTTTATGGTTTCAGGTCTTACATTCAAGTCTTGAATCCATTTTGAGTTGGTGTTTGTGTATGGTACAAGATAGGAATCCAGTGCCTTTTTTTTTACATGTGGATATCCACTTTCCCCAACATCATTTACTGAAGAGACTATCCTTTCCCCTTTGCATATTTTGTCAAAAATTAATTGGCCATATATGCATGGGTTTATTTCTGGACTCACTATTCTGTTTCATTAACCTATGTATCTATTTTTATGCAATACCAGTCATTTTGATTACTATAGCTTTGTAGTGTAGTTCGAAATGAGGAAGAGTGATACCTCCAGGTTTGTTCTTTCTCCAGATTGTTTTGGTTATTTGGGGTCTTTTGTGGTGCCATACAACTATTAGGATTGCTTTTTTCTATTTCTGAAAAATACCACTGGAATTTTGATAGAAATACCACTGGTATTTCTGTGAAAAGACCACTAGACATTTTAATAATACTAACTCTTTCAGTCTTTGTGTCTGGTTCCATTTCTTTCATCAATGTCTTATAGTTTTCAGTGTATAGATCTTTCACCTACTTGGCTAAATTTATTCCTAAGTATTTTATTGTTATCTTAATTTCTCCCCGATAACTCATTGTTAGTGTATAGAAACACAATTGCTTTTTATATATTTTGTATTTTATAGCTTTACGGAATTCATCCATCTTTCATTCTTAAAACCAGTATAAGGAAAATCAATCCTTTGGACTCTTCCTGAGCTTATATGGAAGGACACAAATATACAGTACACACAATGTACCTTACTGTCTCCTTAATTTAATGGAAAAATCCTCAAGAAATTCAAGCCCTGTTGTTATATTCCAGTTCCTAATTTTTCTCCCCTATTCTTGGACACCAATCTCTCTGCAACAATATTTCCTTCTCACCTCTCACAGAAAGGCTTCACTCATTCTTTGAAATAACCCATTCCTTCCAGATGGTTGGACTGTAACCTCAGCAATATAGTCCTCAAAACAGGAGACTGTTCTGAACAGTAGGCTTCCCATGAATGAATGTCACCCTTGGTACTTTTGACATTTTAGACCAAGTAGGCTTTTGTTGTGGGGGACGGCCTCCTGCATTGTAGGCAGCATCCCTGCTCTCTACCCACTAGACGCCAGTAGCATTCTCCATCCCCCCCCCCAAGTTGTGACAACCAAAAATGTCTTTGGACATTGCTAAATGTCCTATGAGGGAGAGGAACAGAGACCCTGCATGACACCCTGCATGACACTAAGACATGCAAAATATATGCGAAGAAAATTTATATTACCCCTAATACACACAAAAAAGGTGCTGGCTCGGGTAGTAAATAGCCATCAACTGTGTTTGGGTGGCCATCAGCTGTGGCTAGTTGGCTGTCAGCTGTAACCACTGAACCATTGGCTACTAATATAACTCTTGTGGCTACGCTAGCAGAAAATGGGGGCTAGCAAGAAGATGGTGGCTGGCAAGCGCAGACTGCAGTTAGCATGGCGGAGTGAGGGTTGCAAATTGCAGAGAAGTGGACAGTAGGTTGCAGATAGTGTGGCTCCTGCTTCCTGTGTCTCCAATGCAGCTGCCAGCGAGAGTATAGTGGTATGACTCCCCTAGTGGTATGGCTCCATGGGTGTTCCTTTTTGGCCTAGCTATATCCTGTGTTCTTATGTGGGGAGTGGGAGCAGAGACCCCGCAGGTTGCCCTGCACGACAGAAGGTTTTGGATGACTGATTCAATTCGTTACTGGTAATCGGTCTGTTTAGATTTTCCAGTTCTTCATGGTTCAGCCTAGGAAGGCTATATGTTTTAAAGAACTTGTCCATTTCTTCTAGGTTATTGAATTTGGTGGTATATAGTCCTTCATAGTATTGTTGCATGATCCTTTGTATTTCTGTAGTGTCTGTGATAAGTTCCCTTTTTCATTTTTGATTTTGTTAATTAGTGTCTTCTCTTTTTTATCTTCGTGAATTTAGCCAAGAGTTTGTCAATTTTGTTAATCTTTTCAAAGAACCAGCTGTTTGTCAAATTAATTTTTCTATTGTCTTTTTGTTGTCTATTTCATTTAGCTCTGCTCTGGTTTTTGTTATTTCCTTTCATCTGTTGACCTTGGGTTTCATTTGTTCTTCTTCTTTTTCTGGTTCTTTAAGGTGTAATGTGAGGTTATTTATTTGAGATTTTTCTTGTTTCTTGAGATAGGACTGTGATGACATAAATCTCCCTCTTAAAACTGCTTTCGCAGCACCCCAAAAATTTAGGTAGGTTGTATTTTCATTGTCATTTGTTTCTATGTATTTTTTTATCTCTCCTCTAATTTCTTCTTTGACCCACTCGTTCTTTAAAAGTATGTTGTTTAATCTCCACGTATTTGTGGTTTTTCCTGCTTTCTTTTTGCAGTTGATATCCAATTTCAAAGCCTTGTGATCAGAGAATATGCTTGGTATGATTTCAATGTTCTTAAATTTGCTAAGGCTGATTTTATGTCCCAATATATGGTCTATCCTTGAGAATGTTCCATGTACACTAGAAAAAAATGTATAGTTTGATGTTTTAGGATGAAGTGCTCTATAAATGTCAATTATGTCCATTTCATCTAATGTGTCATTTAGGGCTGCTATTTTGTTTTCTATTTCGATGATCTATCCATAGCTGTCAATGATGTATTTAAGTCCCCTAGTATAATTGTGTTTTGGTCAATTTCTTCCTTTAGTTCTGTTAGTAGTTGCTTGGTATATTTTGGTGCTCCCTGATTGGGGGCATAAATATTGATGACGGTTATGTCTTCTTGTTGTATAGTCCCCTTTACCATTATGAAATGTCCATCTTTGTCTCTTGTTACCTTTTTCACCCTGAAGTCTGTTTCATCTGATATCAGTATGGCTACACCTGATTTTCTCTGGATACCATTTGCTTGGAGTGTCAATTTCCACCCTTTCACTTTGAGTCTTTGCTTGTCCTTGTAGCTGAGATGTGTCTCTTGGAGACAGCATATGTTTGGGTTTAGTTTTTTGATCCAATCTGCTACTCTGTGCCTTTTTATTGGTGAGTTCAGTCCATTTACATTTAGGTTGATTATTGATATGTGAGGATTTCCTGTCATTCTATCTTTAGTTTTCTGGTAAGGCTATGTCTCCATTGTTTCTTTGCCTTTTTGTTGTTGTCTATTATTTCTGTGTGGTGGTATTCTATGATGTTTCCCTCTTTTTCTTCTTTTATTACAGTATATATTTCAGTCTTGGATTTTTTTTTTTTGAGTGGTTACCCTTAAGTTTATGTAAAAGAAAGTTTGATATTTAGAGTATTCCATTTTCTTCAGCATGGTCACTTTTTCCATTCCCATATTCCGGTTCAGGCCTTTAATCTCCCCCTTTTTATGTTTTGGTTGCCACAAATTGTCCCTGTTGATGGTGGTCGAATAGCCTCCTTTAGTTTTTCCTGTAGGGCAGGTCGTGTACTAGAAAATTCCTTCAGCTTCTGTATGTCTGGAAAAGTCTTTATTCCTCCTTCATATCTAAAGGACATCTTTGCTGGATATGTTATTCTTGGCTCATAATTTCTCTCTTTCAATAGTTTAATATTTGGTTTCACTCCCTCCTGGCTTGTATAGTTTCTGCTGAGAAATCTGATGATAATCTAATGGGCGTTCCTTTCTAGGTTACTGTCTTCTTTTCCCTGGCTGCCTTGAGGAATATTTCTTTGTCATTGATTTTAGACAGCTTCAATACAATGTGCCTTGAAGAAGGCCTGTTGGGATTGAGGTAATTAGGTGTTCTATTTGCTTCTTGGATTCGAGGATGCAGTTCTGTCCACAAGTTTGGGAAATTCTTAACAACAATTTGTTTGAATATATTCTCTGTTCCCTTCTCTTTCTTCTCCTTCTGGTATGCCCATTATTCTTATATTGCTCTTTCTGATGGAGTCAGAAAGTTCTTGTAGAGTTCTTTCATTTCTTTTAAGTCTCAAGTCTCTTTCTTCTTCCATCTGTGTCATTTCCAGGTTTCTATCTTCGATGTCACTGATTCTTTCTTCCACCTCGTCAACTCTATTACCTAAGTTGGTTATTTCATTCTTAATTTCTTCTATTGAGTTCTTAATCTCCAGAAATTCTATTTCATTCTTTTTTAAAATTTCAATCTCTTTCATAAAATGCTCATGTTGTTCTTTGATTGTGTTTCTGAGTTCATTAAACTGCCTTTCTGTGTTTTCTTGCATCTCATTGAGTATTTTCAAAACTGCAGGCTTGAATTCTCTATTATTTAAGTCACATATTTCCATATCTTTAAGTTCCTTTTTGGGAGACTGTTCATTTTCTTTCTGAGCTGTCTTGTTGCCTTGCTTATTCATGGCAATTACTGATTTATTATTTCTCTTCCTAGATATCTACAGGAGTCGCTTCTGCAACAGGTTGATGGGAAGAGGTCTTTCTTTTGTTTTCCAATACTTCTTGGTAGAATGTTTTATTTTCTTTCCAACAGCAGCCTTTTTTTTCTCTCTCACACGGTAGTGCTATGTTTTCTTTGCCCTAGTCCAGCTTCTCACACAATGGGGGAGTTCCTTGGGAGACGAGCTTCTCCTCTGTTAATAGTTCGCCTGGGTCACAGGGCGCAGTATCCGTGTAGGTATGCAGAGAGCTTTTGAAGTTCCCAAGCTCTTCCTGCACCAGATTAAGAGTCCATGTGTTTCATCAGTTCTGTTTACTCCTGCAGAGATCCACCCAGATAGGTGGGGCCAGGGGCGGGGTGAGTTGTGAGAGGAGGCCCAGAACAATGGTGGTGACCACCACCATAGCCGGTTCTGCTTCCATAGCTACCTCCCCTTTGCCAGAACCAGTTGGGCTGCAAGTCCATGTCTGCAGACCACAGTTCTCAGAACTGGAAATATTCTGTTCTTTTGATCTGACACTGCTACTGTTCTGCTTCTGGCACCGGGCAGGTGGGGGCAGGGCGAGCCCTGGAAGGGTAGGGAGGGGCCGGCTAGTCTCAGTGCCTAAGGCTTCCGTTCTCTGGGCAGTGAGGGCTTCTAAACCACAGTTTTCAGCCTTCTTCCCTCAGTCTTTACTCCGAGGTCTCTGCCGTGAGCATTGGGTTCAGCCATATTATATGGTGTTCCCTCAGTCCTGTGGGCCATAAGCGGAGCCCTAGCAGTCCGAGTTCTTCCCTCTCCTGCACCTGTGGTAGTTCTGGGATGCAGCGAGCTTGGAGCACTGAGCTAGGTCTGCGTCCTGTGCCCGCGCGGCTCTGTCTCCGCACTTCTCCCTTCCCTCCTCCACCACTCAAGCGATTAGCCCACCCTTAGGTGAATTCAGTAGTGGGCCTCTGCGTCTTGCCTGTCTGCTGTGCAGGGAGTCCTTTGTAGAGTTATAGTTGTTCCATTAGTTGTAAATTCTAGGGGAGATTTACAGAGGCTCACCTCACGCCACCATTTTGATGACGTCTCTATATTTTTGTTTTAGTAGTTACCTTTATACTAATGCCTTTTTCTTAATTTCGTGTCATTTTTCCTTACTTCCTTCTGCTATTTAAATGACAACTTTAAATGACATTTGTTGATATCATTTAAATAATATCTTTTGACTCCCATTTATTAATATTTACCAATTAAGTTATTTATTCATTTTTCCTTTCTGATGCTTGCAATGTACTGTGAAATGAATCCCAAAAGACAGATTAATGGATGGATTGTTAGAGGGATAATTAGACAGATAAGCTATAAAGATAGGTATGTGAGATACTAAAATGTTAATGTTGGAATCTAGGTGGTAGGTATGTAGGTATTTAGTGTAAAATTCTATGCTGTGTTTGAAATTTTAAAAATTAATATGTTGGAGGAAAAAGAACATAGGAGCCAGCCTAAAGGTGCTCCCATTGGCCAAATATTGGGTACAATAGAGCATCAAAATAAATGATAGTAATGGATTATGATCTACTGAAAAAAAATCCATGGTCCATGCTGTTATAAATACACAAATGAATGAATAAATAAATGGGAGAGAAAGGAAAACTCTTCCTTATAGAATAATGCTAAGTAATAAATGGAGGAGGAATGATGGAAAAGAAAATTACCATTTTGCAGCCATCATTGAAATAACAAATTCAGGCAAGAATCATTAAAGGATGTAAAAACTAGTGGAAAACAGTTTAATGAGGAATGATATATTTATATAGCCACAAAGTATATTCCCATACATTACTTGTTCATTACAAAGAGAAAATAGTCATTTTTCCAGGAAGAAATGGGTGGACACCACCTTAGAAATTTAGTGTTTACTATGACTGTAAATTTTGTTAACACCATACCAAGCTATGTCGTATGATTTTATTTCCTTACTTGCATAGTCTTTTGTTTTTCTTAGAGTGTCACTGTCTTTCTTTTCTTCTTTTTTATAATAATTCTTCTTTTTCTCTAAAATCTCTGTCATGTCAGGTATTTTATCTAATCTTGCCAATCTTTCTTTTTTTCTCTATGGGACATTCCTTTGGAGCCCTGCATTCTCCTGCTTTGATCAGGGCGGGCTACTCTTGAAGCCCGTGTGGCACAGTGCCATGGGAGAACTTCCCTGAACTGCTCTCCTAGACTGCTTCCTATGAACAAGCTCCTGAACTATCCTCTATGAGGGTGGAATGAAGACCTCTGTAAATATATGGAATAGATGACAGATTGGTCACACAATTCTCTTGATTTAAATTTTGCTGGGTACACAGTGGAAGCTCAAGAGATATTTGCTGAATGACTTAGTATCGTCATCCAAATGGTATTGATACTTTCCTTTGTACTCTGAGCTTACAGGGTTTGGTTTTTAATATATAACCATAAAGATTAAGTAAAAGATAAATGAAACTACATAAATGCTGTATATATGCACAATTTCTTACATGGAAACTCAAGTGTATTTATTATGAAGAGACACTAATAACCATTTTTTTTTTACTGCTCCCTGAATCTGAAATAGATAATGTATGCCTGAGGTAACAGAGGAAAGAAACAGGCTTATGTTACTCTAAAAGCAAATTAACAACCAAAGTCAGGGTGAGAGAGTGATGGTGCTCCCCTTTCAACTTGAAATACTTAAAAACAAATATTGGATTTTAGTGAAAATAAGAGTCTTGAAACTGACCTCAATGTCGCGATCTTCATTTCCAGCTCTCCAGAAATATTTATTTCTACTCTATAAAGCAATTTTTCCCAAAATAATGCTTATATTTATTCTCAGAAGTTATCTTACCCAAGCAAAATGACTCTCATCTAAGAGAGACATTGGTGGAAAAGAGCAGTAGTTATTTAAATAGCTGTGAATGGTATTAGAGAGCTGGCAACTGATGGAAATATGATCAGCAGTAAATGGGATGAGAATGAGCTTACGTAGGGAGTAATTCTAAATAGAAGGCATAATAGTTTCCCTATTTCTCTTACAATTTTTGATGCTATGTGGACAAAATCTACATACCCATATGTGAAAAATGGATAATTTTCTCTTTTTGCATTCATTTCTTGTTTTGTTTTTTAAAAAGTTAAATATGCAAACAGATTAAGAGACAAATAGTTTTCTATTATATGTTGCAAAAAAAAAAAGTGTCTCTGTCTAACACCACTCCCCCCTTTCCATTCCTTACATAGGATGTATCTCCCCAGGTGACGTGGTATAGAGACCATCATTGATGTTCTTGATTTCATCAAGTCTATTTGAGTGTTTCTATTCCACACCTCCGTCCTTCTAGGCTGTCCCCTGCACCCCACCCGCCCAACATTCTAGGTTTACCCTGAGAGTGTGAAGTAAGCAAGTGAGAACACTTCATTTACCTTTTGCCCTTCACTTTCTCTCAGACTCTTCCTCTTAGCATCCAAAGGGCTTTCTTTCTTGCATTACAGGAACTTTCCTTACATCAAATCCTTGTCCTATTTATTCTCTCATTCATTGTAAAAACTACTATAGTATTCTGGATTTGGCTTCTGTAAGCCTCTTTTCTCCTCAAGAAAGATTGGCTCCTTCAAAAATCACAGGTGCTTTCTTTCAGGCTGTTGTGTCAACATAGACTTGGAAAACTCTATTTTGAAACTTAAAGCTGTTACCAGCAGGGTTCTGTCCTTTCAGAGAGACAATTATTTCCATTGGTTCAATCAATGCGTGTAAGGTTGGGCCCACCAGATAGGGATTGTCAGGGAGGAAAATCTATGGATTTAATATCCACCAAAATATTACACTGAGAATACATTCTAAGAACACAATTTATGAAGTTCCAATACATAGATGGGGAATTGGTGATACTCTATGCAAATTTGGAAGCAGTGAAACTCATCCTTGGAATGCGTCACTAGTGTTCCCCAACATCCAATTCTCCCTTCCTTCCCAGGGATACAGAAAGCTACCCTTCCCAGTTTCACTGCAGTTTGACGGGGTCAAGTGAGAGGTCTAGGCATTGAAATGTGAGTGGATGTGAGAGGCCTAGCGCAGTGAAAAGCTGCTGTTTGGTGCTATGGATTCCCTCTTACCCTCTAACCGTGGAGTGTCATGTGGAGATGGCTAAGCTACAAGATCAAACTAGTCTGGATTACTGAGACACCACTTGGAGGACAGCTATCCTGGACAGTTTCCTGTCCCATTAGACTTTGTGTGAGCAAGAAACAAATGTTTATTATGTTAAGAAACTAAGATTTTGAAATTGATTATTATGAGACGACGAGCCAGCCTATCCTAATATACCATCCTCTTTTGGCCACTGGCTTATGCCTAATTAATAAAGGTATCAGTTATAGGGGAAGGTGTGTTATTTTGATAGGAGAAATCTAAATGTTTTTACAAGTAGTGAAGCTTAATTACTCATTCAAAAATATTTACTGACTGCTTAGAATGTGCCAAGTACTGGAAATACAACAGTATCATAACAAACACAGTTTTTGACCTCCTGGAGCTTATATTCTAGTGGGGAAGTCAGAGAAAAATTAAATCAACAAAATACTTGCAAGTTAGGATAAATGTTATGAAGGAAATAAACAAAGGCTGAGCTAGATATTAACAAGTGGGGAATCTACTATAGATGGCATCATGTGGGGCAGACATTTCAACAGAACTATGCAGGGGGAAGTATTTTTAGTCACATGAGCAAAGAAAGATCTTCCTGAGCTTGAAAAACTAAAATAAGACCCATATGACTGGGCAGTAATAAATGAGGAACAAGTGGCGAAATATGAAATTGAAGAGCTATGCAGAGACAGATCATGCTATGTTAAGGAGTTTGTATTTTTTTTCTAAGTTCCATCAGATAGGATTGTCTTAATCTTCTCTGGATCAATGCCACAAAATTAATCACATCTATGTTCTTTTCCTTTTTCCCTCCATCTGCCTCAACGATTAACAAAATTCTCATCTTTCTGACAGTTAATCCCTCCCCTTGTATCCTCCTGCTCTGGTTACCCTTTCCTCTCCTTTTACCATTCACTTTGCTCCTTTGGCTATGTTCAGATCTTCTGAATCTTCATTCTCTCTCCAATGGATCAGTCCAGTCAACCAACCTACAAGAGCTCTATTTTCTTCTGTTGCAAAAGACACTGAATCTGATGCTGTATTTCCTGATAGCTTTTGACTTATTTCTATTTCATTGTGTTCCTTTATAGTTCCAGGGGCTTAAAAATAATTTGTATGCTAACTGTTTATTCCCAAACAAGGCCTCCTCCTGGAGCTCTCATCTCATACCCAACTGTCAATTTAATGACTCCATTTGAAAGCTTGGGTATAAATACTCTCCATCCCGTGCCCCATCAGTGGATTATCCATCAGTTTTCCTTATAGTATCACTAAATCATTCCACCAACCACTCAGATGTGCAGGCCTGATCATGGGGAGCCATCCTGGATCACTTCCTTTCCTTCACCTTTGTATCTTGTTTATCAGTAAATTCTTCAATGTTTAACTAAAAAATATATCAACTTGGCTCACTCCTGTTAATGATAGCTTTCATGGTCTCGTGTCTAGATTTCATGAATGGTTTCATGATTTGCTTCCCAGTTTCCATCTTGCCATCGAATGCATTCTCTACACAGCTGCCAGAATAGCTATTTTACTTTAACCTAGAATATTTTGATGAAAACAAATTTTTAAAAATTTGGTAAAATAAACTTTTATAATAAAAGTAGTGTGTATGCTGTAAAAATTACATAAAAAGATAGGCAAACATAAAGAAAATAAAAATATATATTTCTACTTCCAAAGATTACAACCGCTAACACCTTAGGGTACAATCCTTCTAGATCTTTTTTTCATAGCACATAAAAGCACATACATGCAGTTTGTAACCAAAATGAGATATTGTAATATATATACTGTTCTGTGACTTGCTCTTTCCAGTTAATGATCTCCACCTTCCATGGCAATACATTTTCATCTTATCCTCAGTCCATTTATATTCACATTTCCTCAAGAGTCCTGAAAATGCATTTTATAGGTGGTCTGTTCAATCCAGGATTCAATCTAGACTCAAAATTCTTTTCATAGAACAGTGGCTTTTTTCAAAACAATAAGTTGTTGAAGAAGGGCCAGTTAGCCTGCAGGATGTTTTTTACCTTCTGGATTTGTTTGGTTACTTCCTATGGTATCATTTACTTTGTTCTTCTACCCCCCTGTATTTCTTATACATTGTGTTAGATGCAAAGTTTGGATAGATTCAAGTTAAACATTTTTTTCCTGGAATATATCACAGAGGACACTGTATAGTTCATACTTCATCCTAACAAGAGATACAATATCAGATTGATGCACAGGGTGGCCTTTTAAAATTAATTGTATAATGTCACTATTGCTTAAATGCCATTTAGTTTCCTTTGCTTTATTCTACAATACAAATTCTTTAACTTGGCATACAAGTTTCTGAATGTTTTGACGTTTGCTTACTTTTCCAAATTTATTTCATTCCATTCTTTACTTGCTTTGTAATTTTTTGCTTCAACACCCTGGACATGGAAAATGCTGCCCCCCTAGGGCCTTTGCACTTGCTACCCCTTGCTCTGGGATGTTCTACCTTGCCAGTCTTCCCTTCTTGTAATGTCAAGGCTTTTTTCAAACTGAAAGTCATTTTAAGTTTACCTTCTCAGAAAAGACTTCAATTATCCTGTTTTAATTAGGTTCTTCCAAAGGACCCTAATATCCTACATCCCAAGAATCCTGTGGGGACAGAGCCAGGAGTGCAGTTTCCAGGCTCTTGTCCTCACGTGGAAAGGTGCTGGCTCAGGTAGTAAATGGCCATCAACTGTGATTGGATGGCCATCAGCTGTGGCTAGTTGGCTGTCAGCTGTAACGACTGGCCACTAATATAACTGCTGTGGCTACGCTAGCAGAAAATAGGGGTTAGCAAGAAGATAGGGGGCTGGCAAGAGCAGACAGCAGTTAGCACGGTGGAGTGCGGGTTGTGGATTGCAGAGTAGTGGACAGCAGGTTGCAGGTCATGTGACTCCAGCCTCCAGTGAGACTGTAGTGCCATCAGTGAGAATATAGTGGTATGACTCCCCTATCTATGGCTCCGTGGGTGTTCCTTTTTGGCCTCACCCTATCCTGTGTTCTTATGTGCAGAGTGGGACCAGAGACCCCGCGTGACACCCCGCATGACACATGGCACAGCGAGCAGGGTACCGTGCCGGCCAAAGGTCTCCGAAGGGTGGTGGAGCATTTTGTCCATATGAACACTCAGTCTCAGGAAGACCAGGAGGAGCAGCTCCTGGAGAGCTGGACCCCCGTGGAGGGGTGGAAAGACATGGAGGGTTCCCCAACCAGCATAGGTCAGAGAAAGCGAAGGTCGTTGCGGCCCTGAGGGCTGGGAAGTGCTTGCTGAGGCAGCCTGGATGTGGGACTTGTAGTCCCAGGAGGAAATGCTTGCTGAGTCCTCAGTGGGAGCTGAGGGTGAGGTCAAGGTCGTCCCTCACCCCCAGGACAGCCCTGGTGAATGACTATGGACTATGGGGAATTGCCTTCCATCCCTAATTTAATGGACCACTTGACTGTTTGCTTGGAAACGTACCACCATGTAGTGGAACTGGCGGATGTTTGCTTTTGTGTCTCGACCAGCCGCCGTGGAGAATGTGTGAGAAAGCCTGGCTGTATCCGGGGAGACTGGTGGTCCCCTAAGAAGCCCAGGAAGTCTGGCTGTGCCCAGAAGTACTGGTGGTGCTCTGAGACTGTGCCCATGAAGTCTGGCTGTGCCCAGAAGTACTGGTGGTGCCCTGAGAGGCCCTGGCTGTATCCAGGGAGACTGGTGGTACGCTATGAAGCCCAGGAAGTCTGGCTGTGCCCAGAAGTACTGGTGGTGCCCTGAGAGGCCCTGGCTGTATCCAGGGAGACTGGTGGTCCCCTAAGAAGCCCAGGAAGTCTGGCTGTGCCCAGAAGTACTGGTGGTGCTCTGAGACTGTGCCCATGAAGTCTGGCTGTGCCCAGAAGTACTGGTGGTGCCCTGAGAGGCCCTGGCTGTATCCAGGGAGACTGGTGGTACGCTATGAAGCCCAGGAAGTCTGGCTGTGCCCAGAAGGACTGGTGGTGCCCTGAGAAACCCTGGCTGTGCCCAGAGAGCCTTGCTGTGTCCAGGATATTGCATTCTCCTCCAGGATCCTTGCACAGGGCCCCTCACGGAAGACCCTTGTCGTGTAGATTGTGAGGTAAGACCCTGTAGGGGTGGAGTGTGGGGACAGAGCCAGGAGTGCAGTTTCCAGGCTCTCGGCCTCACATAGAAAAGTGCTGGCTCGGGTAGTAAATGGCCATCAACTGTGATTGGATGGCCATCAGCTGTGGCTAGTTGGCCGTCAGCTGTAACCTGTAAGCCATTGGCCACTAATATAACTTCTGTGGCTATGCTAGAAGAAAATGGGGGCTAGCAAGCGTGGATTGCAGTTAGCACAGCGGGTTGCGGGTTGTGGATTGCAGAGTTGTGGACAGCAGGTTGCAGACAGTGTGGCTCCAGCCTCCAGTGAGACTGTAGTGCCGTCAGTGAGAATACAGTGGTATGACTCCTGTATGTATGGTTCCGTGGGTGTTGTGTTCCTTTTTGGCCTCACCGTGTCCTGTGTTCTTATGTGGGGAGTTGGACCAGAGACCCCGCCTGACATCCCGCATGACGAACCCTGTTTTTGTACCATATTTTTTTGGTATCTGCGTTCTTATCTTAAGTGTAAGCTGCACAGCGCTGGGGACCTTGCCTTCTAGGCTTATTATGCACTCAGTAGTTGCACATAGCAACCCACTGAACGAATTACCAGAGGTCACAATAACCCTGAGGCTGTAAGTTCCTGCCTAGGTCCCTGTAAACACACCCGGGTGGTATGTATTATAACAGGGGTACCGCACCGAGATGTTCGAGTGGAGGAATGGTTACTTTTAAGTGACAGTGTCTGTCCACCCATCGCAGCAGTAAGAGGGAAGGGGAGAACGCCACCTGCGAAGAAAGCCAGGACCTCATCGCGCAGCCAAGGCCTAGCAGTGCCCAGGTGAGCTGCGCTACCAGCCCGAATCGCTCACGTGACAGCGGGCGGTGCGACGAGGGCGCCTGCGCGGAAGCTCCCGGAAGTGGCCGGAGCCGAATCGCAGGCCGAGCGCACGTCCGTCAGCCGGTGGGTCCGCCAGTCTGCTCGCCGGTGTCCCGCGCTCCCCTGCCTCGCCGCTGTCCCGCAGTTTATTTGGCCGGAAGGCGATCGAGGGGCTCGCCATGGCGACGTTCATCTCGGTACAACTAAAGAAGACCTCGGAGGTGGACCTGGCCAAGCCGCTGGTGAAATTTATCCAGCAGACGTACCCGAGCGGCGGCGAGGAGCAGGCCCAGTACTGCCGCGCGGCGGAGGAGCTCAACAAGCTGCGCCGCGCCGCGCTCGGCCGCCCGCTGGACAAGCACGAGGGCGCGCTGGAGACGCTCCTGAGGTGGGCCTGGGGCCGGGCGCGGGAGGTGGCGTGCGGCCCGCCGCCCCGCTTCCTGCCTTCCTTCCTTCCCTCTCACACCCACGGCCCGGCCGCCGCCCCGCCCTGCGTTGGTGCGGCCGTAGGTGTGGCCGCATTCCTTCCTGGTGAGCGGGCTGCCCCGCTGGCCGCCTGCTCGTCCGGCCGGCCGGCCCGCCCCCGCCCTGGAGCCCTCGGGCTCGGTGGATCTGGATACCTGGGGGGAACGGTCTGCCACACTCTCTCTCGCCACATGGACCCAGGACTAGTGTTCTTTTTTTTTTTTTTCATTTGAGGCGTGGTGGGGGGTCTCTGAGGCTCCCCTCGTCTCCCCCCCCCCATTTTGCATCATCGTCTTAAGACTTTCTTGGCTAGATTTAGATGTCAAAATAGCAGTTGCTTAAGGGAAGTGGGAGAATTGGGACACTGCAATACCCAAATGCCTGTTCTTGTCCATTTGAAATGATCCACCTTCCTAAGGTCATCATAATCAAGTGACAGACGGAGAAGTCCAAAGTGTAGGAGCTACAGTTTTTTTTTGAAATCAAATTTGAGTGACATACCAGAACCTTCCAGCTAAGTTGCGTGCAGTCAGTTTGTTCACAAACAGGTTAGGCACATGATGGAGTAAATTTTGTTCTTCTAGCCAAAGCTGATTGAGCTCATGCTGTATTTAATGAGCGTTCTTGCCTGGTTCTTTTCCAGTGAGGCTAGCAGGGCATTTTTATAGCACTTGATAGTTAAAAAGTTTCTCTGGACTGCCTTGTTAAATGATCTCATTTCCTGTGTGTAACGTTCTTGTTCCACAGGAGAAGTACAGCTGCATTAGGATGTAAGTAAGGGAAGCTCGGGTTGAACTAGCTTGTTTGTTCCAGGGAGTGAAAAGTCCAGGACTTTTGCTTCCTTAGCTTTAGGCGTCACTGGAGATACTCTCGATTCGATGTGGATTTCCTCTTAGGTTTGTTCCTGTATTGGGAGACATGGCCTCTGGCAGCGCTACTGTAATTGCAGGGGTCCGTACCACTCAGAATCATGCATCAGAGTGCTTTTCTCCTTAGCTCTGGTGGAAGTCCATGGGAGGCCTTTGATTGGGGGGGCTTGTGTCCATTTACGATGGTGGAAAATGTACTTAATTCTCTTGTCTCAGTCACTCAGCTGGTTTAATTTATTCATCCTCCGTAGATAAAAGCAGTATGGACTGGGGAAGAGATGGTTCCCCCAAAGGAGCATATTGAATGGATTGCTCAGAGGGATTATGACCTCTTGATGTCAGTTTTAAAGATAAGACTGTTGGGTCCTAAAGATCCTTATATGACACTTAGTACAAGCATTTTTTAAAAGTTAACTTAGGGATACTTACACATTCTTTAGAATTAATACACTTTAAAAAAAATCTCCAAAGCTGTTTTTATGTAGACATGAATAGCATTCAGGGAGAATTTTCCATTAGTAGTATTCAAAAAGCACGAGTGTAATGAGTAGTATGATGACAATCTTGTTGAATAGATTAGGTTTGTTTCGGTCCCAACCCTTAAAGAGCTTGGAGTCTTCAGAGACAATTGGTGCATGGATTTGAGACCCACAGTGGAGAGAATAGTGGATTGTGGTTTTGATGGGGTTTTCCTGTGAACTTTTAAACGTCATTCATTTGTTCATTCCTTTTTTTCTTTTCCCAGGCATAACAGAACTGTTCCTAGGTACTAGGGCTGTTGCAGAGATAGTCTCTTTGAAGCTACCACGTTTCTTTAGTCATCTCCGCATTATCCTCTCCTAGCGCATCATTAGCAACTACTTTTTTTCACTTCTTGCTCTTCTAGTGGGGTTAGGGTAAGCTAATAGACTACTATCTATTAAATTTTATAGTGGAGGGTCGGCCGGTGGCTCAGGTGGTTGGAGCTCCGTGCTCCTAACTCCAAAGGCTGCCGGTTCGATTCCCACATGGGCCAGTGGGCTCTCAACCACAACCAAAGGTTGCCAGTTCGATTAAAAAAATATATATATATAGTGGAGGTGTGTACAAAAGTTCTTTGGGTACATATGCTGTAAAAAACATTTGTGAGATGTTCATTTCAATCAAGCAGAATATCTTTTAATAATTATTTTTGGATAATTGTGTAAACTGAACGTTAATTAACACATTTTAAACTTAATGAACTTTTAAATACAATTTTCATAAAGGAGGGGGTAAGCTAATTTCTAAAAAATAGAAGCTAGCTTGGTAAATACATAGCTCTGCAAACAGGTCCAGTAATGGACTTGCCTTTTTATTTTTACTAACATGTAGAGGCTCTATTAAAATTTCCTAAAATATACATTTATGTGTATGATATTGAGAATAAACATCATGCCTTATGAAGTGGCTTTGACTAAAAGTTAACTAGAAGAGCCTTAGTAAACGGTGAGCTTTACTCTAGGGTGATCAGATGGAAACCTGCTGGTTTTTTTGGGGGGAAACTCCAGATAGCATCGTCTGTGTCTTTTGTGGCGATTAGTTTCTTTAGAGAGAAAGCTTCCAGTCTTCTTCCATGAAAAAGCCTCGTTATCAACTTTCTGAAATTTGATCGGGGGAATGGAGGTTGGGGATCTCAATAATTACGTGTGCAATCTTTTATATCTATTTTTAGTGCGGCGCCTGTATTAGGTTTTTATTCAGCTGCATGTGATAGATCTCAAATTATCAGGGAGTTAAATTATGATTTTATTCCTGTAAAAAGTTGGTAGGTAGGTAGTTCTGGTAGTCCAGGGCTGGTATAGTGGTTCTGTGAAGTTCGTCAGGCTCCGGCTCCCTCCAGCTGTCTGCTCTGCAAAACCTGGACTCTTTGTCCTTAGGGTCCAGATAGCAGTCAGGCTCAAGTTTCAGACAGTGGGGTAGAGGAAGAGAAAGGAGGCGTAGGGCTCGGCCTTCCGGATGTTTCCTGGAAACTGCCCCGCAATACTCTGTGCATATATTACTGACGTTATGAATGTCCACATCTCATAGAAAGGTAGGATAGGAAAAGGAATTTTTATTAAAGGCAGCCACATACCCAGCTGAAATCTGGGGTGCTGTTAGGAAGGAAGGAGACAGAATGTGCAGGCAATTAGCCTCAGTCCCCATCCGCCCCACTTAGCTGTGCTCATCACCACCTTAGCTGTACTTCACATCCCTAACATTTCTTGGGAGTAAACCTACCCTCTGGGTAGAGGACCTGGTAGCCTGAAGGTTTCTTTCAAAGATTTTTCCACCACACCTTCTCTTCCCACCCTCACACTGAATTCCTGCCTTCAGTGGTACCTCATGCTTCTTAATTCAGACCCTTGCTGGCTTCTCTGGCATGATTTGGCTCATACTTTGTTAGCTCACTTCCCTCTAGGCAGTTAGAATTTTGGCTTTCTATGCTTCATTCATGTTTCACCTTTTAGAAAAAGTCACTGAAACCTCTTGTATGCTGTTGTGCCCTTTCCCATTCTTTTGGTCCTTGTGAATTTTTATCTTTTTAATTTCTTTTTTTAGTGGAATTTTGGGAGGAAGCAGAAAAGGGTGTTTGTGCAGCAGTTTGTTTTAAGTGGAAGAGGAGGGTATCTGCATTTTTCAACTCTCCACAGTGGTTGTATCAATTTACATTCCCATCAGCAGGAATTGTGACTTTGTTTTTTTTGTTTGTTTGTTTGTTTTTTACCTGCATATCCTTCCTAATACTCGCTGATTAATAATTCAGATTATTGCTTTTTGCTCAACTGATGGATGAGAGATGGTACGTTATTTTAGGTTGCAGTACCCTGATTTCTCTGAGGTCCAGCATCTTCCATTTACTCTTCAGTTTCTTTTTCTGTGAATTGCCTGTTCTTTTTCTTTGCCCATTTTATAGGCTGCTTGTGTTTTCCTCACTGATTTTTAGGAGTAATTTACCTTTTCTGGCTGTTTATCCTCTTCCATTATATATATTGCAAATCTCATTTTCAAATCTGTTACTTGTCTCTTACTTGTCTTTATGATATCTTTTTGTCACACAGAAGTCCTTGCAAAATGTTTTATTTTCTTCATAATCTGTAGTTACAATTTTTTTTCTTATTCCTAATGTTTCTCATATATTATATATGACTTTCCCTCCTTGATCAGATTTGCTAAAGGTTTGCACTTTTTTCTTTGTCCAAACTAAATCTGTTTTGTTTTGTTTTCTGCTATTGTCATTCACTTATTTTCTTTTTCTTCTTCCTTTTTGTGTTGAATGATTAACTTTTCATCTTTTTTGTTTTTCTAATACATTTATTTTAGGACTGTCTTTTCTGAGTCTGCTTTTGGCTGCATTCAACTGATTTTTGATATGTTGTATTCTCATTGATATTTATTTTTTAATAGTTGGTAATTTTAGTTTTGTTTTCTTTAACTCGAGTCATTTATATAGACTTGGTAAAATTTTTAAATAGATCAGTCTGTCACACTTTTGTGGGTTAAAATTTAGTTTGTTGCATTGGGGAAATATCTGTTTTGTTTGTAAAATAAAATTGATGGAACTAGTCGCACAATTTCTGAAAATTTTTCCAAGCGCTGGTGTTTTATAGACCAGGAAAGAAATACTGTTCTATTTGACTTCAGAATTATTGCTTACATTCTGATTATTGGTTTTGAGGTGAAGATACTGAGATAATCTTGCACTAATAACATTGCTGCAATTTGTAAATCAAATAGGGTAGAAAATGTAAAGATACCACACCTTATCCCTCATTTCTTTAATTTTCTTCATAGCACTTATCACTGTCTACTATATTATATTTTCACTTATGTTGTTTGTCTATCCCTCTAGCAGGAAGCTTCTCATGGGTACACATTTTAAAATGCTTCTGTACTGCTGAATTCCTGTGTCCTAGAACTGTGGTGCATAGTAAGCTCTTAGTATAGTAGGTGTGACAATTTAGTTCGCAAACTCATCCTAGAAAAAGTGCTACCTACCTCATTGCTGAATATCACCATGGTGACCTTCGAAGTCCTCCCCTTGGGAAGCTGTGCACTGACGCCAGCGCCTAGTCCACCCTTCAAAGCAAATGTGGAACTCTTTCTGGAATGGCCATCAGAGCGGTTGTCATATTACCCTTGATGTCCTGAATGTCATTAAAATGTCTTCTTTTCAATATTTCCTTTATCTTTGGGTAAAGAAAGAAGTCACTGGGGGCCAGATCAGGGGAGTAGGGAGGGTGTTCCAATACAGTTATTTGTTTACTGGCTGAAAATTCCCCCACAGACAGTGCCGTGTGAGCTGGTGCAGTGTCGTGATGCGAGAGCCATAAATTGTTGGCAGAAAGTTCAGATTGTCTAACTTTTTCTCACAGCCTTTTCAGCACTTCCAAATAGTAAACTTGGTTAACTGTTTGTCCAGTTGGTACAAATTCATAATGAATAATCCCTCTGATATCAAAAAAGGTTAGCAACATTGTTGTAACAAGTTCGTGAACTTAATTGTCAGCCCTCTTTTATTTGTTGAACGAATGAATGAGAAAAGGCTTCTCTGATGACACGTCAGCCTAGACAAGAGAGGTAGAAAATTGTGATGGGAAGTTTCTAGGTACAGAGAAAAACGTGTGTGAAGGCCTGGGGCCAGGAGAGAGCATAGACTTCAGCGGCTAGGATGAATGGTGAGTACTCTGAGGTGAGGCTTGGAGAGTTGAGTGATGGCCAGGTAATGCTAGACCTTGCCAGCGTTTTTGGATGTAGTTTTAAGAATAGTGGGAATCCATTAAAGGGTTTGAGCACTTAATACTTCAGAGTTTGTTTCCTAAGTACAGGAACACGCTCCTATATAACAACAGTACAACTTTCAAAATCAGGAAATTAACATTGGTTGAATATTACCATTTAATCCATAGATTCCATTAAAAAGTTGTCAGTTCTCCCAATAATGTCGTTTACAGGTGCACAATTGAATCCAGAATCCTGTGTGGCCTTTAGTTGTTGTCTCTTTAGTTTTCTTCAGCCTGGAAACAGTTCTTGTTTTTCCTTATCTTTCACGACCTTGACATTTTTAGAGAGTACAGGCTAGTTACTTTGTAGAATGTCCCTTATTAAGGATTTGTCTCATATTTTCGTGTGACTAATGCATTTTGGGGCAGTAGTACCACCAGAGTGATGCCATGTTTTTTTTTAATGCTATCAGGAAGAACAGAATGTTGATTTGTTCTGTTGCTGGTAATGTTCATTTTTATGGCTTGGTTAAGACGGTGTCTGCCAGGTTTCTTAACCTTATAGTTAATAAATGTGTTGTAATAGTATTTTGTGGGGAGACACTTTGAGACTATAATGTCCTGTTTTCATCTGACTTTCGTGTTTTAGCATCCATTGATGAATCTTACCTGAATCGGATACTATACTCTGAAAGGTACCAAATAGTGATTTTTCTTACTTGCTTATTTTTTCTAGATTTATTAGTTGGCATTGTACAGTGTGGTAGAGCTTTTCCTAGTGACCTGTTTATTTTACTTCAGAATGGTGATCTTATTTTCCTCCATGGGTTATGATTTGTTATTTATTTTATTTAAATTGTTCTAGACTTTGCTAGTGGGAGTCCCCTGAAGCTAGGGGACTGTGTCCTTTTGATGTGTCCTCATTATTTTTTGAGTGCTTCCTTAGCTTTTGGACATAGCAAGATGTCTTAGGCTTGAGTCTTCAGTTTTCTCAGTCTCCGTGGTGAGTCAGCTATATAAGGAGAACTGGCTCCTTTTAACGCAGAGCATTATTTATCTGGGCACTAGGTGTGCTTATTACTACTAGGTGTTACTGCTGCTAGACCCTCTCAGCATATACATTTAGGACACACACACACACACACATTTTTCCACAGTATTACAAAGTGGGTTTACACTGATACTTCCATTTCCAGTCCAAAGCCACAGAGTTTATTCTAGCCTTCTCCCTTCTCTTATTAGTAACTCCTTTCTCTTATAGAAACCTGGCTCCCATTATGTTTGATGTAGTTCCTTAATTGCTCAATTCTTCCTGTTTGTAACAAAACTCATGGCCATGCCAGCCAAAAATTTAGTTTCAGACATGTTGCCTTTCTCTCCAAAGACTTGGCCTCAGAAATAACCATTGGGAAGATAGCCCCGATGAAGGGATTGCGGTGCAGGGAGATAAGGGAAGGAGCACATTGTAGAGGCCAGTTAGAAAGCTTGGACTTAGATACATCCTTATCCCCTTTGCTAGTTCAGTGGTCATCTTGATGAAGGGGAAGACTGCTTCATGTTTGATGATCCTTCTGGCTGTTCTGTGGAGAACAGGTTGAAAAGAATCAGGGCGGAGAAAACAAGATAGGCTGGCTAGGGAACTTTTGAGTTAGGCTTCTTTAAAGGGAGGGTAGTCGCTTTGGTGAACTGTGTGGCAGTGGTGGAGATGGACAGAAGTGGAAATATTAATTTTCCCAGTGGATATAAACAGTTATACTAATAAAAAATATTTTAAGAAATAGTTTGATTTCCTGGGCAGATGTTAGTTTGCTGTTAGCCAATAACAGTTGATAAGTATTTTTCTTTGGTGGTGAGTATGAGTTTTTGTTCCCTGTTTTTTTCATTGCATGCGTTTTAGCTCCTGGGTTACACGTTAAAAGATTATGTTCATTAACTTAAAAATGGCTGATTGAATTTTATTTGTGGGCCACTTGAAGTAAGCATGAATAATTTTAGTATACTCTTTAACCAGTTGTATTTGCATAAATGCGTATAATATTGAGCTCTGGTAATTTTTAATTTTGCTCTCTTTTTTAGATACTATGATCAGGTCTGTGCCATTGAACCTAAGTTCCCATTTTCTGAAAATCAGGTAAGTCATTTATTTAATTTGTTTCAAAATTATATGATAATGGCAAATCACCCATTTTCTCCCACCCATGGTATCGTTTTATTAAAATAAATGGTGTCTCTTCACTATCTTTAGGTTTTTATGAGACTTTTATACAAATTGGAAGCTTTTAGGCTCATCTGATATGAATCTATGTCTTTTTGAAGAATGTCTCCTGGAACTCTATTCATGTCATTCCTCAGTCACTTCTGGGCTCACGTATAGCATTGGACTGCTTTTCTTTCTCTCTCTCTCTCTCTCTCTCTCTCTCTCTCTCTCTCTCTTTCTCTCTCGCCCTCCCTCCCTCCCTCCCTCCCTCCCTCCCTCCCTCCCTCCCTCCCTCCTTCCCCCTCCCTCCCTCCCTCCCTTCCTCCCTCTTCCCTCTTTTCCTTCCTTTCTTTCTTTTTTTTTTACTGCATTTCATATCAATAAGACCTACTGACTAATTAATCTACAGTGTCCTTTAGCTTTTACAGAATTAAGGAAATTATATAAATCAGAAAGTATTAGTCTCAGTTTATGTATTTAAAAAATTGTTCAAGTACCTAAATGTAAACAAATTGCATACAATTTGTATACAATGTGCTGTTGTGATTAGATGTTACACTGTAAGAATGTCAACTTTACTTTTTCTAAAAGGCTGGATAGTGAACATGCTGATGGATTACAATTTTATTTGGGAACCTTGAAAGTTTTTAATTTCTACATTTCTAAATTTTAAAATGAAAAATACATTAAATATTCTAGTAATAAAGTTTTTATAGGTGTAATATGTTGAGATTTGCTTTAAAATACTGCAGGAAAAAAGTATGTGTGTTTGGGGTGGTGGGGATGGATGGGCAGCGAAAGTGGGGGTGGGGTAGATGAATCAAAAAGGGCAAAAGGGTAAAATTGGTAATGGGGATATGGGGGTTCATTATGTTATTCTTTCTAGTTTTGTGTGTTTGAAAATTAATCTAGAGTTAGAAAATTAGATTGTCATATATAATTTAAAAGAGGCTAAGTTCTTTTAAACCTTCATGTGTGGACTATTTTAGAAGCCTGAGATGTGGTTTTTTGTTTTATTAAGTAAACTCTTTATTCATGTATAACAGATATATAGAAAAGTGAACATATCTTATGTATAGCTTGAATCTTCACAAAGCAAATACATGTATAATATAATCATTGCTGAGATCAAGAAATAAAATGTTACTTTACCCATCCACCAAAGATAAGCATTCTCTTTTGTCATCATGGAATAGTTTTTAACTTTATCTTCTGGGAAACCTGTAATACTTACTTTATTGCCTGTGCTTCTCTTGGCTTATATGACAAGCATTTATTAAGTTCCTATTCTGTTCAACCCATTGTTTGTTAATAAAGATGAATAAGATCGTGTTTTCTGGAGAAGACAATATGTACAATTACTGAAGCAGAGTGACCATTTGAAATAACTTAGTGCCAGTATTTTATTTGAAAAAAAAATTACAAAACAGGAAAATGAATTGATTGGCTAGAGAAGATAATATTTTAGATAGGTTGAAGCTTTTGTCTTTTTCCTCATTATGGGTTTTTCTTTGAAAGAGACTTAATATTTGATGAGATACAAGAAGGTAACATAGTTTTCCATTTTCTCTTTTTATTAAGATCTGCTTGACGTTTACATGGAAGGATGCTTTTGATAAAGGTTCACTTTTTGGAGGATCTGTAAAGTTGGGTATGTAATTTTTTAATTAAAACTGGTAGGAAACTTGGTCTAAACACTTTGTTTTAGGTTTTAAAAATTGCTTTCCAAATGACTCTATTTAAGTAATAAGATGTTTTACATTTCATTTTCTTTTTAACTTCAACTTTCAATGCAATTTCCAAATATTTGTAGAGAGCCTATGCCTTGCCAGGCACTGTCCTAGTTATAAAAGTGAGTAAGACAGTTGTACTCAGGCTGGTTGGGAAGACAGTTGATCAGTCTATGAACAGACTTGGGGGAGCATGGATGAGGAAATTAATTCTGTCTGTTTTAAATAAGCAGTGTTGGAGTTATACCTTGAAGGATAAATTTGTTTTTTCCAGGTAGAAAATAACATTACAGGTAGAACATTATAACTAAAGGTCGTAAGAGTGAAAGCTTTTTAACTTGGCAAGTTAACCTCTCTGTGTCTTCCTTTTCTCTTGTGTGTGAAGTGGGGACTAGTACTGTGAAGTACTATTTATCTCACTGGGTTCTTGTGTGGCTCAAATGCATGAATACACGTAAAGTCCTTAGAACAGTGCTCAGTAGATAGTAGCTGCAATGAAAAATTATAATATTGTGTTATATAACCATATGCAATATATTATTACAGTACGTATACATTATAGGATATATACTATATACTATTACATAACAATATTATGCAGGATAAATTATATACATATTACTATTAATTATTGTTAGGGCTTGAAACCATGAGTTGGGGATTACAGAGGGTGAAGACATTGGAAAATAGACTGTGAAGAATTGTAAAGAGTATGCTCCTGAGTTTTGTACTCATCTAGCTTACATGTTCATAGCTAACATTTATTGAGTACTTATTCCACCCAGGCACTGTGGAAGGGGCTTTACACAGACTATCTTACTTCCCCAATAGCCCATTGAGCAAACTGGTTTAGAATGATTAAGTTTCTAAAGTCATATGGTAAGGATTTAATGAAGCTGGATATGAATCCAGAAACTATGAAGAAATAGACCAGTTAGAAATGGTGAGAGATGGATGAAATTAAACAAGGTGTATATATATGACCCACATATATATATATATGTGGGTCAGAGAAGTGATGGGATTGAGAGACATTTCAGAGGTGAAACTGACTGGGTCTGCTGTCAGTCAGAGGGAAGAGTAAGAGTTAAGGGTCTACTTTAAGATTTATAACTTGGTTTGACCGTTAGATATTTATTCCTTTCAATAGACAGGTTGAGTTTGACTTTTCTGTGTTTTCTCTAGGTAGAAATTGTTCTTTGACATTTGGAAATAATAGATTTAAAGCTCAAAAGAGGTACAGACATGGTTTTGGGAACAGTTATCATTAAATGATAAAACATTTATCTCCTCTGGTAGAGTATAGATTGGGAAAAGTGTGAAAGCCAGAGCCAGAGAATATAACATTCAGGGGAAACGGTGGAAGAGAGTCCTGGGAATGAGGTTGAGAAAAAGCTTTCAGATCTCAGAAGAACCAGGGCAAAATAGAGACATGGAATTGAATGCCAGGAGATGTTTCAAAGTCATGGAGGCCAGTGGTTTCCAAACCTGGCTCACATTAGAATTACCTGGCGAAATGTTAAAGATGCACTGGTATCTTTAAGGATAAAGTTACAGAATGCCAGATGTAATAGGAAATTTCAAGGTGAGAGGCACTGGAATTAGAATCTGAAAATATCTCCAGGTGACTCTGATGTTCATCCAGCTTGGAACACTATTGACAGAGGTCAAGTCATGTAAGGTTGGAGAAGTCACTGGATTTGGCAATGAAAAAAATTTCACTAAGGTTATGCTAAAGCAGCCAAATTGTGTCAGTTTGAGAGGTGGAAGAGAAGTGATGAAATGGAAACAGCAAATGTGGGTTATTTCGGAAAATTTGCAGTAAAGGTTTTAGGATAAAGGTAGCATTATGCTGAGAGAGAGGCAAGGTCAAGAAAAGTTTTTAGTGCTGTTGTGACAAGCAAACTGGTAGGCTGAGTATAGGGAGCCAATGGCAGGAGAACTAGCGGATACCTAAGTGAGGTAGATTAAATGATGATCCGAGTTCCTGGAAGAAGTGGGAGGCAAAAAAAAAAGTGTACATAAAGCAGGAGGTACTCCATCAAGGCATTTCTATTAGCAAATATTGGGAGTTAAATGTCCTTCAATAATACCTTTCTTAAATAAAGCACAAACTACTCATTCATTCGAATATTGTATAATTTTAGAATACTAAGAATGATAATGTAAATATATATTTGACATTTAAAGCTATATCCATGGAATATTGAATAAAAGGCTGTTACAGCTCAGAGCTGCTGTGTTATGAACAGTGGGTAACTCTGGGAGGTGGAGGGTATTGAGTGATTTTTCATTTTCTTCTGTAGTCTTTTTAAACAATTGTTTGACTTTTAGAAAAACTTTATAACAGCTATTTTCATTTTGAAAAGCTTAGTGTGGAAAAAAAAAGAGCTCAGGTACAAATAGAGAAGAGTTGAATATTAGGAAAAAATATCTCTTTGAAGAAAGGAGAATTGAGTATTTTTATTTTGAAAAAAAAAACCTGATTTAAGTGTAGATCTGATAGAAATCATAAAGGAAAAAAGATAAGATTTAATCATAAGAAAAAAATTTTTTTCACAAAGTCTTTTATACATGAGAAATGTTGAAATAAAATGGCAGACTACAGCCTGAGATGATAATGTGTGTGTGTGTGTGTGTGTGTGTGTGTGTGTGTGTGTGTGTGTGTATCTTGCAATTAAAATGTTTATGTATCTCTTACATTGCTTGGACTGTATTTCATTCTTTCGGAAGTTCACTTTTTGTCATGTATTAGGACCAGTTGCTTCATATTTAGCCATGACTTTGTTACACTGCTCTGTGTGTGTGTGTGTGTGTGTGTGTGTGTGTGTGTGTGTGTGTGTGTAGAACTTGCTCCACCACCATACACATCGTGTGCTTTTATCATATTCTGAAGATTTTCTAAACTTTTCAGTCTTACTGTTTATTTCTCTGGAGTCCCCTGCTTCCCGAGAGTCTCACTTATGGCCTTTCTGTTTTTTGCTTGAATCTGGACTGTTTGCTATATAATGCTGCTGCATAACTAACATCCTGGACTGTTACTGCTCCCTTGGTTAGATACACTGTTTTCTGGATATTGTGTCTTCCTCTTTTGCTAGAATACATTCTTAAGTAACTTTCTGAGACAAGGTCAACTTTCTGAATTCCTTTTTTCTGAAAATGTCTGCATTCCGCCCTCACGCGAATTTGGTGTGAAATTCTGGCACCTGGGTGCTTAGGTCAGAAACCTTGGAGTTATTCTTGACACTATTTTGCTTCATTCCCCACATCCAATTAATTTACCAGCAAATCCTATCAGATTTTTCTTTAAAGTACATTCCAAATCCAGTCACCTCTCAGCACCTCTCCTGCTGCCATTCTAGTCAGTCACCACCCCATCAGCACCTCACTGCAGCAGTTTAGTCTCCTGCTTTCACCAGTGCTGCTTCTCTGCAGTCTGTTGTCCACAGTGTGGGCTGAGTGATTCTTTATTTCTGTTCAAAACTCTGCTGACTTCCCACCTCACTCAGAGTGAAAGCTAAAGACTTGACAGCATGAGATGTCCCTCTTTTACCTTCCGGAAATGATTGCCTACCCTTGTGTCCCCTGCTCTCTTTTTTTCCAGCCATCCTGGCCTTAACATATACTTTTTGAATTTATTAGAATTGTTTCTTCAGAACTTGAAGGCATTGTTTCCTTGCCTTTTACTGTCCAGTGTTACTGATGAGAAGTCTGATTTTTGTTTTTTTGTAGGTGACCTGTTTTTTGTTTTTCCCTTGGGAAGATTTTTATAATTTTCTTTCTATCCTTTGTGTTTAGAAATCTCAAAAAATCTAACTGGCTCTCATTTTTCTCGTATCTGGCACTTATTGTTGGCCCTTTCAGTTTGAAGGCTCATATTCCCTTTAGCCCTGGAACATTTCCTTACATTTCTTTGGTAATTTCCTCTTCGCTTTTTTCTCTCTTCTCTTTGTAATGCTGAATTAGTCAGATGTTGGCTTACTGAGCTACTCATAACTCTTACATTTTTCATTTCTTTGACTTTATGGGCTGCCTAGATATTATTTTCTAATATTTCTTTTGAAAAACTTTTAGCAGTCAAGTTTTTAATTTCCAGGAGCCTTTTCTTATTCATGGGTTATTCTTTTTAAAATAACATCGTGTTCTTCTTTTATGGATGTACCATCTTTGAATCTCTTTAAGGATGCTAATTAGGATCTTTGAAATGTTATTTTCTGTTATTGGAATCATCTTTGTTTACTCTGGGCACAGTTTTTCAGTTGACTTTGATCTTTATTTTGTTGCAGGCTCTCCTCACATCCTGGTTATTACAGATTTTTAATATATTTATTTAAGAAATCTCAGTAGCTGCTGTGTATGTCTGCTTCATTTTAGGTTGAGGATGCTAGAATTGGATTGTAGGCAAGCTGAAAACTGGCCACCGTTACAGGGGAGACTACTAAAATACTGTAGCAAGGAAAGTTTTACTTTATGGCACGACTCTGTGGCACACACAGTGGGTTCTGATTCTCCTAGCTGGTTTGTTCAGTGTTTTTGTTTGTTTGTTTGTTTGTTTGTTTTGTAAGGAGCCTTCTGATTATTTTGCTTGCTGCTGGATGCTTGGCACATTAGGTAAGACTCTGGCTATCACTGTGATTGAATCTGTCTTTTTTATTGTGGTTAAAAAAACACAACATAAAACTTGCTATTTTAACCAATTTTAAGTGCAGTAGTGTTAAGTATGTTCATGTTATGAAATAGATCTCCATAACTTTCTGATCTTGCAAAACTGAAACGTTCTCTGTATCCTTTAACAACAACTTTTTTTTCACCCATTCCTCTAATCCCTGATAACCACCATTCTGTTTCTGTTGCTATGGACTTGATTACTTTAGGTACCTCATATAAGAGGAAACGTGCAGTATTTTTTTTTTAATTAGCTTATTTTACTTAGCATAATGTCCTCACAGTTCATCCATGTGGTAGGATGTGACAGGATTCTCTTCCTTTTTAAGGCTGAATAATATGTCATTGTGTGTATTTGTCACATTTGCTTTATCTGTTCATCCCGTCAGTGGACACTTGGGTTGCTTCTACCTTTTGGCTATTGTGAATATTACTGCATGAACAAGGGTGTACACTTGTTGGAGATCCTGCTTTCAGTTCTTTTGGGAAGATACTGAGAAGTAGAATTATTGGATCTTATGGTCATTTTCTAATTTTTTGAGGAACTGCCATACTGTTTCCCACACTGGCTCCACCGTTTTACATTCGCACCAACATTGCACAACAGTTACTGTTTCTCTACCTGCTTGCCAACAATTGTCATTTTCTATGTTTGGATAGAAGCTCTCCAAATGGTTGTGAGGTGTGTAGATTCTCAGTCAGAGTAGTATTTTAAGCAAATGATTTGCAAGCCTTTGAGAGATATATTGACATAAAGGAGTGAGGCATGGGAGGCCCACTAGCAACTCTGGCATTGGCTTAGTTTTGGAGTAGTGAGGAGTTGGTTTAAATGAGTTGGGAAGATACAATTTTGAGAGGAGTGATGGAAAAATGGAATGAATTTATTTGGATTTAAGTGAGAAATGACACAGAATGACTTTTCATCTTGAACCTGACCAATAACAGTGTGGATGTAAAGGGAAAGAAGGAATAATATTATTGATCTTTTGAATTTTAGATGTTGGGAATATTGTTATGGATATAAATGCCTGGCAGGGCAGGTGGAAATATGGGAGCATATTGTGGGTGAGAAAACAGGTCTGGAAACTTGTTTTTATGAGAGGCAATGGGATAGAGGTCATAGTATTTCTCTTTAAAACATTAATTTTCTTTAGAAAAAAATAATCTGATAAATTTCTCCTTCTCAATTTTTTACAGCTCTTGCAAGCTTAGGATATGAAAAGAGCTGTGTGTTGTTCAATTGTGCAGCCTTAGCTAGCCAGATTGCAGCAGAACAGAACCTGGATAATGATGAAGGATTGAAAATCGCTGCTAAGCATTACCAGGTATGCAGAACAGTAGTCACTACATAACAATCAACACTAAGTTGGATTAAATTGAAAATAATTTGCCTTTAGGTTTATAGATGTTTCTTTTACAGACAGATATTTTCTTGAAAAGTAATGTCCTTTTTAATGAATTGAGTCATTAAATTCATGACTCAATGAAGCCCTTAGATAAACTGCTTACCTATAAACCAGCTCTGTTTTTCCTCATCATTTTATACCAGCACCTAGCACAGTGCCTGGCACATAACAAAGGCTCAATAAATGTTGGGAGAACAAATGATTAAATGTATGAGACGAGATCCTTGGTAAATCCCTTTTAAATAAATGACCTTATTTTAAAAAATTGTACACTATTTTCATATATATTTTTTCTTATAGTGAGACACCCGTAAAATTTCACCAGAGTCACAAAAATTAAGACCTCTTGGCAAGAAAAATTTAACTCTGAGACTTGTGGTCATATTTAAATTTGGTCAGATATATAATGTTCATTTTAAATTGGCTAAATTTATATTTTTAGATAGTGTCATTTCTTACTATGGCATATTATTTTGTGGCAATTATTTATTATTGACTCAGCTTTTTTGTTTCAATTTAAAGAATGATAAGTGATTATTAAGTGATATCATCTATAATCATGTTTTCGTATTTGATATTGCCTTATAATTTACAAAAAGTGTTTTCATGTACATTATTTGACTCTCAGATAGACCTTGTGATGCCCCGTTATATAATGTCATTCTCATTTCACAGACAAGGAGACAAAAGGCAGAAGTATTAATAAAGTGGTCCATTGTGGTTTCAGGTGTTCTGATTCCAAATTTAATGGAATTCCAAATGGTCCTCCATTCTCATGCTCTGGAATTTGCTTGTCTTAGAGGTGGAGTTTGATTTTTCCCATTGTTAAAGTTTATGGGAGAGGTGAGGAATGCTGTTCTAGGAAAGTGAGAGGAAAACATACTTTTAGCAAACAACATGCTCCAAATTGTGGCTTCTCATACAGTCAGATAAAAAGTATGCCCTTTCTTTTTGAGGCCATAAATGGCAAATATTTAAAAATGTGATAATGAAGTAAAATTAAAATTATGCATACTTCTCTAGTAACTGTAACTTAGTTAATTGGCACATGAGATCTTGGAGGGCATTCTGCATTATTGAGGACACATTCCGTTCTATGAGTCACCTCTGTGATTCACAGGAGGTCACCCAGTATGATGGAAAGAGAACTAGTGGTATCAGATGACCTAGATCCTTGTCTAGACTGCTGGCCGCCAAGAAGCTGTGTGCCCATCGGTAGGTTCTGTAACCTATGTAAGCTTCCAGTTTCTTATCTGTGAATGAGAGACTGGATCCTTTGCTGTTCTAGTCTGTGATTCTGTTTGTTTACGAAGCAGGGTCGGCTGATCACTTCCTGCAAATACTCTCGTTTTAGGATGCTTCGTGACTGCAGAAAACGGATGATCACTCGAAACAGTTAACCTTGTGTTATTTCTGCATGGCTTATCTGTATACCCACATCACCTTTCAGTTCCAGACTGCTTCCTTTTCCCCAGTGTCATTTGTTTCATAAAAGCAAAGATATTTTAGTGTTTACCTCAGCAAAATATAATTGGGAAGAAAAATCTGATGGATAACGTTTCACCAAGGAGCTCTGAGAGCCAAATAGAAATTGCTAGCAATGAATGGTTATGGTATTCCTCAGAGGTCTAGGTAGCTATACTATTTGAGGTTTCCCCAAGTATGGCATGTTTAATTTTTTTGAGAGATGAATTTGTTTGGGAATCAAAGCAAGAGCATATCAGTACTAAAAACATTTTAATGTTTTATCTCTACTTCCATTCTCTTGTTTGTTTTGAGGATGTATATCTAAAAATAAGCTTAATCAATTTGTCCCATTAATTTACTTTGTTTTGTGTTTAGTTGACTTTTAATTTTTGTTAAAGTTCCTGTTGCTCTGTAGTGTTTTAGAAAAATACCCTATTGTTTGTAGGTTAAATGTTTTTGATCTGTTTTCCACAGTATAAAAATTTAAATATAGTAACTGTTCAACTGAGTTAACATTTGAAATGATTTTGTGTGTAAATGATTTTGTAGAAAACTAAGTCTTGCTGAATTCCTATAAATTTTAAAAATTCTCTTTTCTTCCCTTTAGTTTGCTAGTGGTGCCTTTTTACATATTAAAGAGACGGTTTTATCTGCCTTAAATCGAGAGCCTACTGTGGACATATCTCCAGATACTGTTGGGACCCTCAGTCTTATTATGCTGGCACAAGCCCAGGAAGTATTTTTTTTAAAAGCCACAAGAGGTAATTCCAGTTTGTCCTCCATTTTTGTCACATATGGAAAAAAGTGATAGGCTTTTCAAATTTGAAGGTAGTTAGAATATAACATGTTCACTGTAGAGCTTTCCTCTTTGAACTTGACACGTGGATTAAATTTTTCAGCTTTCCTCTGAACTTAGGGTGGAGCAAATGCATGTTAAAAAATGTAAGCTGTCCTTGAAGTCTTTTATATAGAATGGATAGTTAGCTATTGTCTTAAAACACTGAACTCTGGAATAATATTCATGTAGGTTTGGAATATGTCAAAAATTTACTGATACAGCAAGTATTTATTGGGTACCTTCTGTGTTCCAGTTCTAGCCTCTAGATCAGGGGTGTCCAAACTGTGGCCCGCGGGCCAACTGAGGCCCATGATCCATTGTTAATTGGCCCACAGCAAATTCCGAAAATATATTTAGTTTACTTAAATAAACCAGGTGAGGCAATATGTACTTCACCTCAAGAGAGTGGCCCGGCTGTTTGTGTATTTTACCGCATATGGCCCTTGGTAAAAAACGTTGAAAAATGTTTGGATACCCCTGCTCTAGATAGAGTTAGCAGACAAACAAGATTACTTATTTCAGGAAGCTTATATTTTAGCTTGAGGGAGATGATAAGCAAGAAATTAAGTAGCTGAGGTAATTTTAGAGAGAGGTAATTGCTATAAATAAAATAAGATGGATTATGTGATATAGCTGGTGGCCTGGCTGTGGGGTAAGTATGTAAGAGTGAGTCATGCTAATGTTAGATTCATTAGAGTCAAGAAGAGTTTCTTTGAGGAGGTCTCATTTCAACCAGACCTAATTGACCAGGAGGAGCCATCTAAGCAGAGTCCCTGGCACTGTTAATGAGGGAATGAGACCAAGTCTCATAAGGCACGTAAGGTAGTATGACAGATTGGAATGTGGGCTGAATATTTGAGTGCAGAGAAATTGAAAATAAGGGAGCAGTCATCAGGTGGAAGTGATATTAACTAGAATAGTTTTTTAGCACCTTATATTGAGATAGAATTTATATACAATAAAATTCACCCTTTAAAGTACATACTTCATTGATTTTTCAACGTTTTGTAATCATCACCACCATCTTATTTTAAAACATTATCATCACCCCAGAAAGAAACCCCATACCTACTGGCAGTCACTCTCTATTCCCTTTTCCCCGTAACACCTGGCAACCATTGTGCTGTTTTGACTCTTTGTATTTACCTGTGGAATAATTAAGTTCTATGCAGATGAATTGATTTCATCAGTAAGGATTTTTTTAGACAAATGTACAAACTTGTGATGTCAGTGTCTATATTGAGTCACGATATATTAGATTATTTTATATTTTAATTGTAATGGTCAATTTAATATTTTATTCCAGATAAAATGAAAGATGCCATCATAGCTAAATTGGCTAATCAGGCTGCAGATTATTTTGGTGATGCTTTCAAACAGTGTCAGTATAAAGATACTCTTCCCAAGGTCAGTTATTGTTTTTATTTACACTTGGTTATTTTGCATGTGGAAATATTTAGATACTGTTGTGTACAAGAAGCAAGTGGAAAATTATGTTTTATAAAGAAATTTTAGGAAAGGCATTTGAATACTAAATTTGTAGAACTAGTTTTTTATTTAAGATGCATGAAAATGTATTTTATATTTAGGGGATACCTTTGCCTCTGCCATTTATGAAACTTGATTTTTTGAAGCTAACTCTCTTTCTGGAAATTTTTGAACATCTGTCGTTAGTAATTTTATCAAATCAAGGCATTGCGTAGTTCTGAATCATTGGTGATTTGGTACAAGCATGAATACTTGAGCATGTTGATTATTCACACTTTAATTATTGTCCTGTTTTCTTAAAGATGAGTCTTGAAGCGCAAAAACAGACATAAAGAAAAAAGGAAAAGAAACAAATTCATCCAATACTTTGATTAGAATTAAGTTTTGCCAACAGCGATAGAAAATTGGGCTGCTATTGGACAGCTAGGGAAAGCAACCATCTTTAAATCACACATCACAGGAAGTATTAATTGTTTTAATATAAACTTCTCTGAAGTGGCATTTAAAATGCCTAGTCAGTGATGATCATTTGAAATGATAAAGCAGAGGATTAAACTAACAAGTACATTTAGAATGGTGAAAAATGGAAACATAGATTGAGTGAAATGTAGCATAGTTCAGCGACTTTTTCAGAAATGTTCAAGGAATTAGTTTTACCTGTATGATAGCATATGGTATTTGTCACATGATCTTTTGTAGGGAAGTTTATTCTTTAATAAGTCATTCAGGAACTTTTGTAAATGATGAAATTGCAGACAGTTTTGTGGTGCAGTAAAAGAGCATGTAAGTGCATCAACAGTACACCTTAGTCAGAAAATGAACAGTAAGGAATTCATGTGAAGATTCCTGGAGATTTAAAATGCACCAAGAGATCAGTTGAAATTTACCCAGCACTCTTGGGTATTAATGGTGTTACTCTTAAAAAGAGACTTGAGATCTCCTCTCACCATTTCTTTCATCTGAAAGACCTCATGTTCAGCTGCACAGTGTACCGTAAACGTCCTGTTGGGCCATTAGTTCAGTCCTGTCATGGAGAGAAGAATGTCATCTACAAAGACTTGGAAACTACCTCTGCAGCATTCCTGGTATTCCTTGAAAATCTGTTTAAGTACCAAGTTGCTCCAGCCTGACCTTGAGAACTGGCATGAGTGCAATTTGCGATTTAGATGTCTTTTATTTTTGCCTTTTTACTAATAAAGCTCATAAGATATTTTCATATCCTAGTTATAAAACTGGAATATCTGCAAGTAGTGATCCAGGAAGCTAGGATATTATTCACTGGGAGACAGGAAAGCACACAGGTAGTAATTCAGTTTTCGATTCTATTATTTTTTTTTTTCTCTCTAGATGGTGATTTCTAGTACATTTCTTGGATTTTAGATGGCTTGTACTTCCTAAAAACAGTGAGGTTGCAGGCTAGGATTTGACATTTTGGAAGAGCTTCTACCCATGTAACTGCTTTTCAGGTTCATGTTTTCGGATCTTTTAAAATTAATTGTGACTGGAATATTTTTCCAAACAGATTAGGTCAAGATAACCCTGAATTGTATCAGTCATTAACTTAGTGCATTTGTCTCTTTGCTTCGTGGTTTTGAGTATATGATACTGAAATGTTAGTTTTTATATGACACTTCATTTTTATATGGCTAAAAATCCCATCTTTATTAACAAGTCTCAGGATATGAATGTAAGTGGGAACTTACTGTCTTTTGTCTTTTAAACATGATGAAACAGCTATAGAGCAATTTCGTTAGTGTGTGAGTAATGGTGGTTTAGTTACTCTAAGGGCTGGGTACGGGCTCATAAGACAGCTTCTAAACCCTGTGCTTCGTGTTCGTCTGTGACTGTCCATTCTGCTTCTCTTTCTAATGCATGCTTTCCTTTCTTCTTTGTAAACAAAATATTGACTTCATGGCTCAATTAAAGAGAATTGTAAAAGTTTTAATTGGCTTTACTTAACATTTTTTAAAAAAGACAACCTTAATTTTAATTGGAAGAAAAAAAATTGAAATTATTGAATTCAATCCATGCTAAATCATGTGGTCCTGTCTGTTTACACCTGATGACGAATCTATCTCTAAACCATTAATTGGGTAATTCTAACTTCTGTCTCCTTTTCCTTTTTCTTCCTGCATCCCATGTTGTCTGTGGTGGTTTGTGTGGTTGGACTCTCCCCTGGTTAGTATTTTTATTTCCAGGAGGTGTTCCCTGTCTTGGCTGCCAAGCACTGTATCATGCAGGCCAATGCTGAGTACCACCAGTCTATCCTGGCAAAACAGCAAAAGAAATTTGGAGAAGAGATTGCAAGGTTACAGGTGAGTCCTTTAGAATTAAATATCGAGTAACTTGGATCTCCATTTTGTTTTTCTTAGTAAGATTCTCAAATTTGCTCCTGAAAATCTTTCCCAGTCATTGCCCCTATCAACAGTCAAGTAATTGCTTTGATCTTTAGGCTTTACCTACTGCATGCTTTCTGAATTCTCTTATTTAAAAGATTCATGCAAAATTTACACTTAGATCTCTTCTATTTACCCCCATTTACTTTAATAGAAAATATTCTAGATTAATTACCAGGCTCCAGAAAGGATGTACAGTGCTTAATCTGTGGTCTAGACTTCGTCTCAATTGGAGCAGATAGGTCCACAGCTTGAGAAGGACAGTGGGAATATAGCAGTCTGTAAATAGCAGAGTACCTTCTGTGTAGTTGTATCTTATACTGTAGGCTTTGGGGTTGTCAGAAACTTGCTGTGATATCTCGGGCAACTTCACAGCAGGGCAAGGGCTGTTTATATGAGTTGTTTGTATTTTTGAGTATTGGTAAGCAGAGTAGCAAGAGGACTATTAAGGAAATTGAACTATGGACTGGATATTGGAAGATACTATGCAAGTATCATTTAGGAAGTTCAGATTAATTAGTCTTTTCCTGAGAAAGGAAGCTCAAGTTTTAAAAAGAATAAAATGTATGCTTGTATTGTACCCCATACTGGCAAAATCAGGAAAGCATACTTTTTTTTACAAAACCCAGATTATCAAACATATCTCTTTTGTCCAGGCATTCACTTTGATTATAGTAACTGACATTCTTACATGAAAATGCTTCTGAGAAAGGGGTTTCTGTGGGAAAGATTTTTGTGGGCTAGCATATTTAAAGTATTAGAAGGTAACTTTTTTATTTTCTGGAAATTCTGGGACTAGTGGATTCAAGCAGGCCCTTATTTAGTCTCTATAAATCAGAGAAGAGCTCCTTTTGAAATTTTACTGTAATTTTAAAAATCCACTCTGGAAAAAGGAAACTACTCCAGAATCACACAGTGAAAGGTGAAATTTTTCAGTTACAGACACATAAGGGTTTGTAGTTTTAGCTTTACAGCTTTAATCATAGGTCAAAAGTTAACACAGAATGTACATGCTTTGCAAACAGTGCCTCCGATAAGGGGCTAATATCCAAAATACACAAGGAACCATGAAGCTCAACAACAAGAAAACAAACAACCCAATTGAAAAATGGGCAGAGGACCTGAAGAGAGATTTCTCCAAAGAGGACATACAAATGGCAAATAGACATATGAAAAAATGCTCAACATCACTAATCATCAGAGAAATGCAAATAAAAACCACAATGAGATATCACCTCACCCCAGTCAGAGTGACTTATCATCAACAAGACAAATAGTAACAAGTGTTGGAGAGGCTGTGGAGAAAAAGGAACCCTCATACACTGTCGGTGGGAATGCAGACTGGTGCAGCTGCTGTGGAAGGCAGTGTGGAGGTTCCTCAAAAAATTATGAATAGAGTTACCATATGACCCAGCAATCCCTCTCCTGGGTATCTACCCCAAAAAATCTGAAAACATTTATCCATAAAGACACGTGTGCTCCAATGTTCATTGCAGCTTGTTTACGGTGCCCAAGACATGAAACAACCAAAATGTCCTTTGATACATGAATGGATAAAGAAGTTGTAGTATAGATACACAATGGAATACTATTCGGTAGTAAGAAAAGATGATATAGCAACATTTGTGAGAACATGGATGGATCTTGAGAGTATAATTCTAAGCGAAATAAGTCAGACAGAAAAAGCAGAGAACCCTATGATTTCACTGATATGTGGTATATAAACCAAAAACAACAAAAGAACAAGACAAACAAATGAGAAAGAAAAACTCATAGACACAGACAATAGTTTAGTGGTTACCAGAGGGTAAGGAGGTGGGAGTTGGGAGATGAGGGTAAGGGGGATCAAATATATGGTGATGGAAGGAGAACTGACTGGGTGGTGAACACAATGGGATTTATAGATGATGTAATACAGAATTGTACACCTGAAATCTATGTAATTTCACTAACAATTGTCACCCCAATAAATTTATAAAAAAAAATGAATATACATGCTTACAGATTCGTATCTCAAAAGACTATTCCTCTTTTCAGTAGGCATGAAATTTTTTTTTAACTTAGAAATTGATTAGAAATAGGTGAAAAGACTGAGAAAGATGACCAACAAATCATATCTCTGCATGTAGTCTCTCAGTAGTGAAGAGTACCCCATGAACCAGATAGATATCATTAGGTCATCACAACATTAAACTAGCTTTCCAATCATTGCCGTTAGCAGTGGGGAAAAAAACTTACTGGTTATGAGCAAACCAGAAACAAAAACAAAATCAGAGTTAGGAAAGTCAAAACAGTAGGTAAAGCAGCAACAAAGGTAAAATTGCTGCTTGGGATTCACTTCTGGGGCCAAGCAAAATTGTACCCGGTCTTATATAGCTCATGAGGTGTGCTTCTAGGGCAGTGCAGTTTATTTGGCTCCAGAAGGCGGGTCCACTTGATCATCTTGATGGAATCTCTAAGCTGCCAAAGTACAGTTTTCAAAAAGACCTAAAAATATATAGATAGAAAAACATGAGTTATATAGAATGAACACGTAGATTTGTTTAACTCATTAGTGAGTGACCTAGTAAGATGGTAAAGCTGATTTTGTGAAAGGATTGTTTGTTTTCTTAATTATGATAGTAGCTTGTAAGTTTTAAAGAGAAATTGTCCTTATTAGGAGATATATGCTGAAGTATTAGGGATGAAACATCATGACATCTGAACTTTAATTTCAAATGGTCCTGCAAAAATCAAACAAAATACCCCAACAAAAAACATGTATATATGTATATATAGGAAAGAGAGATAAAGCAAATCTGGCCAAATGGTAACAGTTGTTGAAACTAGGTAGAGGGTCTATTGTTATTCATTGTCCTGTTTTTAAATTTTCCTGTGGGCTTGAAAATATTCAAAATAAGTATTAAGAAACAGGTACATATAAAGGTATACATTTCAACCTGTTTCTCTACCTTTTTCCTTCTATCCTGTTCCTGCCTTTTTTCTCACTACCCCATAGGTAATTTCCATTAGTTTCTTGTTTAATCCATTCAGTGTTGTTTTTCTTTGAGATACAAGCAAATACTCATGCACCACACAACGTGCATTCTTAACTGTCCCCGTTCTTATATAAGAGGGAAGTATGCTGTACATCTTGCTTTTCTCATATAACAACATATCTTGAAGATCTCTTCATTTTAATACAGCAATAGAGAGATCCTCCTCAGTTTTCTTTGGAGCTGCATTGTAATTCATTGTATAAATCAGTTTATTGCTGTGCTCTGTTGCTAGATACTTACATGTTTCCAAGATTCACTATTACAAATAGTACTGCAGTGAAGAATTATGTACACTTGGCATTTCGTATTTCAGCAAGTGTCCTAGCTTGGGCTTCTATAACAAAATACCACAGACTGGATTGTTTAAACGGAATTGTTTTCTCACATTTCTGGAGGGTCAGAGGGTGAGATCAGAGTGTCAACATGATCGGGTTCTGGTGAGAGCTGTCTTCCTGGCTTGCAGACTGCTGGTCATCTTGCTGTGTCTTCACATGGTGGGGAGAGACAGCGCAAGCTTTCTGGTGTCTTTTCTTATGTGAGCCCTACCCTCATGACCTCATCTAAACATAATTATCTCCCAGACGCCCCGTCTCCACGTTACATCACTTAGGGTAGAGGGTCAACATGTGAGTATGAATTTGGGGGAGGACATGGGTCAGTTCATAGCAGCAGGTATATCTTAAATTCCTAGAAATAGGATTGCTGATGCCAAAGTATAAATACATCTGTAATGTATTATATATTATACTGGAATCTTTGATCCACTTGGAGTTTATCCTGATATGTGATATGAAGTGTGGATCTAATTTTTATTTTTCCAAATGGCTGCTAGTTGTCCCCAAACTACTTATTACGGTTTTCTTTACTCCACTGATTTGAGATTCTGAGTTTATCATATCATTTGGGTCGTTTCTGAACTTTTTATTCTGTTTCTTTGGACTGTTTATCTTTTCATGCTTCAGTTCCGTACCATTTTAGTCAGACACTTTAGAATGTTTTAATGCTTGATAGGTATTGTTATCTCTCATTTTCTGAATTTTCCTGATTATTCTTGCTTGTTTATGCTTCTATATGAATTTTATTTAACTATTTACTATGGAAAAATTTAAACATATCTACAAAAGTATGACTTACCAATGATATCCGTTACCCAGCTATAATGATTGTTGCCAGTATTTTATTTGTTTTTCATCTATTTTCTCTCCCCCTCTCATTTTTCTTGGGGTATATTTCTTGGAGCTATTCATATCATTTCATCCTTAAGTATGTTAGTATGTGTCTCTAATAGGTAAGAATTAAAAAAATTGAAACCACAATGTCATCATATCTAGCAAAATTAATACTAATTAATACAAATTAAAATTAATACCAGTAACTTAATATCCAGACCTAGATTAGTTTTTCCTAATTGTTTCTAAAACGTCTTTTTATAGTTTGTTCAAATCGGGATTCAAACAAGATCCTTGTGTTTCATTTGGTTGGTATGTCTCATAAATCTTTAATTTGTAATGGCCTCCCCTTCCCCAACTGCCAGTTGAATTTTCCTCACTTTTTGTTTTGTGTTTTTTACAATGATTTCTGTGACGACTATTATTCCTTTTTGTTCCTTGTATAAATATTTCCATCGTTCTTTTCTTAAACGATTTTGTATTTTTTTTTTTAATGTCTTTCCTTCTGTCAGTTCTCATTTCGTATTCTCCCGATATCTGGCCATCATCCACTGTTGTCTGGGCCATCTGGTTCTCTGCTCATGTTTTGTATTCTTTTGGTACTATGATTACGTCCTTAAGTTTTTTAAATTTTTTTTTTTCCATATGCCGTTTCATCTGCTTTGTGGCAACATTTCTTTGGTGAATTTTCATTATTTATTGGAAAATTATACTATCCCTTTTCATCCTTTTCCTTATGGTTTCTTTGTGTTGAGGCGGATAGGATGATTTTACAGTTACTTGTGTTTGAGTGAGATTGATTTTAGTGGAGGGACTAGCAGGAGGTTTCTTGCTAGGTTGGAGAATGGGCCAGGGTAGCTTTCCAAGCCTCACTATGTAAGGGTTCCTGTCTCAGCTCCACTTCTCAAAGCCTCGCCTGGATTAGGAAGGATCCCACTTCTGTACCTGTATTTCCCTGAATTCCTCACAGCTTTTGCTTCTCAAGGTGATGTGTCTACTTTTCGAGGTTGTGTTTTGCTCTCCTTTTCTAACTGCTCCCCCACTCCTACTTTCTTCTCCCTTTTCAGTCCTTTTCTTTTCTGCTTCCCCCAACATCCCTTCCCTTGTAATTAATCTGTCTCTTGTTCTCAGCTGCTCTCTCTTGGGATGAGGCCCCTTAGGACACGGTTTTTCCTGTGATGCCTTGGTGGCTCAGCATATGGGCCATTTGCCTTTGCTTTATCATCAGCTGGCAGTTGTTAGCTCATTCCATTTCATAGCTTTCAGATTTACTTAAAGCACTTTCCTCTCTGGGTGGGCCCTTAGCAAGTTTCCTTTTCTTCCTGGTGTTGTCAGCGTATCTTAAGGTTCTAGCACCAGTTTTACTCTTTGAGGGAGTGTTTGATCACATTTACAAATCAAACTTGATTTACAAATTTAGAAAGTGATTGAAATTTGTGCATCTTCCCATCTCCTAGTTTACACTGAAGATGCTGCTTTTGTTTTTTTGGTTATCCTTATTTCTCTCTGTGGTTTCATGTTGATCTTGCATATATCTTTCAAAATTTATTCCTGGATAGTTTTTCTGCTGCTAGTAACAGTGGATTTATTTCTTTCGTTAACTCTTAAAATTGGTGGTGGTTTATCTGTATTTGCTGTATTGATTTTTTTATCTAAGTTACCTTTCATTAATTAGAATAGTTCGGTTGGTTTTCGTAGGTTTTCCAGGTATACAAATAACACCTGTAAGTAATTTTGTCCTTTTCTAAATTTAATACCTCTGATTTCACTCTTTTGTCTAGTTGTTTTGACATTTCTATGGTTGTGATGATACTGGTGGTCTTTGTTTTATTTTGACTCTGGGGATGTTTCTTATATTTTTCTGCTAAGCATGAGATCAGCTTTGGGGATTAAGACTTTATCACGTTGAGGTACTGGATATCTGTTTTTGTTTTACTAGTAAAGATTTTAAAAAATCTAGAATGAATATTGAATTTTTTTAAAAAAATTTATTGGGGAATATTGGGGAACAGTATGTTTTTCCAAGACCCATCAGCTCCAAGTCAAGTCCTTGTTTTCAATCTAGTTGTAGAGGGTGCAGCTCACTGGCCCATGTGGGAATCGAACCGGATGGCTAACCAATTGAGCCATCCGGCCGCCCCTGAATATTGAATTTTATCAAATGCTTTTCAACGTCTGTGGAGATAAGTTGATGTTTTTTTTTTTTTTTATAACATATCTATTATTTGAAGAATTACATAAGTAGATTTTCTGATATTAAACCATTCTTGTATTCCTGTAATTTTGGTGTTTTAGATTTGCTTCATCTCCTTATATAGGTGTTCTCTAAATGTGTTCTCTAATCATGGAGTTCAGAGTTTCCATGTCTGGTAAATCAAACTCATTAATTGTATTGCTCAAATCTCTTATAATCTTAAAAATATTTGTTTACTTGGTCAAGTCATTGCTGAGACAGGAGTGTTAAAATCTTCCACTCTGATGATGGGTAGATGTATCAACTTCTCATTATAATTGTTTATGTACATACAGACTATTAAATGAAAAGTTTAAGAAGTTTTTTATCTTTCTGGCAAATTGGCAAATGTTAAAATTATGTACTGAATTTATTCCTAATAATGCTTTTGGCTTTATTGTCTATTTTATCTGATATTACTATACCTAATACCACCTAAGTAATATAATTTGGGCCCTAAGTTTACGTTAGGCATATGCTCATCTTGTGAATTATTATAACAGATTTTGTATTGATGCTGAGATAACTTGTTTCTTTATTGACTCCCTGTGTTGCTGGGTAATTTTTTTTCTGATTCACCCTTTCACTGTGGTGTCCTTTGAGCTTCCTGCCTTCGTGTAAGGCGGTAAACGGTATGTTTCTCAGTACTCTGTCTCATGTAGTTTCAAAACCCCATCTCAGGTCTCCATGAGGGCTTTTAATTCATTTAATTGCTAGTCCTTTGTGTTACAGAAATACCCAAATCCCAGCCTTCTCAATGTCTGTGTATAATTGTTGGTCCATGAATTTCTTTTACTTTCTTGGTAATTCACACGTGTTTAAAGGGATGTCTGCTATGTATTAGTCTTCATTTTGGGGGTGTTTTGTGATGGGAGAATTTCTAGGTTATTCTGTTGACCACATTGCTGGAAGTGCAAGTCCTCAATTTAAAGAATTCAAAACAAAAACAATGCTAGGATGGTTGGTTGAGACAAAGAAACATTCTTTACTTTTTTAACATTTTCTTTTTAGCACGCAGCAGAATTGATTAAAACAGTGGCATCTCGCTATGACGAATATGTCAATGTGAAGGATTTTTCTGACAAAATCAACCGCGCTCTTACCGCAGCAAAGAAGGATAATGACTTCATATATCATGATCGAGTTCCAGACCTCAAAGATCTAGACCCTATTGGCAAAGCCACGCTTGTGAAATCTACCCCAGTCAATGTACCCATCAGCCAAAAGTTCACCGGTATGGCAAGTGTTCAGATGCACTTTAATCTTACTCCTCTTTTCTCCAGTTTAATCTGTTTTTTGTAGCCAAAGTCACACAATTGGCTAAAGTATGCTTTGAATATAATTTGCATTTGTGTTCAAAGTGAATATGACAATTAAAATTAAGTGTTTTATTTATAGTGAAATTGTAAGATGGAAAGTAAATGGTAAAGCATACAACTGAGTAATGACAGACTTTAAACAAGTACTTATGTTGTTAACATTTGTTATGTTATTTAAGATTCTCCTATTAAAAACAAACATACATAAATATGACTTTAAACATATAAACAACTGGAGCCATGGTTGTATCCGATGAATACATGTTATAATATTCTCGGCCATTGCAGATATATGAAATGTATGGTGGCTTGTAGCTGAGATTTCAAGGGTAATATTCTAAGTTATTGGGGAAGGCTGATTATTTTACTTATTTCTATTTAGTAAAAACAGAATATTTACCGTGTGCCAGGGAATCTTTTAAGCATTTACAAATATTAGCTGGTTTATTTCTCACAACAACCCCGTGAGAAAGGTACTATTATTATCCCCACTTCATTAATGAGGATACTGATGCACTGAGTGGTAAGATAATGTATTTATCCAAGGTCATGTAGTTAGGAAGTGATGAAGCTGAGAATGGAACCATGGCACTGTAGCCCAGTCAGTTTAATCAACCAGTGATGAACACTGTTTTCTTATGTTTCCCTCTTCTTCACCAAAGATCCCTTAAACTCAATGACAGACACATCTAAACTTTGAGAAATTTCGGTTCAGAGAAAAAGCTTTCATTTTCATTGTCCCTGAATACTGTGATCTAAAAAGTCTCTTCATCATTGTACTTTCAAAAGTGGTTTAGTTTTACTTTAAGTATTTGTAGACTTTTTATATGAATGTTGGAAAGGAAATATGAACAGTGACTTTACGGTTTGAGTTTTTGTCTTAACATTTGGTTGAAATTTCCATTCCTAATTGTAGATCTGTTTGAGAAGATGGTGCCTGTGTCAGTGCAGCAGTCTTTGGCTGCCTATAATCAGCGGAAAGCTGATTTAGTTAACAGATCAATTGCTCAAATGAGAGAAGCCACCACTTTGGCAAATGGGTAGGTAGAGCTTACCTTTCATAAATTTATCTTTAAAGTTCTAATGTTTTCTGTTTGTTCTTTAGCTAAATAGTTCATGGACATTTTACTTTCTGAGCTTGGAGCTGAGTGTCAAAGATGTGTGAAATAGCAAATGTAGTCACACACACATTTCTTGGGGACACTATGTTTACTAACCCCTAGCAAATATGTCATAGTTGGAAGAAATTTAATTTCTTCCATTAGGAAATGAAATGAAACAAAGCGAAAATATTTGACCACTAATTTGTATTTTAGGGATATTTATTTGAGGCAAATGAGAAATAGAAATTAACTTTGTCAGTTAAGCTACATGGTACATTCAATATTTGTAACCTATTTTGTTTCTGATGGATTTATTGGTTTTCAAAAAATCTTAAGTGTAATTTTCATACAATAAAATACACCTATTTTAAGTGTACAGTTCTGTTGATGAATGTGAATACCCTTGTAACCACCACCGTCACGATCAAGACTGATTACATTTCTATCACCTTAAAATAATTCCTCCCGCCCCTTTCCCTTCAGTTTTTCCTTTCCTGGTCCCTAGCCTCTACTGATGTGCTGCTCCCTGTCACTATAGATTAGTTTTACTTTTTATACAATTTAATATAAAATAATCATTATACCATGTGTAGTATGTGTATTATAGTACATAGTACAGTATTGCTATAGTATGCAATACTTAACAGTATCTACAATCACGTACAGCATATACTCAAAATGGGTGTCTTCACTTAGCATCATTTTTTGAGATTCATATGTTGTGGGTTATCTATCAGTTTGATCCTTTTTATTACTGAACAGTATTCCATTTTGTGGGCAAGTAGTTTGTTTATTCTTTCACCTGTGGATGGATACTTCAATTGCTGTGAACATTCATGTGCAAATCTTTGTGTTGACATGTTTTATTATATCTCTCGTGTGCATACCTAGGATTAGAATTGTTGAGTTGTATGGTTAGTGTATGTTTAATTTCATATGACATGGACAGATTATTTTTCAAAGTGGTGGTTCCAGTTTATATTCCCACCTGCACTGTTTTGAGAAATGTTGCTCTGCATTCTCATCAGCACTTAGTGGTATCAGTCTTTTTAATTTTAGCCATTTTAATGTGTGTGTGTAGCAGTATCTCACTGTGGTTTAATTTGCATTCCCTTAATTACTAATGATGTTGAGCCACTCTTCACGTGCTTATTTTTAGCCATTCATATATCTTTTGTGAAGTGTCTGTGAAAATCTTGCTTATTTTAAAAATTTGAGTTTTTCTTTTCATTAATCTTTGAAAAACTGCATATTTTAGAGACAAGTCCTTTGCTAGATGTATGTCATTGAGAATATTTTCTCATAGTCTGATTTGCTTTTTCGTGTTTTTAATTTTGGTGAATGTATGGATTTTGACCTCACTTTTCAGTTTCTAGCAGGAAAGCAACATAAGTTTAACATCTCCTTTAGTATATAAATGAAATAATAGAATAATTGTTACTGTGCCACAAACAGGACAGATGAAGATTCTGTAATTAACGCTTAGATCAACTATGTTCTCTTGACATTTTCCCTAGATGATATGAAATTATAACTATGTTTCTCAGTGACATTATAACAATTAGGACTATAATAACAAGATTGCATTTTTTTAAGAGACTTTGACTTTTAATTACCTAGACTGACAGGAGTTAAGTTTGAGCTGTGAGCCAAAGGTATTTATTATATTTTAATGTATATTTATTACGTTTTGGCTTTTAATTCTGAATTGTAAAATTAAATGACTTAATTCTTTAATGATTTTGCTTTAATGTTATCAATCACTGATCTTTTGTTTTTGCCTTGTTTTTCTATTGATAAGGCTTATCCACTTTTGGGCTGCTAACTCCATTGCTATTGATTTGGATATAGGAAATGAATGTTTTAATTCATGTATTTCATTTTTTCAGGGTGTTAGCTTCCCTTAATCTTCCAGCAGCAATTGAAGATGTATCTGGAGATACCGTACCTAAGTCTATATTGACGAAGTCCTCATCTGTGACTAAGCAGGGAGGCATCCAGACTGTCGATCAGTTGATCAAAGAGCTACCTGAATTACTACAAAGAAATAGAGAAATCCTAGATGAGGTATGTCTTCAGAGATTTGCTTTTCAAATAAAACCACTTCGACCCCTTGGTGTCCATCATGGGTTAGGACTGGTGCCTTCCTCCTGTGGGTTTCACTCATCATCTTGGCGAATTCTCTGTGGCCTAGAGCCTGGTCTTGAGCCTTAAGGAGAATTTCGATTGACTGAGAATGGGTTCATATATGTCTACAGTGGTATGTAAATGCACACAAATGAAACTCACATGACCAGTGTCTAATACTAGTATATAGTCACACAGACTGTTCAAAGTCTTTGTAATTAATGATTTCTTTTATACTAAATATTCGGCTTCTTGTTGAGCCTAGAATCAAAGGAAGTTAGGCCATCAAATGTTTCATAAGCCCACTGCATCCGTCTTCCAGCAGAGAGGGCATCTTGCCAATAGGAATGGAACACTAAATTTAGTTTTCTGGTTGAAGCCAACTGTTTGCCAGTGTTATATTCCTTTTATTATGCCTTCCACTCTTTCCCCTAATTGATACATTTCTTTCTTCAGCTATAAATGTATTCAAGCTGGTTACATTGGCTTTTGCCAATTTAGGAGTCACGTCTCTCTTAGGTGACTTGTCTTATCAATACTTTAACCCCTGATAGTTTTGATTTTTCAGTTAACTTTCAGAGGATATTGTATTTACATCATTTCTAAGTACTTTGGGGGTAGGGGCAGAGAACTTACGATAGTGTGAACCTTGGGGGTGAGAATATTTACCTCCTAGGGTTATTTAAAGTATGAACTAAACTAAAACAGTGACGTGTCTCGCTTATGGGACACATAGTATGTGCTTAATAAATTATAGCTATTATTACTATTGCTGTTATATTACTGTGGTGATGATACTATTGCAGTTATTATAACTGATATGATGATGGTAGTGGTAGTTATTCACCTTTCAATGCAAATCAATTATTGAAAAAGGTTACGGAACTGAAATAGCAACTTACTGCATTATTGCCCTGGGAAATCTGATTTATGAGAGATTCTATATTATACAGTCAACGTTACTGCTTACCTATGTAGATGTAGTTATAGTCATTCATGTGCGTATGAAGTGGTATCATTGCGGTTCTGATTTGACCTTATATATAGAAAATCCTAAAGTTGGAAGTTTGGTAGGGGTTGCATTGAATGTTCAGATTTGGGGAGTATTAAGTCTTCCAATCCGTGTACACACAGGATGTCGTTCCGTTTATTGAGGTCTTTAATTTCTTTCAGCTGTATTTTGCAGTTTTCAGTGTACAAGTCTTGTACCTTCTTGGTTAAATTTATCCCTAAGTATTTTATTCTTTTTGATGCTATTATAAATGGGATTGTTTTCATTATTTTCTTTTTGGATTGTTCATTGCTGAAGTATAGAAATAACTGATTTTTGTATGTTGATTTTGTATTCTGCAACTTTACCAAGTTCGTTTATTATCTCTAATAGTTATTTTGTGGATTCCATAAGATTTTCTGTAGATAAGGTCATGTCATCTGCAAGTAGAGGTAATTTTACTTCTTCTTTTCCAGGAAACTTTAAATTTGGAATAATTTTAGATTTACAGAAAAGTTGTAAATTTAGTCGAGTTTCTTCACTCAGCCTCCCTAAAAGTTAAAGCCTTATGTAGCCATGGTACATTTGTTAAAGCGAAGACATAAACATTGGTACAATATTGTTACTCGCATTGTACCAGTTACTCTGTTGTTCTCTTTCAAGATCCAGCCCAGAATAGTATATGGCATTTAATGTTCAATGATATTTTTTATTTTTATTGTGGGTTCATATTTCTTGGAACTTTATTTGTGGAATTCTTTGAGATCTAGGTTTAAAGTGAATTCTTGTAGAGAGGTTTTTTGTTTGCTTCTGCTATGAAAAGGCATTATATATCTGACACCTCTTTAAACTTGAAGTTTTTTTGTTTTTTTGTGGTTGCTCTTTTATAATCAGTTCATCTTGGGACTTTGTGTCACACAGGTAGTGTGGTTTCCAGTCCTATGTTCAGGCTTCTGATTAGGAATCTTAGGTGATACTTTTCTATTTGAGCCAAGGTTCGGACAGCTGAGTTTCCTTCTGTTGGGCAGTTTTCCTTTAAAAAATTTATCTACTGAGTGTCACCCATTTGAAAGTGTCCCACTATGAGTGAGGACAGTGCCTTTGATCTCACCTCCTACTCTTATTAGCCCCACCCATGTTTCTTGTTTCCTACTCGTGTTCTGATAAATTTACACTTGAAGCCAGTAGTGACCTACGGAGCTTGTGAACTAAAGGACTGGTGGCCTATTTTTATATGGTTCACTAGCGAAGGATGATTCTTACCATTTGTAGAGGGTTGTAAAAAAAAGAAAAAGAAGACTATGTAACAGACGGTGGCCCACAAATCCTAGTGTTTCACAGAAAATTTTGCAGAGCTGCTCTAAACTATATACCATTGACTCTAGAATTTGGTTCTACTGGTAGATTAGTACTTTCTTATGTTTCTGGCCGCCTACCATTCTATTTTCTCAACTGTGCATTAAAAAGGCATTTTTTATATGTTAGTTTTCAGTTTTTTATGTTAATTTTCAGTTGTATTGGGATAGAAGTCCAGATCTTTTATTTTCACGTAGTTAAATTTATCAGTTTTTTCTTTGTTTATGGCTTCTGATGTCCAAAGACTCTCTGTTTTTATCTTAAAAATAAATCTTTGTTTAAAGTAGTCTTACATATGGATGTACATAACCTCTTAATTATTCTTCCTTTTTAACTTTGCTGAGTAAAGAAATGGCTAACCTAGCCTTAAATTTTACAAGATTTTTTGTTAAATACATTATAACATGGATTTCTGCAATAAAAATTGTACCAATTTATATTCTAACCAGTAAGAGTATTCCTATCTCACTAATTCTCACCTGTTTTGAGTATGATCATTTAAAAAATGTTTAAAAGTTTTACAGCAGAAATAGCTCTTTGTTGCTTTGCTTCCTCGATAAAAGTCGTTAAGGTTGTTGGATGAAGAAGAAGCAACTGATAACGATTTAAGAGCAAAATTCAAGGAACGCTGGCAAAGGACACCATCCAATGAACTCTACAAGCCTTTAAGAGCAGGTAAAAATATACATAAATGACTTTCATATGAACAAAATCTCAAACTGGACCCACATTTTTGCTTGATTAAATTAGGCTCAATTTTAAATCTAATTTTACTGCTATTGTGTGCCATTAGAAAAACCTAGGTGTTTTTCCTCAGTTCAGTGTAAGATAAAAAAATAACAAAGGTAATCCATGTTCAATATAAGAACTTAAGATTCTTAAGAAGGGTATAAAGTCAAGATTAAAATGATCCTATAACTCTTTTCCTATTCCAAGCCCTGTGCATATTTTAAAAACATAAATGAGATCATGTTGTGTGTATCGTTTTGTAATTACATTTCACTAAGTAGTGAATCGTGGGTGGTAAAAGTTGAGTTTCAACAGTTAATTTGAAGCCAAATTATTATTTTTAGAACTTTGATTAAGATTTTTTGCTTATTAAGATAAATTTTGTCTTTATGGTAGCTAGTTTTATTTATCTCTGTAAAAGGAATTAATACTATTGAGATTTTTCTAACAATCTATCTGCTGTTATTTTATGTAAAGTTGAAGCAGTAATCCTTTGAGAAAGGAGGACTTTTAAAATAAGTTGTAATAGTTTTTGGGCTGAATGATTTCTTTCAATATTCATGAGTTGTAGGAAAAGATTAGATGACTGTCAATTAGCTTTTATTTGATTGACAGTAACCACAATTGTATTTTAAGATATAATTGTGCTTTTGCTTTACAATTGGCTTTTCAAAAACAATGCAAAGATAGGAGCTGAGTTTCTATTATCTAGTGAATTGAGGCCTATAGAAGGTTAGAAGGTTAGAAGCCTCCTAAGAGAGGGGCTCAAAAATGCTGAAATTTAAGTCCAGGCTTGTGGCCTGTAGAAGGAGAACAGAACAAAAATACAACCAGCCCATAAACATTATTGTTCGCATCAACGCTGTCCTCTGAGAACATTCTTTTCTTCCCACAGAGGGAACCAACTTCAGAGCAGTTCTGGATAAAGCTGTGCAAGCAGATGGACAAGTGAAAGAACGTTACCAGTCTCACCGAGACACCATTGCACTTCTGTGTAAGCCAGAGCCTGAGCTGAATGCTGCCATCCCTTCTGCTAACCCAGCAAAGACCATGCAGGGCAGTGAGGTGAGGAGATGCATTTCGATGCAGCCAGTCGTCTGTGAAAGCTATGGTCAAGCCATTATCCGTATAAAATGGATCGCTGATTTCTTTCTTAGTGGCATCTTTTTAAAATTGCAGATGTGAATTGAGGTGGTTATATTTAAAGTAGCATGATATGTACACCAAGTAATGGGTAATTATGCGAATTTCTGTTTAGTGAATGTCTTCTGTGAATTGGGTCCTGTATTCTAGTTACTCCCTATGTTCACAGTGCTTAGGACAGTGCCTCGCCCATAATCAATGATCAGTACATTGTAACTCTTGCCAGTGTTATTGCTGTTGCTGTTACAATCTGAATTCACCAAAGCTACAATGTCTATATCTAAATAAATCTGATGTACGATTTATACTTGGCTCTCTGAGAAACCATCTTTTCCTGACTCTGTATGATGAGCCTTTGTATATAATTTCCTTGAAATTGGCTTCTGGTTTGGTTTTCTTTTTTTGGCAATTAAGCATTTTTGTTATTATTGTTTAGGTTGTAAATGTCTTAAAATCTTTATTGACAAATCTTGATGAAGTAAAGAAGGAAAGAGAGAGTCTGGAGAATGACCTGAAATCAGTGAATTTTGACATGACAAGTAAATTTTTGACGGCTTTGGCTCAAGATGGTATGATAAATGAAGAAGCTCTTTCTGTTACTGAACTGGATCGAATCTACGGAGGTCTTACAACTAAAGTCCAGGAATCTCTGAAGAAACAGGAAGGACTTCTTAAAAATATTCAGGTGAAGGTTATGTACTTTACTAAGATTTATGTTTTTAAAAAATTACAGAAAGGATGAGCCTGGACTAAATCTGTGTTCATTTAGGATTGTCTTTTTTGCAAATGTTAATACTAATAGAAATCCATAATCATTATTGATTATGTTTTGACACGTACTGAATTTGTGGTATATTTACTTAAGGAAAGATATAAAGCACTGTGTTACTCCAGAAGAAATATTAGGTAAATTTCTAGTAATTCCTGCATGTAATCATGTATGATTTTTATAGTTAGAAAAATATCAATAAAAATGTTAGGAGCTATATTAATTTGGTAAATAAATGTGTAAATTTGATACATAAATCTTTCTTTTAACTAGGTCTCACACCAGGAATTTTCTAAAATGAAACAATCTAACAACGAAGCTAACTTAAGAGAAGAAGTTTTGAAGAATTTAGCTACTGCCTACGACAACTTTGTTGAACTTGTAGCTAATTTGAAGGAGGGCACAAAGGTATGATGCACAAAAGAAACTAGCTAACCAGTATAGATGTGAAAATAAAGTTTGGAAAGTTCATTCATTTTTCCAGTTGGACGGAGTTATTCTTTGCCTCAGATTTGTTAGCTTTAGTTTGTTAAATTTTGCCTCAGAGAAGTTTGTTATAAGAGGTTAATGAAGGTGGCAACATTTCATGGGAACTTTGATGAATTGTGTATTTCACCAGGCAGAAAGGGTTATGGGCATTTGGTGTAGCAGGAATTAGCACAAAGATATCAAAAGCCAATGACACTTTTTTTGGGGGTGGAAAGTTGACCAATTTGAGTGAATTCTGAGGAAACAGAGTAGTCAAAGTTGATTTGTGGTGGGAAGGTAGGTGGGTGTGGCCTTTATACTCTGTGTTAATGATGATAGAGTTGTAATCTGCCTGAATCTCAGAGTGCCTACTAAATATGTTTTCAGTATTTAATTGCCTCTCCTTTAAAAAGTTTAGGGAAATGCTTATATATATAGATATATATACCTATATATATATTTTTTTACCAATTATTAGGTTGATGCAAAAATAATTGCAGTTTTTGCAGTTATTTTTAACCTTTTAAACTGCAGTTACTTTTGCACCAACCTAATACTTTGCTTACGAGGGAACAAGTGATTTTTAAATTTTTCAGATATACCACTCCTTTGGTACTTTTAACTCTGTGAGGATCATTCAATAAAGTTATCTTGAAGTAAATATAGTAGATGTAATGTATAACCCTCTGAAGAGAGAGTACAAATACTTCAAAGCCTTCCAAAATAGAGAGGATAGTAAAATACCATTTTAATTCGGTTTAAAATGCTTTGTTGAAATAGACAAGCAGAGAAAAACTTTCCAGAGATCCGTGGGAAATTCTTCTAAGGGTTTTTGGAATGACACCTGCATTTCTGAAGTGAACGTGCAAATCTAGTCCTTCCAATTAAATAGGTTTAGTGTCTTTAGTGAGATAGTTTATTTTTCTCTAGGAATTAGGGAAATGTTTATGATCATGAAAATTTTACCTTGTTGCCATTTAATTTTTGGTTACCATATTCTCTAAAAGTAATTTTATTGTTTTTATTTCCTTTAGGAATCTTAGGTCATGTTTAATACTAAGTTGTTGGAATTAAATGGTATGACTGTATCTCAAACAAAAGATTTTAATTCTTTAGTTTTAACCATTATTAACAAATGAGCTTTAGATTGTGTTCCTCCTTAGATTAAAAAATTGTTCTGATTTATTACTTACATTTGTTCTTTGCTTATAGTTTTACAATGAGCTGACTGAAATCCTGCTCAGGTTCCAGAACAAATGCAGTGATATAGTGTTTGCACGGAAGACAGAAAGAGATGAACTCTTAAAGTAAGTTTGTTTTGTGTATCAAATTGTATTTAAAGGATTTTTCTTTTAAGAAATTCATGTGGAGACTTTTAAGTTTTTCAGATATGCCACTCCTTTGGTACTTTAACTCCAGAAGGGTTTGAACTTGGCAGTATGAGATAGCAATTTCCTTCCTTTTCTCCTGGGTATTTTACAAAGCAACAAGCAAACAACTGTATGATCTGGGAACAAAAAGATAAAAAGCAGAAACTCTAGATGTAGGAAGTACAGTAATGTCACAGAAATGATAACAAAACAGTTCAAAGTGGCAGATCTTAGGAAATGCCAATAAACATAAGCAGATTACCTTGAAGTTACAAATAGGTTCCCTACATAAACTAGACGTACAGAACATGGGGAAGACAGAGTGAACAGTTCAGATCAGCAAAATCACTTTCTGAAGGAGTCTACTGAGAAAGCTGGGCGAGTAATATAGGACTCATTCCATGCTGAAAAATCAGTACAGAGTTGACATAGCATAAAAACGAAGATACCATATTTATTTAGGTGAAAAAGTGAATAACAAAACTTAATAGATGAAGAATATTCACCAGAATATTATCACAGAACAGATGAAAATTCTGAGCTAATATTTCACCATGAATTAAAAACCAAAACCAAAACAAAAAAAATGGTTAGAAAGCAATCTCGCTAAGGCACACCAAAACAGAAATGCCAGAACTCAAGGTGGTGAGTAAACAGGAGGTGATAAAATGCGAAGTGTCAGAATTCAGGAAAGACGAAGAGCAAAAACATTACAGATATAAGATGGAATGGGGAGGAGCACAAAAGAAGAATATGGATAGTGAAGAAAACACAGGAACATAGAGAGTAGAAATGAGGAAATCAAAAAAAAGAGAATTAAAAAGAATTAGAGATGGGCAAAGAAGATCCAATATATGCAAGATTGCATTCCCCTTAAAGAAGAAAAATCAAAACGGTGAATAAAACAAATATTTAATGATAATACTCAAGAACCTTTTTCTAAAATAAGTGAAGGCTTTGTTGAAAGGATGTATTTTATGGTTGAGGAAAGTTAACAAGAACTGCTAGCACCAAGGCATATGAATTGTTAGCCTTAAAAGATAATGGCAGGATCCTTCAGGCAGTCAGGCAAAAAAATCAAGTCAGTTTGTAAAACGTAAAAAATATTTAGGCTGGCAGCACTGCATGCTAGAAGAGAGTGGAGTGATTGCTGTAGGAACTAAAGGAAAGCAAATATGAGCCAAAGATTTTATATCTGGTCAAACTCTCCTTCAGGTGTATACAAAGCCATATGTTCATTAGTAATGAACATAAGGAAACTCACAGACTATTACACTTATGAGCCTTTCTTGAGCCCTTCAGCCAACCACACTTTTATTTACCTCTCTGTCCATGTTTAAACAGTTTTCCATTGAAGTGATGGGAGAAGTTATCAAGGAGCTACCTCCACTCTTAAGAAAGAGCAGGGCCAGTTGATTTTAGAGGGTATTTCTACTAAAAACCAAATAATGATTAGGTTGGTGCAAAAGTAATTGCGGTTTTTGCAATTTTTAACCTTTGAAACCTCAGTTAATTTTGCGCCAACCTAATAGAACGATTTTTAAATGGTTCCAGACCTTTAAAAAAAACCAAAAAACAAAACCCTGCATATTACTCCTGTTGAGAAGAAAATCTGACAAAGATTAAAACAAAACATAGTCTTCACACTAGTTTTATTTATGAGTATGGGTACAAAAGTCCTAAATAAAATACTTGCCATCGATATTCAGCAGTATGTTAAAACAGAACCATGACCAAGGGGAAGAGGGCGGTTACTCCAATAATGCAGTGACTGGTTTAGTATTTCTGCATCTATGGAGAAAAAGATTCCCTTCGTAGATGAAGAAAAAGCATGTGAGAAAAGAACTGTACTGGTATTCAATAAAATATGCGTAGATGGATACTTCCTTCACATGAAAAAACATTCGCATGTGTCTGTCTTTCTGTCTGTCTATATTTGCACAAATGCCAGCATCATGATTAATAGAAACACTGTTAACATTACCCCTAAAGTCAGGAACAAACGTCAGAGGCCCACAATCAACACTATTATTTAATCACATATTGGCAGTACCAGCCAGCACAATTTGACAAGAGAAAGAAATTAGAAATACAAAAATTGGAAAGGAAGAGGTAAAACTATCCCTACTTACAGGTATTGTTTATACAACTTGAAAACCCAAGAGAGTCAATCCCAAAACTCTGTAGATAATGAAAGAATTATTACCAAAAATAAAAATAATCTGCAGAAATCAATGACTTTGATATAAACAAACATATAGAAGATATAATGGTGGAAAAGACCTCAGCTATAATAGCAACAAAAAAGATAAAATACAGGGAAGCTGTATGAAGAAAACTCTGAAATACTATTCAAGACCACAGAAGACTTAAGTGTTGAAAGACATTCAATATTCTCAGACAGGATGACTCAAATTCATAAAAACGTCAATTCTGAGTAAACTTAGGCATTCAACATAATTTTGATTTAAAATAAAATCAACAGATTTTCATTTGAAACTGGACAAGTTGATCCTAAAGCTCAAGTAGAAAAACAGTCAAACAAGATTAGCCAGGAAAACTGAATAAAAAGAACAGCAAGGAGAAACTACAAGGAGAAACTAATACCACCAGATATTAAAATATATAATGTTGTCTCATTAAAACACAGTAATACTGGTACATGATTAGGCCAAAGAGAATAGAAAAATAGGAAAAGATTCAAACACATACATGAATTTAGTGTAAAAAAGATCCTAAACCAATTAGAAGTTAGAGACAACTGGCTAGTCATTTAGAAAACAAAAGTTATTTTTGTACCTGAATAAATTCCAAGTGGATCAAACATAAAAGTGTATAGAATGCAGTTTCAAGTCTAAAAGAACTTGGGAGAATTCCTTAATAAAGCTGAAATGGAAAGGGTATTTCTAACTCTGACGAAAATTCAGAGGCCTTTAAAAAAGAAAAATGTTAAGTTCATCGTAACATAAGCAGAGTCAAAATGTAGCAAACGGGAAAATACTTGAAACTTATTATCAGGTAAAAGGTTTATTTACCTAGTTAATAAAGAACTCCTAGATATTAATGAGGATAACGAAACTCAATAGAAAAATTGACAAAGGATGCAAACAGGAATGTTGCAGATGAGGAAATACAGGTGGTTCTTAAGCATATGAAAAAATTCTTAACCTCATTCAATGTAAAATATACAAACTAAAATCACTCAGAAATAACATTTTTTAGGTTAGCAAAAATCTAGAAGTTGTGTAGCATGCTTTGTTGATACACGTTGGGGAACAGGTCTCATATATTGCTATGAGAGTGCAGCCTGGTGCAGTCTTTGCGTGGGGCAACCTAGTTGTAAAGGTCAGGATTACAAATCCATACATCCGTGAAGCCAGCTATTTTGGAGAATTTATTCTGAGGATATATTAGCACATGCTAGAAATGACATATGCATGAGCTAATTCATTTCTGTATTGTTTGTAGCAGTAAAAGAATAGAAACAAATGTCCATGGCTGGTGAAATAATGAAGCTACATCTGTACAGTGAAATACTATGCAGCCATTTAAAAAAAGAATGTTTTTTATATACTGATATAGAAAGATCTCTAAGATAGTTAATGTAAAAAAAGGACAATTTGTAAAGTATGCTTTTTGTGTTTAAAAAGGGAGAAAATAAACATTTGGATTGGTTTATTTATACATAAGGAAACTCTGGATGGACTCATAAATAAAGAATAGTTAGTAACTTTGGAGTGATTGATGGAGTGGGAACTGGCAGATAGGGAGGGGTCTTTCACTCTTTAGTTTGTTGAGTCATGTGAATTGTCAGAAAATTAGTGACAATCAGAAAATTGTCAGAAAATTATAATAAAATAATTAATGGGATTTCATGTTTTTATAGTCAAAATCAAGTACTCTGATTTTTATTTTTCACGTGGTTTTCAATCCCTCTCCCTCTTTTTTTTTTTTTTTTTAAAGGAGGACGTAGCTCACAGTGGCCCATGTGGGCATCGAACCTGCGACTTTGGTGTTATTAGCACCACGCTCTAACCAGCTGAGCTCATTGGCCACCCCCACTCCCTCTTTTATTTTTGCGCCACAGAAATCTTTGGTCAAACTAATCTTACAGAGAAACCCAATTTGTAAAAATAGATAAAAATGATCTAGCCCGGATCCAGGCAGGGTCAGGGGCTTGGAGCAAGACCTCTTGCCCTTCTTTCCTTCTTTCAGGCAGCAGCCATTGAGACATCTGTTCAGATCCCCTAAATTCTGTGTAGCTGAGGACCAAGTGAGAGCTGAAAAAAGCTGAAAAAGATACCTAAGCTTAAATTGGAGATTGGCAAACTATTACAACTCAGGCTAAGTCCAGCCTGCCACTACTTTTGTTTTTAAGTAAAGTTTTGTTGGGACACAGCCACTCTCTTCATTTTCAGATGATCTATGGTCACTTTTGAATTAACCACATCAATGCTGAGCAGTTGTGACAGACGCACCCTGTATCCTGCAAATCCTAAAATACTGTCTGGCTCTTTACATAAAAAATGTTGCTGACCCTCAATTTAAATCATTTTCTTGTCAATTGTAATTGACTTTCTAGTTGGACTGTTTCTCCATTTAAATACGTAGTGTAAAATGGGCTAACATAACTATTTATAGAATTTTATAGCATAATAGAAGTTAATGGCTTAGGAAGAGAATTTTGGATATTCTCCTTTTCAGATATTTCATAATTCAAATCTCTAGTTTGAAAATTAGGCTCGTTACTATGTGCATACCTATACTATAAATAAAATCAGTTCTGAGACAGTCATAAACTTGTTCAGTGGTTTCAGCTCAGTGATTGAAAGGTGAATGAATGATGGAAAAGTAGGCCAAATATTAGCTTTTAAAAATCTGAGGGTTCATACACTGTTGGTGGGAATGCAGACTGGTGCAGCCGCTATGGAAGGCAGTGTGGAGGTTCCTCAAGAAATGACGAATAGAATTACCATATGACCCAGCAATCGCTCTCCTGGGTATCTACCCAAAAAATCTGAAAGCATTTCTCTATAGAGACACGTGTACTCCAATGTTCATTGCAGCTTTGTTTACGGTGGCCAAGACATGGAAACAACCAAAATGTCCTTTGATTGATGAATGGATAAAGAAGTTGTGGTATATATACACAATGGAATACTATTCGGTGTTAAGGAAAGATGATATAGGAGCATTTGTGACAACATGGATGGATCTTGAGAGTATAATGCTAAGTGAAATAAGTCAGACAGAAAAAGCAGAGAACCCTATGATTTCACTGATATGTGGTGTATAAACCAAAAACAAGACAAACAAATGAGAAAGAAAAACTCATAGACACAGATAATAATTTAGTGGTTACCAGAGAGTAAGCGGGTGGGGGTGGGTGATGAGGGTAAAGGGGATCAAATATATGGTGATGGAAGGAGAACTGACTCTGGGTGGTGAACACACAATGGGATTTATAGATGATGTAATACAGAATTGTACACCTGAAATTTATGTAAATTTACTAACAATTGTCACCCCAATAAATTTAATAAAAAAAAATCTGAGGGTTTATTTTGTTAAAATCACTGTTAATATTCAGGGCCTAAATTCTTTAAAATATTTTTTTGAATATAGAATAAAAACACAAGGAGAGTGTACATAAGTGTATATCTTGTTGAATTTTCATTGACTGAATACACAGCCTGGTGCAGTCCTTGTATGGGGCAACCTAGCTGTAAAGGCCAGGATTGACCTTGCAATGAGCACTTACATCAACACACAGAACATTCTAGGCAACCCAGAAGCGTAGCTCAGGCATCCACCCAGTCATTCTCCCATGGCAACCACTGTCTTGACTGTAACAGTGTAGACTAGTTTCTCCTGTTTTTGTTCTGTATGTAAGTGGAAACACATATACTCTTCTGTGATTGGCTTTCAGGCAGCATTATATTTGTGAGGTTTATATAGTTGTGAGCAGTAGATCTTTTGTTTTCATTTCTGTATATATTTCATTGTGTGAATATACTACAATTTTATTTATCTGTAGTGTTACTGTTTGAGTAGTTTTTAGTTTTGGGCTATTGTATTGTAAGTAGTGTGGGCATGAATGTTCTAAAGCACAACTGTCCAATATTGCTGGTAGCAGTAAAAGAATAGAAACAAATCAAGTGTGTAAGATTAGTGAAATAAATAAAGTTACATCTTATGGTGAAATACTATGCAATGAAGTATACAATTTAGAATTTAAAATTCCTAGTAGCCACATTAAAAAAGCTAAAAGAAACAGGTGAAATAAATTTCAGTAATAGATTTTGTTTAACCTAGTGTATATATCCAAAATAGTATCATTTCAACATACAACCAATGTAAAGGTTCTGAAGGAGATATTTTACTCCACCCCCTGCACTAAATCTTAGAAATCTGGTGTGTAGTTTCCACTTACAGTACATCTGTTTTGTTTAGTGAGATTTTGGAATGGATTTCAGTTTACCGTTAGGGGGATTCTAAAGTATTTTTTTCTGATATTTAATACTGTATTTTAATTGTAATAGATTTTGAGGAATCTTTTAACATGAAATATCTCAGTGCCACATTTTTTTTTCTTGGAATATCTTTAGAAAGTTTTCATTAAGAAATTTACAAAATGGTTTGAGTAGGTTAGCTTTCTCACCCGTTGTTTTGCTTTCTATTAACACTGATGTAATACAGTGATTAGAATATTAGCTAGGTGACTGTGGGCAGTTGTAGTTTTCTGATTGTTTCTGATTCTAGTTGGGTATTATGTTAGGAATTTCTCATCTAGGAGATGATCTCTTATTAAGAGTAGGCAGTCTTTCAGGACCACTTGGGAGTTTGACATGTTCCTTACTGTAGCTGTAACTATGATTTCTGGAAAAGTTTACCTTCTTTCCTACTCTTCAGAAGTAGAGTAAGAACTAACTTCATTTTATTAAACAGTAGGGAGAAAGAAGATTTAAGCTAGTTCTAGTGAAGAAATATAGCATATTTTAAAATACCATCGTTTTGAGTCTATTTTCTATGTTTCATGTTGAAGAAAAGTAAGAAAAAGACCTGTTTTTTCTTATGTGTTGGTTGTGTGTGTGTGTGTCTGTACACGTGTGTGTGTTAATTTCTAATACTTTTGTCTTTAATAAGGGACTTGCAGCAAAGCATTGCCAGAGAACCCAGTGCTCCTTCAATTCCTACACCTGCGTATCAGTCCTCGCCGGGAGGACAAACTCCCACCCCTCCAACTCCAGCACCAAGAACCATGACGGTCAGTAAACAAACACAAACACATTTCTCAAATGGAAGGTTTTACATCAGTGACAGCTGGCTTGCTGTAAAGGATAAAACAGACTTTACATTGGAGAAATCTGATCTCACCACTTTCATCAGGTGGACCAACCTTCTGATGTTTTGCAGTATGAAGAAGCCAGCATCACCCATGAATTCTTGCCAAAACTCTAATCAGGTCTTTAGAATCAGCTTTCAGTTCATAGCAAATACAGTGATAAAACAAAAATTTAACCTGTGCCATGAGGAAACAATTGGACAAATGTAGAAGTGGGCCATCCTGTGAGACACCTGGCTTGGTCTTTTCTAAAAGTGAATGTCATAGAAAGAGAAAAAAAACTGTTGGAGGGCATATTCTAGATTAAGAGAAAAGATTCATAATAATCAAATGTAATACAGGAACTTTGATTGAATCTTGGTTCATAAAAATACCTTTAAGAGCTTTTTTTGTCATAAATAGGAAAACGATTTGAAATGGATACTTGATGATATTAGGAATATTGTTAATTTAGGTATTAATGAAATGGTATTGTGATAATGTAGGAGAAAGGACTTATATGCTGATGTCTCTAGGGCTGGTGTCTTGAAGTTTGCAACTTTCAAATGGTTCTGCAAATGTATAGATAGAGAAATATGTGGACATAAATAACTATAGATAAAACAAATATAGCCAAATGTTAATAATTACTTAATTTAATTGGTAAATACGTGATTGTTTATTATATTATTCTTCAAGTTTTCTGGTGTTTGAAAATTTTCATATAAAAACATGTTGGGGCCAGGTGGAGATTGTAGTAATAGACTGTACCTGACCTCCTTCCTCCCATCTTAGATGTCTAACCATTGGTGGGAGCAGCAGTGAGCAGTAAGTGATTAAAATATTAGGCATCAGGAACAGAGTGGTGGCTGTGGTGTATCCACAAATTAGAGAATTATTCTTCAACTGTGATATATTTATAGAGTAATAAGCCAGCATTTAAGAATGGGAATTAGAAATATATCTGGTTGGATTCTAGAGTTTCTCATATGCCCCTATTTATTTTAATTAATAACAAGTTGAGAGAAACTTGAAACATTTTGCAGCCAATGCCGACTTTTTCTTACAGCCTCCTAAGCCCCAGCCCCCAGCCCGGCCTCCACCTCCTGTGCTTCCAGCAAATCGAGCTCCTTCTGCTACTGCTCCAGCTCCAATGGGCGCTGGCACCACTGCACCAGCTCCATCACAGACTCCAGGTTCCACTCCTCTTCCACAGGCGCAGGGGCCCCCCTATCCTACTTATCCAGGATATCCCGGGTAAGGCCGAACGTTTGTATAGCCCAGTGACTTGGCTAATGTTTGTACGGTAGCTCTGATTCGTCTTATAAAACAGTCATCCCTTTAGTGGAGGTGTCATGAAGAATAAGTTACACTGTCAGCTTATACAGAAGTACAGATAATTGTCTAGTCACTTTCTTTGAGTAGTTGGATAGCCATTTCCCAAGCTTATTTAAACAATTTATGTTTTTAGTTTTTACATGTTGGGTTTACACATCACTTCTGTTTGGAATTCAGAATGTGTCTCCTTGGTCTCGTTTATTTAGGTGATAAATAGGTGCCTTTCCTGAGCTTAGCCTAGCAAGACTGATCAGGCCTTACTGACGTACCTGTGCTCTGAACTTTGATATTCTGATAAGCTGTTGAACGGAAATCTAATTATGGAATGTGCTTTCTTACAAATGAGCTTCCTTTGTGATAATTCGTTAATCTTAAAAATCAAGACATTGATTACTTTTAAGATGTGCTTCAAACTTTGTACATCTGTCTTCCCAATGTTAGAAATTTATAAATAATAAATTTGTGTTCATTACAGTGAACTTGATATTCTTTCACTTCAATTAATAACAGGATAGGAACATTTTTCTCTAAGAAGTACCTTGAAACAGCTGTTTTTTTCTCTCCACTTGGTCACTAATAGACTGAGCAATAGAGAAAAATGGCTGTCTTGAAAAAACTTGGTGTTAGAGTAATTGTTATATGTTTCATATTTTTTAGTATTTGATTTACCAATCCAGTTCTTTTGTTTTCTTCTTCCCATCAGGTACTGCCAAATGCCCATGCCCATGGGCTATAATCCTTATGCATACAGCCAGTATAACATGCCATTTCCGCCAGTGTATCACCAGAGCCCTGGACAGGCTCCGTACCCAGGACCCCAGCAGCCTTCATACCCCTTCCCTCAGCCCCCACAGCAGCCTTACTATCCACAGCAGTAATGTCAGCTCAGAAGCTCAGCTGGTTCAGTTCAAAGGGAAAACAATACCAATCCTGCAATAAGTGTACTAAACTCTACGCTCTGGTTAATATAACGTACTCTTACCATACTGAATGCAATCTATAATTTTTGTCTGCGGCTAGAAGCTAAAAGCAGTGCCCCGATTCCACAATTGACTGCATACGTGAGGTTTGCTGCTGTTGCAGTATAAACACTAAATATAGTAGGATTTGAAATAAATTATATTACAGTTCATAAAAGTTGAAAATGAGAAACCCACAAGTGAAACAATTGGAATGATTATACTTATGTCTACATAAGACGTGACTGGGACATCAGATACTTATAATGATGGTTTAAGTACTGATACTAAAGAAAACTAAGTTTTCTTTCTCTTTTGGTTTATTGATTTGGTTTAATTTCCATTATGCTATTTTGCATAATCAAAGCATTGTAATCTTATAATTTAAAAATAAATTTCTTAAGAACAGTTGTTATTGTTATGTTTTGTCATTGATTCTCATTACTGTCTAATTTCTTTCTGGTATTAGTCTCATTTTAAATGTACATGAGTTAAAGAGATACTGTGTTTAAGTGCATGATTAGTGCAAGTTCATAGGTTCAAGTACATTTTATGGGAAAACCAAAAGAATAGTATCATAATATATCTTTCATATGTGAATTAGTAAATTAATTTCGACATTTATTTTGAAAAGTCCTATAATGTAGAAGAAACACAATTGCTACCAAAGATTCTTCAAATAAATATACAAATAAATATGTATATTTAATGTTTTATTAACATCTCCAAGAAATTGGTACAAATTCTGATAATTTTTTTCATAATCTGGTTGAATTATATCATTGACAGAACTGTCTAATATAATGGGATTGTTTAAAGAAAATTTACTGTACCCTCTTATTCCTTTTTTCCACCTTACTGTCTTAATTTAGTACCATTTAATACGCACTGTATATGAAGATTTAAGCCCTTTCATTTTTATGCTCCGAAAGATTGGACTATTTTATAATTCAGGGAGCACACAGAACAGTTGTTGGGAGCATATGCCAGTTTTGGAATAGGCTGTGTATTTAATATTAATCTCTGCTGTTAGGATAACTAATCACTGTATAAACCTCAGTAAAAAATAGTAAGACATGCTTCACGGAATGAGAAAATAAGAAAGGAGTGAGTGTCTTAATAGCACAGTGGGATCTGTTTTGTATGAAGTTCATTTTTGAACACATCAGGCATATAAGCAATTTTCCAATGAAGCGGTTTATGTTTATTTTCTAAGTTTTAATGCTGACCTTTTCATTATTGTTTCATTTAAATGATGCTATCACTTGGTCCACTGTTTTCATTGACAGTTTGGGTTTATATTTTAAATGTTTGACTGAAGGTGTGATTGTAAAAGGGAGTGAAATGGTTTAAAAATATATGTATATTAAAAAAAAAATCTTACTTTGTTGTATGTAGAAAACATGAAGGCATGTTACTGCAATATAAATGAACTTTATATGGAATATTACAATTGGTTTAAAGTCCAATAGTTAAAACCTTGGCAAAAAAATAGTTTTTACATATCATAACTAAGTTTTATTAATGTGGAATCATCAAAGTATGACATGGGCTTGTTTGACTCGTGTAAATGACATATAAGGTCTACGTTCCTATTACTCAAGGTATCATATACTAACATAAGATACTTCAGCAAGAGGGGTATTCTAAATTGCTAGTTTATAATTCTTACTAATGCAGAAAAAACAAACAAAATTGGCCTGAATATTCTCTTGGGGAAAGACGGCACTAAAGAAAGGAGTAATCAGAGGGCCGAAAGAGAAGTTCTAAGGCCATGTAGCCCATTCCCCTTGCTAAGCTAGGTCTGCTGCCAGAGTGCACAGGGAGATGGTTCAGAAACTCTAGGAAAGGAGGCTCCACAGCCTCTTCAATCATGTCTGACTCGCTCGACTCTGTTAGCAAAGCCTTTTTATGCAGCATCCCAGACTCATTCCCTCTTGTCCATTCACTCATCCTTTATGTAATTGAGGATACTTTCTTTTAGTCACCTGTCTAGGTACAGATGACCAAGTTTCTGCAGCCCTTCATTGCTGGGTCTGTCTTTATAGGCCTATCTAGTTTCATTATGGTGGCTCATGGAAAGAAGTTTCTCTTATGTCCATTTTGCATTCTAGCAAACAAGCCCTCACTGGGATTGTTGTTACCAAACTTTTTAATCCTTTGCTTAGCTTCCTATATTCTACAAAATAACCCTAAAAAGTTGTTCTGGATAATGCTGTTGTTTTAGACGTAGGAGAGTTTCATTCTGGTTCAGTAGTTGTACCTGTGCTAGTAATTAGGCTTTTTGATTATCTTCTTCACCTAAAGAAAGGAAACCATCCCCAGGCTACTTAAGTTTGACTATGGAATACTGTTTTAAGATGGATTATACTTCAAGTAATGAAGCTCTGCGTAGAGAAGTTACAAGTGGACTAAGTCTAACTTATTCGTTGTTTCTAGTTGGAGACGGATGGCCTGACTTCTCAGTCTGGTATAAAGTATTGGGGCTACTCCTATGCCCCTTGGTCTTTATTCTCTTAAGAAAAATAGTCATATATAAGTGCAAATTATTCAGTCTTTGTGGGATATCCACATGCCCCTACCCCCAACTTCTTAGCAATTTATCATCTCCCCAAATCTAAACAGAAAGAATAAGACTTCACAGCCTTCTTTTCCTGATACTCTATCTCAGCTGCCTTTCTAGTCCAAATTAGATTTTAAAAAATGTTTCCCATTAGAGCTTTACAGTTTGCAAAAGTACTTTGTACAATGCAATTTGTTAAGTCGGTTTCAGTTTGCTAATGGGGATTTTCTTTTTTTTAAAGATCATTACATCTTGAAGAATCTTGCTACAACCTAGTGGTATCTCTCTTTTTTTAAACACCTGCAATTAGTTGATTCACAGAACAGGATACAAAGAAAAAAAAAGCAGTGCTATAGCATTATAATTACTGGTTTAAAAGTAGACTTTAGATCTAAATGGTGATTATAAGATTTACATGAATGCGCAAAGAAGGAAAATTATATTTTTAAAGAAAAAGAGAATATTCAGGCTTTATTTCTGGTATGAAGTTTATATTTTTTAAAAAATCCTATATTATCACACCAGAGATTTTAGAGTCTTTTCTGGTTACAAACATTGCTGGTAGTTGGATTATATTTTTATTGTATTCATTTATCTTAGGGGGAAAATTGTAAAGAAACAAAAAGGTTCCAGATGAATGTATCCTAGAAATAAAAGTTGAAAGATTCTTACTTCCTTGGAGTATGAATTCTTATTTAAAGTGCTTATTCTTCAGCTTTATAGTTTCTATAATTTCTTTGACGAATGGTGGGTTGGGAAATTAAAAAAAAAATACCCACTTTGACTAAATGCATGAGACTAAAAAAGAAGACAGTGTTGTTTAAATGTTTTCTTAATAGCTGTCAACCCTATAATTTATCATGGATGGACCATGGTTTTTTTTTTGTTTTTTTTAATGATTTGCCCCAGTTCTTTCAGATGGGTAATTTCTTCTTCAGGTGTCATTTTTGGGGGTTAAATTTCAGAAATGTTTGGCAAGATTACCATGTTATTCAGTTGATCAGGGGAGGGGGTGGTGAAATGTGTTCCATCTTTTAAAACATTTTTTTACTTTCTTCCCAATTCTCCCATGTGTTAAGGTCAGATGCAAGTGTTTTATTATGTAGCTTAGAATACACAATTTGTTTAAAAGTGTGTTGATTTTGTATGCTTTTCAAGTTTGGTGAAGGTGAATAAGCCAGCTCCAGTAATGAATCAATAGTCTGAATCCCTATTATGTGTATTTTAAATATGTAACAGTTGGGCATAGTTAAATCTTTTTTGTTTTCACTGACCTGGCATCTGGGTTGGAGAGTACAGAGTGTTCACACTGGGGGCTTGGGAACCTAGGAGTGTCGGGTGAGAGGACAGTGACACCTAAGGGACTCTCCCTGGAACTTGGGTTGTGCTGCAGCTTCAAGGAAGTGACTGAGAAGCTCTGCATGTTTGGACTCACTTAACATTTACTAACTGCAGTGCGGCTTAGGAGCAGCCTGTGAGCAGACTTGAACTTGTCTGGAGCCTGTGCACCAGAGAGCAGCAGGCACTGCCAACCAGTGTTCCCACCCACTAACGAGCCTTGCCTTTGTAGGTAATCTGGGGCACCTTCACGTTGTGTGCTTTAGCACTCCTGCCTCCAAGGGACCCTGGCTTCTGTCAGTTCTGTGGATCCTGATAACCTTTTTGTTTAAAAGTTGCTTAAGTCCGTTTCAACTAAAGAACACCAAGTGATACAGGTGAATAGGTTCAAGTCTATTACCATTGTTATTTCTTTATAGGTTTTCCTGTGTATTTAACTGTTAGAGGCTTTACACACTTTTATTTCTATTCACTCTACATGGAAGAATCAACTTGTTGCAGAGAAGTTGAGCAACTTGTCTAAGGTCATGGCTGCCGAGGAGCTGAGCTGGGGCTCAGGTCTCTTTCACCTGTCACCTCAGATCTGAACCTTTTTTTTTTTTTTTTTTTTTTTACAGTTTGTAAAAGTATTCATTAAAGAATGCAAGGCACTCACAAAGAATGCATTCAATGAATCACCTATAAAGTTATCATGAGAATATTTTAAAAACATGAAATTAAAATGAAAAAATGCTTAGATTCTCCAATCTTCTTTAAATGGTTCAAAACCAGTTGAATTTTTTTTTTTTTTGGCTGGACTTTTTCTTTTTTTTCTTATTTATTTATTTATTTATTTATTTATTTATTTATTTATTTATTAGTTTCAGGTGTACAAGACAAGGTAATACTTAGACGTTCATCATTTATATCGCTCACACTGTGAACCCCCCTCCCCCCATCCACTATCCCTCCGACCTCACACTGAACCATCACATTATATATATATAAAATTATAGTTGGCATTCATTAATGTTTAGCTTCTGGTGTACAATGCCATGATCAGGTATCCACAGTATCCCTGAGGTGGTCTCCCAAATAGGACGCATGTCCATCGGATACCCAACAAAATCTTTACAACATTATTGAATACGTTCCCCAAATTAATTTTCAAAAAAACCCTGAGGCCATCTTGTGGTTACCAGCTGCTTCCAAATCCCTTCACCTTTCCCCTTATCCCCAACCTGCCCCCCACACCCATCTAATAACTCTCGGTTTTTTCTTTGTGTCCCCAAAACTGTTTCTGATTAGTTCATTCACATAGTCTTTTCTTTAGATTCCATATATAAGTGAGATCATATGGTACTTGTCTTTCTCTTTCTGACTTATTTCACTTAACATAATGTTCTCTAAGATCTGAACAACCTTAAAGACAAACAGCTTCCTCTTGAGCGCTGCTAAAAAACCTAACTTTGAGTGCCTGTCACGTTCCAGGTCCTCTTCTAAGCATTTAAAAATCTATTAAATTATTTTAGCAGAGCAGCCACTTAGTGAGGTGGCCAGTTATTTTTTATGGGGTGAGGGGGGAAACAAGCCACAGAGAGGGTGAGTACCTGGGACTGGCAGGTGATGGAGCTGAGATCTCACTGAGATGAAAAAGACTTTCTAAAGTTTCTCCTGTTTCTTGGAGTATTTGTTTTATAAGAGGGCATTTGCTCTCATTCCCACATGCATCTATCCATCCATTTAAATTTTCCTCCCTAGTAATTCAAAGTTACATGTTGAGAGACTACTTATTATACTAGGTGCCAGGGATACAACTGTGCCCTCAAGGAATTTATATTCTAGGAAAGAGTGAAATTGAACTAGGAATGATAGGTTTGAAGGTGGATATTACATTAAGATGTAAATTTGTGGGAGGGAAGTCTCCATGTCTTTCTTCCTGAGTTCAGCTCCAGCCAAGTAGCTGAAAAACCCTTTGCATGTTCCTGTGGGGGTTGTTTGCTGGCTGGGGAGCTGAGTTGGTGTCTGGGGCAGGGAGTTAAAGGGAATGGCAAAATCTCAAGAGGGAATAGCTTTTTGGAGAGATCACAGCATTCCCAGAGGATGTCACGCTTCCATAGCTGAAGGAACACTGAGGTTGGGCAGTCTGAAATGGTGACTCAGGACCTGGCATCACCTGTGTGGGGAGCCAGTAATGATTAAGACTGAATTTTTCATCATCCTATATGGGATGGGCTTTAGAGTCAGAACCGAATGACTTTGAAAATAAAGAAATGGATATTTGTGTGTGTGTCTGAGTTAGCTTTAATGCACAGCCACCTACTGCATTTGGGCCATCTCTGGGTTGGCAAAGAATATGCTGTGCACTCTACACCCATGGTCTGATGACAGCACTGCATTAATTTTCTCTTAATCTGTATGTTCTCTTACACGTGCCTGTATCGTTGCTGTGGTATCTGCCTCCATACTAATGAAACCCCTTGATGACGCTCAGGGCACACTGTGGAATACGGGGAGCATAAGATTGTGAGAGCCAGTCACGGGTGGAGTGTTGGAGGAGGTCATTGACAGGACTTGACTGACGTGACTGATGGTGGACCCACAAGCTCCATCCACGCAGTGAGTGGGAGGCTCCTCATCCCCTTCCCTGTCCTTGGAATGTAAGTTCAGTCCACCATTCTGGTACTACCGTGTTTCCCGGAAAATAAGACCTAGCCAGACAATCAGCTTTAATGCGTCTTTTGGGGCAAAAATTAATAGAAGACCAAGTCTTATTTTACTAGAAGACCGGGTCTATAATACAATACTGGGTCTTATATTAATTTTTGCTTCAAAAGACTCATTAGAGCTGATTGTCCGACTAAGTCTTATTTTCAGGGAAACACAGTAGGAACTGATTTCAAGGTCGGAACCTTGAGAGCGCAGGTACTGAGACCATCTGGACGGAATACGTGGCAGAACCACGTTAAGGCCTCTATACAAACTTGTAAGATGGTGGCAGGTGTTGCAGAAGGATACTCATCTTGCAGCCTCGGGAAACTAGCCTTTTAACTAAGTTCCCTCTCTTGTTCAACCGCCCCCTACCAATGTGCAGTGGTGGCCCTGTTTGGCCTTCTTTGCGCTCGGCGTTTGCGGACCAGTTTCAGATTTTCCCTGGGAGTTCCCGAATTTGCTCACCAACAGCAGCGCTGCGCAGAGGTTGTTAGAACCAGCCTGACCTGGGCCCCAGGCCTGACCTTCACTCCCAAGCAGCCGTCTAATTCTGGGCAAGACACTGGTGCCGTCTGCTTCCACCTCCTCGTTGGTGAAACAGGTAATAATCCTTATGTCACCGCAGGGATGTCCAGGAGAGGACTCAACCTGGAACAGTGGTAACCCGCTTCTTGTCTCTGCTCAGAAAGAATTCAAGAGCAAGACAGATGCAGGAAAGTGAAAGTGGTTTATTGAAAATGAAAGTACACTTGTCATGCGGGGTGGCATGCAGAGTCTCTGGTCCCGCTCCCCACATAAGAACGCAGGACATGGTGAGGCCAAAAAGGAACACCCAGGGAGCCATAGGTCGGGGAGTCATAGTCTCGCTGGCGGCACTACAGTCTCCCTGGAGGCTGGATCCACACTGTCCGCAACCCGCCGTCCTAACTGCAATCCGCTCTTGCCAGCTCAGCCACCACCTTCTTGCTAGCCCCCATTTTTCTGCTAGCGTAGCCACAACAGTTATATTAGTGGCCAATGGCTCATGGTTACAGCTGACGGCCAACTAGCCACCGCTGATGGCCATCCAATCACAGTTGATGGCCATTTACTACCTGAGTGAGCACCTTTCCACGTGAGGTCAAGAGCCTGGAAACTGCACTCCTGGCTCTGTCCCCACAACACTCTTGAGAGGAAAGTGCAGGCGAAGTCAGGGAACTAGTTGCTCAGAGAAAGTCACCATGAGGGAGTTGTGTTTATCCGTCTTGGGGGGGAATTGGTGACGTCCCATTGACTCGGTTCATTCATCTCTTCCTCCTGGGTGGGACCCTCTGTTTCCTGCCTTTTCTTCCTTATTTGGTTCCTCCAGATCTGTCAAGGCATCAGATGCATGATGAGAGTCCTAGTAACTGCAATGCAATGACATCATGATGACATAATTAGCTAAAGGTCAGGTCCTGCTCATAGGGATCAGCTTAGTTAGATGAAGTTGGTTCTGGTTTTTCTCCAGCTGTAGGTACTTCATACAGTTACTTGTATAGTCACCATTGTACCCTGGAGGGGTTGTCAATTTCCTAGGCTACATGTCCTGCCTCACTTCCTCAGATGGTAGAGTGCCGGAAAGATTGGCCCCTGGTGGGTACTCAAACACTGTTGGCTGTTTTAATTATTACTAGCACAGGCAAACTTTCCCTTGTGAAGAATTTGGCAGGATTGTTGGCCCTTCTATGACTTCAGGTTTCTTTATCTTGCTGTACTTTATCTCCCTATACTTCAGGTGTACTTTATCTCGCTGAAATTCGCTTGCATTTCTGACATGTTCAGCCAGAATGGCATAGAAGCTAGTGCTCCTGATTTTTAGATGGGTTGTTTCAGTTACATTTAACGTGTTGAATGTAATTTAATTCAGATTCCCCAGTTCTCACACCCTAGAGATAACAATAGCATTTCCCCCGCAGAAATACTACAAAATTGGCAATCCTTGCTGCATGTGGAGAAACTGCTCAATGAATAGATTAAGCTAGATTAGAATTGCTAGGCTCCACCAACCCTGGGTTCTGTACATAAAATTCAGGAGACCCACGTACTAGAATGGGAAAAGATTGGAGCTTTGTGTTTACTAACCTCTAACTGAAATACGGAATTTCCTTCAATTATGCATGCCAACAAAAGGTCAAATACCGACCTTTGCTGTATTACCAGAACCTGTCACTTCTAGAAATCCTGGCTGTTTGCACATCTCATTGCAATTGCCACTTATTTCTCAAAACGTCATTTATACTCATCACTACTTTGCACTGGTGGTTAATTAGACCTGCCACTAGGTTTTGTTACCTTCTGTTAAAAAAGCACATAACCCCCACTTCTGTAATAATTGGATAAATAAGTACAATATAATTGGATTTCTTTGTAATTCTGTGTTTTACCATATGCATTTGTGAAGAGGTCGACAGGCCTTGCCTGATTGCCAGTGTGGCCCCCCAATTTTTATTAACCTCCAGACATTCTGAGACTTTCTGGATAAGAGCGGCAATTTCCAGTTGCACCACAAGAGGGAACTATTTCCCAACGAATGTTTTCAAAGAGCGCAGCAGGGATTTTTCTTAACTCCCTTTCAACTCTGGTTCTAAAATTGGTTCAAGTTTTCATCTTTACTGTCAGTAATGTAATTGGGGCCCTGAGATGAAGTTCTGTAGCTGATGCCCTTCCAAGAGCTGAAGCCTCCGTGTATTGTGAGTCCAGGACGACCTGAAACAAAAAAGTGAGTCTCCCAGACACCAGATGAGAATTCTAAGTTTAGCGTCCATAGCATGTTTGCTGTCTCTCCCTCCCCCCACCAGAACAAACCCAAAAGAAAAGCATAACTTGTAAAGCAGACTATAGCAGAGTATACTTGCTTTGTTATTCTGGTAGGAATAGACCCTCTAACAGGGTAGAAACATAGCTGTAGGTTTTCCATCGATTCAAGGCTAGTAGAAGAAGGTGTGTTTGTGTGTGGGAGAGGGAGGTGGGCAGAGGTGGGATCACGTGGGAGCGAGGGAGAGCAGAACTTTATAGGCAGGGAAAGGCCACGATCTTCTAATGAAAACCTGAGGACCGAGCCAGGCCTTCCACTTGGTTATGCAGTGGTTGCCCCCAGGGCGGATTTTAATGGGAACAATTTCCAACGTTCCTTGCCCTTCGGCCACATCAGCATTGAGGTCACTGTATATATTTAAGGGCTCAGAATAGAGGTCTTACAGTGTCTAATTGCAAAAGGCAGCAGCCACTTTTACAAGTCAGCATCAAACCGAGGCACAGCTCTGTAAACTCGCACTCACCCTGAAGTAGGTCAGGATAAAGGAAGTGCGGCAAAATGCCTGTGTGGGAGGAGTCTCTTCCACTGGGTATCAACCTCCCCCACTGACTCTGCAATTCCTATTTGTTATACTATTTGTTTCTCTGACCCGTAGGATTGTTGGCTATTATGTTTGCAGTTTTAATTAGGAGCAACATTGTTTCCTTCGTTCATTCTTTCATTCACTCATTCACACATGCACGAATGCCCCCACAGAATGCTTGGCACATGTTGGGGGAATGTGGCTGCTGGAATAGCGTCCTTCCAGGACTGTCTCCTGCATGACCATCAGGCAAGTTGTTGATCTTCTCTGAGCCTCAGTTTCCTCACATAAAATGAGAACAATATTACCTACCTTATGAGATGATTGTGAGAATTAAGAAAACAAAGTATATACACAGTTACGTAGCACCGTTCCTGGCTGTTACGACTGAGGATCATAGTTTTGTTCCATGGTGTCCATAGGGCAGGCACATATTAGTAGCCAAGAGTGTCAGCTGCTGTAGCATCTTGCCTCGCTTTATGGCACTGGTACCCCCAATAACCTGGTGAACTTAATACATGCTCCTCGTTAAAGTCCTGTTGATTGATTTTGCAGGATGACAGAGTGACAAGGTAGTCAAGAGCATGGACTCTGGAGCTGGGTGGCCTGGGCTAAGTCCCAGGTCTGACACGTAAAGCTGCAAGACTCGAAGCTAGGTCCTTAGCCCCTCTGTGCTTCAGTTTCCCCACTTGTAAATAGGTGCAGTGATGGCCCTTTCTGCATACGGTTATTACAGTTAATGCATGAAAAGCACTTAGGATGGTCCCTGGCACCATCCTTGAGCCTTTATTATTATTGGTATTACCCTAGGCAACTTGTTACATGTTCTCTGATGACAAATGTAAATCTACTAGACGGACTAGACCAGTGGTCTCCTTCCCTGGTCCGTGTTTCCTGCACATGCTGCGGAGAGGATGGGATGGGCGTGGGGGAGCGATGGTGGTGTGGTGCTGGGAGAGTTCAGTGAGAGGACATGACTGCTGGTTCACCCGCAAGGAGCTGGACCCCGGCAGCTGGAAGCTCCTCACCCCTGCCCCTGTGATTGGAATGTATGTTCTGCCCACTTTCCTCACAGGGGGAGCCAGTTTCATGATGAAGCCATGAGAGAGTACTGTGTTGTTCAGACCTCTGTACAGAGTATGTGAATGAACCATGTTAAGGCCTCTATGTAAAGTTTTAAGATTCTAGTGGGCGGTAAAGAGCTCTACAGTTCTTGCAACTTCCCAAGACAAACCTGGTACCTTAGTTCCCTTGCTCGTTACACCTGCCACCTACCAATCTGGAGTGGCCTGGCTCTGTCTTCTGTCTCTCCCTGCCCTCTGCATATGGGGCCAGTTTGCGAACCCACATGTGGTGGCACTGTGGTAGGGGTGATGGTGGGCCTGGTGGGTGACGAAAGGTGGGTCTTGGTGGGATGAAGGTGGGTAGTTGCTGGTAGTCGAGGTGGGGGAATGATGATGGAGAAGTTGGTGATGACGGTGGAGTGATGGGTGAGGTGGCAGTGGTGATGGGGCAGTAGGAGGTCTGGGTGGTAAAGTAGGAGGACCGACCCATCTCTCTGACTCTTCGGAGGCCATCCACGCTGGGACTAACTTCAGGAACTAGGTGTAACCCTGATTCCTGTGTGTGTCAGGCGCAGAACTCTGCAGGACTCCTGGCTGGGCTCCCAGAGGGCCCACGTGCTCCCTTAGCCAGGTCAGTCCTGGCATTTAAGCAGCAACGCCAGTTTCAGCATGTGGTCTAAGAACTTGTTTCATTCATATTTGGACATGCCTACATGTGTTTTTTTTTTTTTTATAGTCTCACCTCATATTCCATTTTTTTCTCTGAGAAACCACAAACATTTTAAAGATATTGTACAAATGTTTCTTATAACGTCTCTTTGATGTTAGGGTCAGATAGAAGAACCTCGCTTTACGGGTGATGAAATTGAGGTGATTCTCCAGGTCACATGTTTCTGAAACCATTGAGAGGTGCCATCTGGTTTACAATCCTTACTGTGGCTGGTAGAATTAATTTTTGTTGTGGAAAAAAAAAAGGCCATTTTGTTATATTTCGACCTCCCTTCATCTATGGAGAAAGAGATGACAAGAAAAGCTCTTTCTTCTCCTTTTCAGAATCATGCTGGGTGCTTTCTCTCCTGTGTATTTGTCTGTGACCCTAATTCCTTTCTGGTGAGAGCGAGGTACTGGGGAGTGCAGGCTGATGCTGCAGGAATGAGTGAGGAAAAAGGGGTAGAATGTGAGTTCTCATTTTACACTTTGGTGACTGAGGGTATGGGCACTGACCTTGTCATCCAGGGAACCGTTTTGGAGAGAAAAGGAAAAAGCAAAACAAAACAAAAAAACCTGTCATTCTGACCAGTTAAAAAATACATTTGCTCTGCATTCAGTAAGGCTGAGAAAAACCACCTATTCCTCGCCACAAGCAGTTGCAATTTCTTCCAGGATGCCTTTGAATATGGGCTGCTGCAGCCGTTCCTGTTGGGGGTGGTACACTGTGCTGCATGAGCCAGGAAAAGGGCAGCTTGCCTGCCAGCCAATGTGTTCAAACTGCAAAAGAAATAAAAGGGTACACTTCAGGACACACTTCTCTCCAAAAGGCTGCTTTCTAACGCTGCTAATTGTGCATGTTAAACAGGAACCATAGGCTCCCAGCAGCCTCTCGGACTCCTATTTGCAGATGTTTTATGAAGGTGGTTTAAACCTTAGGACTCTTCCTTGCTTCCCTCTGGTGAAGGATTTTGATATTATCAACTCATTAACTTGTGTTCCCGTTATTTGCCTGCAGTTGCAGTCCTCTGGTTTCAATAAAGCGGCATAGCACTGTCAGGGGATGGTAAAGCCACAGAGCGGCCTCAGTGGACGACCAACAGTGACAGCAACTTTGCAAATTTAAGAACAGCACATAAAGCAAAAACAAGAAGCAGTATCCGAAGTGCTGATGAAAGGCAACTTCCTAATATTCCCATCCTGTGGTTCCACATGAGATGTGGGCTGAGAAGGAGGAAGAGTTATGAAGCATTTGGTGCTTGGTCTTAAGGTCCTCAGAGGCCTATCCATGCTGCTTTGTGGTGTGGAGTCTTGGGGTATTTATTGAACAGACATCCTAGGCACCGGCTCAGTGCCGAGGAACACATGACCCGTGTCATCAGGGAATCAACAGTCTTATGGGAGAGAGGTAGAGAGACAGTTTTACCAGGAAGTGCAATACAGAGGACGAAATGTTGCACCAGAGTGTTGTTCCAAAGATGATTCAAGAAACCTGGAAGTTTGCACAGGTAACAAAGAAATATGTGAGAGATAAGTTTTGCCTTGCAGGATTGGAGAAGGTCAGAGAGGAGGAGATTGTGAACGACCACCGGCCAAAGGCCACCAGGAATATGTAGGTAGTTAAAATTGGGTTTGTAGCTTGCTGCGTGAAAGGAGCATGCACAGCACAGACAACTATGGAGGGTCTGGGTAAGAGGGAATTCCGAGGTGCTTAATGGAGGATCTGGGCTTATCTTTTATGATTTGAATACAAGGAAGCGGGGGGTATTTTCTGGATTGGTGTTGCTAGAAAGCAGAGTAATTTGATGACTGGGCCTCTTAATACTTTTAATCTAGGCGTTGGGAGGAATGGAATGGAGTTAGAGATGTCACTGGAAGAGAAGCAATAGTGACTCGTGTTAGCCTCGGGACGGGATGTCTGGTCATTCCTGTGGTTGTGCAGTGTCTTTGTTTTTGTCTCTGTTCAGGTATGATTACAGAGTGGTATTGTATTTGTCCTGTTGAAGTTCTCCACTGACATTGATATTCTATGAAATTGTGTATTTCATCAGGGGAACATCACAGCCTACCTGGTAGCAATTAGGCCAACTACCAGCTGAAAGCTCTCAGGGATGCTTTTAGTTTTCTAAAAATGCTTGGTCTGAGCACTGAGGGATGAAGGAGGAGTTTCCCAGATCAGAAAGGGAAGGATCTTCAGCAGGGAGAAGGGATAGCTTGGGTAGAGAGAGGGAGGCATCAGTATCACTAGAGGCTGAGAACACTGAGTAGTGGCTCAAGATGCCAGAAATGAGGGTGTGTGAAGAACAGGGGAGAAAGGCCAAGGAGTCAGACAGGACCAGATGCGGAGGGCTGGTGGGTCTGGCTAAGGAGCTGGGACTGTATCTCTTGGCCATTTTCATCTGAGTGCTCAACTCAGAGCAGCTGATCCACCAATGTTTGTTATATTGGGATGAACTTCATTTTCCTTGTACACTCTTCTCTCTTGCACACAATCCAAGCCAAAAAGGAAAGCTAACTGATCTTCCCACAAATCTAGATATCTTGGAATACCATAGTCACAGAGCTGGAAGGGCTCTTATGGCACATTTGGTCTGCCTCCCTCCTTTCACAAAGGGGGCCCGGAAGCCATGGCAAAGCACTCGCTCAAGGCTCCACATTCAGTTGTGAAAGGATGAGGACTTAAACTCACATGCCCTGCCGCCTTGTCTCTGCTCTTTTCACTACAGTAACCCTTGTACTAGTCATTCAGAACTTTCCTAACTTAATATTTATATAACCCTAGTAAATCCTGGGGCTCCACATGGTTCAGTCACTTCAGAGAACACCCCCCCCCCCAAAAGAAAAATTCAGCAGCTGGAAGTAACTGAGAAGAAATTCCATTTGTTACATGAGTCTGTTGAAGAACTTTGAGGAAATGTGATTCATGAGCTATAGTAACACTTTTTCAAAGGCCCTTTCTCCTACTCCTCTCTCAGCTTCCCCAGATGCTCTGTTGTACCAACACCAGAACCGCTATTCTACCCACAATCTGCAGCTGAATCTTCTCTTGCTCCTTCCTGCCACTTCCAGTTCTTTCCTAACTAGGTTGACCTGACCTCTCTGCCCATAACCTCCCTACCTTATCCCTCAGGACCCATTCCCCCTCTTAGATCAGTCTAGGCTGTGTCTGGTTACATGTTGGAGAAACCTCATTACACTGGCTAAAACAAGTAGGAGGTTTCCCTTTCTCCCCAAAGAAAAAATCCATGGGAAAATGCTCCGTGGCTGTTCCAGGAGCTTCTGCTTTTCTGCTCGGCCATGCATGGCGCATGGCTTTCTTCTTCATTCCCACTGATGGCTGCTGCCCATGTAGGCATCATGTTTACATTCCAGGCCAGAAGACAGGGAATGGTCAAAGGCAAAGGACAAGTGCCTGCTGAATGGTTTCTTTATATCAGAAGCCCCATCCTGGGGATTCCCACTTTCACGTCATTGGCTGGAAATGGTCACATGGCCATTGCTTGGTGACCAGTTGGTCACCTTGCTATGCTGAAAAAAAATCAGAGTCCTGTTAATAAAGAAGGGAAGAATAGATATTGGACACGAAGCTGGCAATATCTGGCATACTCATGCTCTAGATTTTGCATCACAAAAATTTTGGGGGTTGATCTAGGAAAAACAGGGCTATTTTCCATGTTGGAATGGGGGGAGAGAAGGTGATGAAACAGATTTACTCAACGGTGAATAAATATTCACTTACATGAGCATGTCCATTCTGGAAACTACCACTTTTGTTTTCATTTTGCAAATTTTTAGACTTTAAAAATAGGTTACAAATTTAAATAGACATTTAGGGATATATTTCCTATAGGACACTAAAAATTTTTTCTTAAAGCATTGTATCCAACATCAGGGCTTTGCTCTGAGATATCTCAATTCTAAGAAGTTTCCAAATACATTCTACTTAGAAGGATTATAGTTGTTTTTCTCTTGTTTACACACTAAATAAAATAATTACGGAGAACAAAAACACTAAGCTCTAGGTACTACAATTTCATTTCTCATTTCTGTCAGTGTGCATGTAGGCACCTTAAGGTTATTACAACGGGTCCATTTTAATTGGTAGTGATCTTTTCATTTAGCATGATTTTATAGATATGATTTTATGGACTGACCACTCACATAGTTATTTTTAGTTACAATATAATATTCTGGTATGCTATAGTTGACTTAGCCATTCCCGTTTGAGCAGAAGTATTTTAAAAATATTAACAACTGATATGTCATTAATATTGGTCCATCCAAATACATCAGGTTCCATTATCAGAGCGTATCCTGGAGGCCCCTGCTGGACCCGGTATTAACTCCTGTTTCTGGGTTGGTGAGTGTTCCAGGAGTCCATCCGATGGTGGTGAAAGATTGGTAGTAGATAGTAACTGATAGAAGAACTGCAACAATTTAATAACCATTTTATCAATTAGCCTTTGCTGTATAACAAAACCATTCCAAAAGTTAGTGATTTTTTTTAAAAAAGCAAGGCATTTAGCTCATGATGCTGTGGGTTGGCAATTAGTGCTGGGGTCAGATGGGTCACGTGTCTTTGGTGTGCAGCTGGTCAGTTAGACAATTGGCTTCTGGCTGTTGCAGGGTCACCAGGCGTGATGGGGTGACTTGGCCAGGTGTAGAAAGATTTCATCTTCCAGAGAGCTAGCCCTGGCTTTTCGCATGGTTGGATGGAGTTCCAAGAAAACATGCAAAAACATGCAAGGATTCTTGATGCCTGAACTTGGCATGATAGCTCTTCTGCTACTTAATTGGCCAAAGCAAATCCCAAGGTTAGACTCAAAGATAAGGAGATAGATTCCATCTCAGGATGGACGTGCTGCAACATCACTTTGAAAAAAGTGTGGATACAGGGATGAGACTAATTTGGACTCCTTTTGCAAAAAAACTACCATGCAGTTGTATACCAGAATGGCTGGCTAAATATCCACTCTTTTAGTAATTAAGCATTGATAATTTGCGTTTTCTTTGGACATTACATATACCACTACTACGAACATCACATTTTCTTGATGATTTTACCATTCTTGGTATTAGGAAAATACTAGTGGAGCAGAGTTGGAAGATGTCAATTCATTTGGGAATCTTTTCTTCAGCATCCTTCTGCACTAGGTGTGTGTGTGTGTGTGTATGTGTGTGTGTGTATGTGTGTGTGTGTATGTGTGTGTGTGAATGAGTGTGTGTGGGCGGGGTGGGCATAGTGAAAGCAGCAGACACATTTGTCTGGAATCCAGCAGGGAAGATATACAACACTGAATGGCACAGTGCAGAATGTGATTTCTGCTTTGGTAGTGGTGTGTGTGTGGAGAGAGGTCTGAGGATATGTATCTATGGAGGAATGTGGGTGGGGAACGTGTGTGTGTCTTGTATAAGTCATGGCAGCCCAGGAGTAATGGCTGGGTTTAGATTTGAAAAATGAGTTAGTCAGGCAATGAAAATAGTGAAGAGTGAATCCCAATAAACACAAGGCGTTTCATCCCAGATAATGAGGGTGCTCTAGGGTAGGGAGCAAGTCAGAGTGAGATGGGGGTGAAAAGCAGGGCAAGGTCTTAAGTGCCTCTGCCTGCCTTTGACCTTTCTCCTGGAGGCAATTCAGGGCCACTGACGACTGCACGTTTTATTATGTAGTTTCTCAGAATTGGTACCGAAGAGCTTGGCTTTGACTAGTGCAGGCTGCTTGATTTCCTACAGTTGGGAGCAGGCTCTTGTCCTAAAACCAGAGGAAGAATCCCTTTTCTTCTCTGAACACACCTTGGTTCTCGGCACAATCACACTAAAAGATATAAACTTGGCCTTACCTCACATCCTGCATCAAAAGAAGGTCCAGATGGATCAAAGATTTAAGTATTAAAAAAGTCAAGTCATAAAGTATTCATAGAAAATGTGAGAATTGTATCAATCACAAAATGGGCAAGACTTTTCTAAGAATGATACAAACCCAGAAGTCATAGTAAAAGGGATCAATGTATTTGACTACATAAAACAATAGAAATAAAAAACACCTGCATTGAAAAAAAAAGAAAAAAACACCATATGAAGTAAGAAAACCAACAACAAATTAGAAAAAAAATATTTGGAATTGGCCGCCCTGCAACCTGGTTATTTAGTTTTTCCAACATTACTTTGTTGAAAAAATCCTTTTCTTTTTTTTTCAAATCTTTTTTTTACTGATTCAAAATGTCATCTTTATCATGTTAAATGTTTATCTACTTATACACACTCAAATTTACTCATGGATTTTTTTTTTTGGCTTTACATTTTTTTCCTTTGATCTGTCTGTACTTTCATGTGTCAGTACCATATTAGTTTAATATACAGTACTATAGTACTGTACATATCTTAACATCTGGGAGTCCTCTCGTAATGCTTTTAAAAGACTTTTCTTAAAAAATTTGCTGGCTTTTTTTCTATATGAGGGATTTCCTTCTTAAGAATCTCATACACTTTTCCATTAACGCAAATCCTTTTTTGTGTGTATTAGGGGTAATATAAATTTTCTTCGCATATATTTTGCATATCTTAGTGTCATGCAGGGTGTCATGCAGGGTCTCTGTTCCTCTCCCCACATAAGAACGCAGGACATGGTGAGGCCAAACAGGAACACCCACAGAGCTATAGGTAGGGGAGTCATACCACTATATTCTCGCTGGCGGCTGGGCTGGAGACACAGGAAGCAGGAGCCACACTATCCGTAACCTGCTGTCCACTTCTCTCTGCCAACCAACCTCACTTGCTAGCTGCAATCTGCTCTTGCCAGCTCAGTCACCATCTTCTTGCTAGTGTAGCAAGAAGTTTTATTGGTAGCCAATGGCTCACTGTTTATAGCGGACGGCCAAATAGCCACAGCTGATGGCCATCCAATTACAGTTGATGGCGATTTACTACCTGAGCCAGCACCTTTCCATGTGAGGCCGAGAGCCTGGAAACTGCACTCCTGGCTCTGTCCCCACACTTAGGTTATTTCTATGTATTTCATCCTTTTTGGTTATTACAAATGAGATATTTTCTTTCATGATACTGGTACCATGCTAAGAGTCCTACTGCCTGCCGCTTGAAAAATTAAAAATTGAGACAAGGTTGGTGGAAAGAAAAATAGGTTTATTCCGAATGCCAGCATTCTGGGAGGGTGGCCGACTCTGTCCAAAGGCCATCTCCCTGTTCCTAGAATGGGCAGAAGGTTTTATAGATACTGTGGGGACAGAGGCAGGAGTGCAGTTTCCAAGCTCTCGGCCTCATGTGGAAAGGTGCTGGCTCAGGTAGTAAAATGGCCATCAACTGTAATTGGATGGTCATCAGCTGTGGCTATTTGGCCATCAGCTGTAACCAGTGAGCCATTGGCCACTAATATAACTACTGTGGCTTCACCTGCAGAAAATAGCAAGAAGATGGTGGCTGGCAAGCGCGGATTGCAGTGAGCACAGCGGGTTGCGGACAGTGTGGCTCCTGCTTCCTGTGTCTCCAACCCAGCTGCCGGCAAGAATATAATGGTATGACTCCCCTACCTGTGGCTGCATGGGTGTTCCTTTTTGGCCTCACCATATCCTGCATTCTTATGTGGGGAGCAGGACAGGAGACCCCGCATGACACCGTGCATGACACATGTGCAGCGAGCAGGGTATGGTGCCGGCCAAAGCTCTCCGAAGGGCGGTGTAGAAGTTTGTGTGTATGAACACTCAGTCTCAGGAAGACCAGGAAGAGCAGCTGCTGGAGAGCTGGACCCCCATGGAGGGGTGGGAAGACGTGGACGGTTCCCCAACCAACATAGGCCGGAGAAGGCAAAGGTCACTGTGGCCCTGTGGGCTGGGAAGTTCTTGCTGAGGCCCTCACCCCCAGGTCGGTGGGACTTGGAGCCCTCACGCTGCAGAGAGGGCACACATTGTGAGGCCGATGTGCAGCCCTTGCAAATGACTATGGACTATGGTGAATTGCCTTCCATCCCTGATTCGATGGACCGCTTGACTGTTTGCCTGGGAACGTACCACCATGTAGTGGAACCGGTGGATGTTTGCTTCCTGAGTCTTGACTGGCCGCCAACAAGAATATGTGAGCACCTTGACTGTGAGCTGCTGTTGTTCCAGCACGGTACCCTGAGAGGCCCAGAGAGAGTGACGGTGCCCTGAGAGCCCTGGCTGAGTCCAGGAAGTCTGGCTGTGCCCAGAGAGAGTGGCAGTGCTCTGAGAGGCTCTGTCTGTGCCCGGGGAGACTGGTGGTACCCTAAGAAGCCCAGGAAGTCTAGCTGTGCCCAGAAGTACTGGTGGTGTCCTGAGAAAACCTGGCTGTGCCCAGAGAGCTTGGCTGTGTCCAGGATATTGCATTCACCTCCAGGCTCCTCACACAGGGCCCCTCGTGGAAGACACTTGTCACGTAGATTGTGAGGCGAGACCCTGTAGGGGTGGAATGTGGGAACAGAGAGCCAGGAGTGCAGTTTCCAGGCTCTCGCCCTCATCTGGAGAGGTGCTGGCTCGGGTAGTAAATGGCCATCAACTGTGATTGGATGGCCATCAGCTGTGGCTAGTTGGCAGTCAGCTGTAACCAGTGAGCCACTGGCCACTAATATAACTGCTGTGGCTATGCTAGCAGGAAAATGGGGGCTAGCAAGAAGATGGTGGCTGGCAAGTGCGGATTGCAGTTAGAACAGCGGTTTGCGGACAGTGTGGCTCCTGCTTCCTGTGTCTCCAACCCAGCCACCAGCAAGAATATAGTTGTATGACTCCCCCATCTATGGCTCCGTGGGTGTTCGTTTTTGGCCTCACCATATCCTGCATTCTTATGTGGGGAGCGAGACCAGAGACCGCGTGTGACACCCTGCATGACAGGTACACAAGAAGAGCAAAAGAAAGGGGGAGTCAGTCAGGCAGGTCTGAGGGACATTGCTTCCTGGAGTCTGGTCTGTTTTAAAATAATGTGTATCTCTGGACTCCAGACTCGGCCTTGGCTTCTGTGGCCTGGGGTTTTATGCGTCACCAGTAAAAACTGCAAGGGAGTTGCAACACGGATTCCGGTGTCCCCGTGCCTGAGAATTAATAAATTGGTTTTTTCAGGTTAGGATTCTGTTGATGAAATGGATTAACGGGATATGTGTAGACTTAAGAAAGGGAACAAAACAGAGCTCTTAAGTCAATCAGTGAGGGGAGAAACAAAGAGCAAACAGGTGAACATCTAATATAACCGCAAACTAGCGAACTCCAACTACCGTATTTCCCCGAAAATTAGACCTAACTGGAAAATAAGCCCTAGCATAATTTTTCAGGATGCTTGTAATATAAGCCCTACCCCAAAAATAAACCCCAGTTAAGATTGTCAGCCAGATGGACGCATTTAGTAGTCCGTTGCAACACACGACAGATGTATTGAATTATGAAATAGTAATATTAATATATAATTAAATATAAGTAAATAATATTGTTGATATTAATACTTAAAATAAATGATAATATAAATTATAATTAAGTATTTGTAAATACCCAACTGGGTGCCTTTGGAGGAGAGGTAAACGCCTATGTAAACAGATGAACTTGAGACTTATTGCCGAATGATCAATCCGAGTACAGACAGAACGCTTGAATAACGTGTGCACTTGTAACGAACGGATGCAGTTGTGTCTAATATGAATCTTCATAATTCAGTACATTGTGTGTAGCAGCGACATACTTAATGCACTCGTGTGAAATAAAGAAATGTTTTCTGAATTTTGGTGCCTGCGATTTTTTGTCGCTTTTGTGTGGACCATCATTCTTAACTGTCATCATTTTTGTTGCCACTCCTGTCTCGTAAGTCTTCAATTAACACTTGATTTAATGGTAGATTTAAAGGGAATAATATTTTGATCCCTAGACAAGATGAGTGCGAAAAGAAAGAGCTATTCTGTCGAGTACAAGAAAGGAATCATGGAGGACTCCCGGGGCAAGAATCTTACAGCTTTCTGCAAAGAGAAGAAGTTGAATTGCCAAATGGTCTGAAAATGGTGAGCAGAGCATGATAACCTCAGTCAACAGGTGGACAAGGGAAATGCTGAGAAGTGCCAAGTGTGGATAAGGTCAGCAACCATTATTTCCTGAGCCGGAAGACATCATCTGTGAATGGATTGCTGACAGGAGAGCAAAGGTTTTGGTTGTGCGCAGGGCTGATATTCAAGCAATGGCACCTTAGTTAGAAATATCCCCAGAAGAATTCAAAGCATCACAACCCTGGCTGGATGGCTTTTTTCCACGATATGACCTGTCTCTAAGAAGATCGACAACACTGTTCAAGCTGGAAGATACTGAAGTTATTAAACGTGCACTTGCATTCAAGTCCTTTGTGATGGCATCGACTTTTCTAAATACCAACTCTCCAACATGATTGCTATGGATGAAACTGCAGTGTTTATGGGCCAAGGATCTCAAACGACTATTGATCAAAGGGGTTCCTCGTCAATCCACATTTCCTCCACTGGTTACGAAAGCGCACGTGTTACCTGTATTTTGGCAATTCGTCTGGATGGAAAGAAAGCCCCACCTCTAATCATCACTAAGGGCAAGAAAGATAAGGTTGAACATGTTTTAGGCATTTATGTTTTTGAAACCGAAAAAGCCTGGTGCACACAAGCAGTTATAAGGAAGTGGGTCGATTTCATGCTGCCACTTGTTTTGCGAGGTGGCCAAAGAGGTCTGTTGGTCTGGGATTCAGCCAGCACTCACCACGCTAAAGACATGAAGAACTTCCTTGAAGAGGATAGATCAAATAATGATTCCTGCAGGAATGACTATGCCTATTTCCAGGCTCTTGATGTCGCAATAAACAAGCCATTCAAGGACCATTTGAGCACGGAAATGAATGACTACACTGAAAATAGAAAGGAGAGAAATCAGCGTGGAAACTTTGTGAAGCCTAACCTGCAAAAGGTTGTGACTTGGGTGGAGAATTCATGGGATAAAATCACTGACAGCTGTGTTGCCAATGCACTACGAGCAGGCTACGTGGACAAGAAGTGCTCATTTAAGGAGAGCTCTATTGCTGGACCTGAGAGATTGGGGCTGATGGTTCTATAGGAAACGGAGTCGCAAGAAATTCAAGCCAGAATTTGGGGTTTGGAGAGTTATGATGATGTTCCAGAAGAAGATGACATGACTATATTTGAATAAATACAGATTTTTGTACATGAATAAATGAATAAATGTAGATTGTTGTACATGAAAAAATAAGACATTCCCTGAAAATAAGCCCTAATATGTCTTTTGGAGCAAAAATTAATGAAGACCTGGTCTTATTTTTGGGGAAATATGGTACAAGTGGCTAGATAGTGAGCTACGTAGTGAATCAAACTGCAAACTAGCTGAGTCTAACTGTGTTATTGATTCCGTGGATTTCACGCGTATAGTACCTTCTAGCTGTCTGTTAATTTTTTTATATTAATTTTGTATCCATTCAACCTACAAAGCATTTTGTTGTTTGCAGTAGATTTTCACTTAATTCTCTTGGACTTTTATACCGACTAAATTTTTCATACCGACTAAAAATACTTCTCACTTTGCTTCCACCTTTAATTTTTTTGAACTTTATATTTGTTCATTGTTGATTGCATTGGTTAGTATTTCCAGGACCATGTTAAATGATTGGGGTGATAGTGGACATTTTTGTTTTCTTCCTGACTTTAATGGGAGTGCTTTTTGTGTTGTCCCATTTAATATGAGGCTGATTTTAAAAATTGAGATAGATAGATCTACCTTTTCCCCGAAAATTAAACCTAGCCGGTCTTATGTAAGACCGGGTCTTATAGTAAAATAAGACTGGGTGTTACATTAATTTTTGCAACAAAAGATGCATTAGAGTTGATTGTCTGGCTAGGTCTTATTTTCGGGGAAACGTGGTATCGCATTAGGCAAACATCCATCATTGGCAGCCTTTGCTATAACTAACTTTTTTGGCTATCCGAATATCCACATGTGCCCTTTCCCTACGTAAAACATACTCACCCCTCCACTAAAGGGAACAGAGTCTCATTTGGGTTCTGCACCTGGGAAGGATCTTCTGCAAAGGCTAGGCTCTCTAGGTAATGCACAGTTCTGTCCATCAGATCAAGATAGGCTTTTTTTTTTTGATCTGGTGGTCTTTAATCTAAAAGGAAAAATTATCTAATCACAGCATAGTGACTCCACAGACACAAGACAATTATAACAGGCACTCCAAGTTGAATAGGGTAAATGGGATATGCTGCAGACATTGGCCCATGACAGAGGTTACTCTGGGCTGTAATGGCAAATATTCCCTTTTCTGGGGGTAGAACATATTTCATGGTTAGTTCATTTGGACCTCCTGTCCCTGATGTCTGGGAAAAAAGCCTTGTTTCATTGTCTACTGAGGTCCCCAGCTCTGCCTGTGGGGACTTTCTTTCTTGTCTTTTATTCTTTAAGGCCATAAAAGTATGGGACTCCCAGTCAACTTAGGTCACTGCGCACAGACAGAAAGTACTCTCCTAGCAGAATTATTTCCCCTTCCATCTTTGTTTGTGAGTGACTCGCCCCAGACTGAATTAATCTCTCTTGTCACTTTGGGTGAAAGAAAAAAAAAAAGGCAGCTAATGCTCACCAAAATTTGGAATTTTTCCTAATGTTTCACTTCCACTGGCAGGTTGTTTGTCTTCCAAGATACCATGTAAGAGCTTTGTATGGAATAACAAGAGTCAGGGATGACCAGCCTGTAATACCATATTTTCTGTAAGATGTTAGTGATTGCTAGACCTTACTCAACAATGTTAAAATGCAAAAAAATATCCCATGTCAGTTGTGGTATGCTTTCCACTGTAAGATGCAAAGCAGCTTCAAAATGTTAAAATAGGCAAAAAATGTGCTTCTTAGATGTGATGAAATATTATATCTGCATCCTTGCCATCTGCTGTCTTACCAATTTCACTTCGACAATGTTGCATTTTAGGCTTTGCTAATTGAGGCACCCCGCCTGTGGGTACCAAATTCTGTTTAAATTAGGATTGATTGCTGCTGTTCTGTCATCTTCAAAGTTCATTTTTCACTTGTGGTCCAAGATGGCTGCTCCAGCACCAGGAACCATGAGAACTTTTCCACCAGGAAGAAGGAGGGAAGGGAATACAATGGACATTCTTGCTCCCTATTCATATATGTCCAGGAAGTTGCTTATACCATTTCTGCTTATATCCCATTGAACTTAAGTTACATAGTCATACCCAGCTGAGAGAATGTAGTTTTTGTTTTGGGCAGCCGAGTACCCAGCTAATGTTCAGGTGTTCAAATACTATGAAGGAAATGATGAATGCTGTGGACTTCTAACAATTTCTAAAGGTTTAGAAGATAGTCTGTAAAATAGTTTCTATTTTTATTAAGAAAAAAAGTCATCCTCAAAAATGTATGTCATTTCATTCAGTGCCTTTTAAGCATCTCTAGAGATTAACTTATTTTTGAATAATAGTAATAGATTTCCTAATATTGAGCCATCTTTGCATTCCCAGAATAAGTTCCACTTGGTTATATCAAATTAATATTTTATTTTGTTCCTAAATTCTGTTCGCTAATTTTTAAATTAAATTTGCTGGGGTGACATTAGTTAGTAAAATTATGTAGATTTCAAGTGTACAGTTCTATAATACATCATCTATATATTACATTGTGTGCTCACCACCAGAGTCAGTTCTCCTTCCATCACTATATATTTGACCCTCTTTACCATCCTCTACCACCCCACCCCTCTTTTCCTCTGGTAATCATCATACTGTTTTCTGTGTCTGCGAGTTTTTGTTTATCTTGTTCAATTGTTGCTTTCAGTTTTATATCCCACATATGAGTGAAATCATATGGCTTTCGATTTTTTCTGTCTGATTTATTTCACTTAGCATGATAATCTCAAGATCCATCCATGTTGTCACAAATGGCAATATTTTATCTTTTCTTAATGCCTGACAACATTTCATTGTATGCATGTACCACATCTTATTTATTCAGTTGTCTAGCAAAGGACGCTTTGGTTGTTTCCATGTCTTCACCGTGAATAATGAACGCTGCAATGAATATAGGGGTGCATATATCTTTATGGATAAATGTTTTCAGATTTTTTGGGGGTAGATATGCTGCAGAAGAGGGATGCCTGAATCGTGTGGTAATTGTATGCATATATTTTTGAGGAACCTCCGTACTGTTTTCCATAGTGGCGCTACCAATTTACATTCCCACCATCAGTGTATGAGGGTTTCTTTTTCTCCACAACCCCTCCAACACTTGTTATTATTTACCTTGTTGATGATAGCCATTCTAACAGGTGTGAGGTGGTATCTCAGTGTAGTTTTGATTTGCATTTCCCTAATAGTGAAGTTGAGCATTTTTTCATATAGCTCTTGGCTGTTTGTATGTCTTCTTGGGAGACATGTCTGTTCAGTTTTTCTGCCCATTTTTTAATTGGATTGTTTGGATTTTTTTGTTGTTGAGTTGTATGAGTTCTTTATGTATTTTGGATTTTAGCCCTTTACTGGAGGTGTTGTTTGAAAATATCTTCTCCCATTCGATTGGTTGCCTCTTTGCGTTGTTGCTGGTTTATTTTGCTGTGCAGAATTTGTTTGCTAATATTTAATTTAAAAGTTCTTGCTGTGATACGTATCAGTGAGTTCAGCCCACAGGGTTATTTTTTTGGTGCATCAGTGGTATGCTCTGCCTGTGTGTGAAGTTGACTCCTCTGTGCATGAAGGGGTTGCCTTTTATTGGGACTAAGCCCTGTCAGAATCCTGAGCTTGTACACTGTGTAGAATGTGACATGTTTTGATTTCTGTGGCCTCTCCATCCTTTGGTCTCCAGAAACCCTTTCTGGGCATCTGTGTGGAATCTGTCATTTTCTACCTTGTGTTATTGTCATCTGTGTCTCTTCTTTTCTCTACCTATTAAATAGGCTATAGTTTTCATATGCCCAGTAATTTCTTCATCACACCCAGAGTGACTACTCCTTCAGTGCTAGGTACTGGAGATACAGGGAGAGAGAGGACCACTGCCATTCCAAGTCTGGAGAGGAAAGGGTCTTTATGAAAACAGATGTGTGACAATGTGGGAATAGGTGTCATGGAGGATTCTAGTAAGTATTGGGGCTCAGGGATCTGGGGGATGCTTCTCTGAGGTGTTGGAGAATGAGTTGAATCTTGAAACAGGAATGGGAGTGAACCCAGTACAGTTGTAGCCCGCCATTTATCCACTCAATAAATATTTATTGAGTGGATAAATGAAGAAATTTGCTAGGTGGACAAGGCACAGAAGGAACAGCCTGTGAGAAGACATGGATGAAGGACCTGATGTGTTCAGTGCACAGTGAGGTGTTCTTGGTGGTTAGAACACAGAGAATGGGATGGAGCGGAATGGAGGTGAAGAACTCTACTTGGGTGTAGAGTGTGGGTTCCAGCCTGAGGAATGTAATGAGTGACCAGATATCTCTCTTTAAGATGATCAGAATGGAAGCCTGAACCTAATTCTGGTTTAACTTTATTTTTAATTGAGATATAACATACATAAAGTACGTATAACAATTAGGTTTGCAAACTCATCCTAAAAAAAGTGTACATACCTCATTGCTGACTATCACTATGGTCACCTTCAAAGTACTCCCCTTGGGAAGCTACGTATTGACACCACTGCCTAGTCCACCCTTCAGAGCAATTTCGGAACTCTTTCTCGAATGGCCATCAGAGCTGTCGTCGTATTACCCTTGATGTCCTGAATGTCATTAGAATGTCTTCCTTTCAATATTTTCTTTATCCTTGGGTAAAGAAAGAAGTCAGTGGGGGCCAGATAAAGTGAGTAGGGAGGTTGTTCCAATACAGTTATTTGTTTACTGGCTAAAAATTTCCTCACAGTGCCATGTAAGCTGGTGCATTGTCATGATGCAAGAGCCATGAATTGTTGGCAAAAAGTTCAGGTCATTTTCATCTAACTTTTTCACGCAGCCTTTTCAGCACTCCCAAATAGTAAACTTGGTTAACTGTTCGTCCAGTTGGTACAAATTCATAATGAATAATCCCTCTGATATCAAAAAAGGTTAGTGACATTGTTTTGACTCTTGATTTGGAATGATAGAACATTTTTAGTGGTGGAGAATTGGCTGATTTCCATTGTGCCCTTTGACATTTTGTTTCAGAGTCATATTGGTACACCCATGTTTCATCACCAATGATAACACAGTCCAAAACATTGTCTTCCCTCTCCAAAAGTTCTTGCAAACTTCAACTCTCCTTTGCTTTTGTTCATCAGTGAGCTCCTTTGGGACCATTTTTGCACACACCTTTCTCATGCCAAGATTTTCAGTTAAGATTTTCCTAACCATTTCTCTATCAATGTTTACTTGGTCTGCTACACTTCTCATAGTCAGCCGACAATTTTGACACACAAGTTGATGAATTTTTGCAATGTTTTCATCAATTCTGCTTGTTACTGGCTGCCCTGAGCTCTGTTTATCGGTGACATGTTCTGTCTCCTCAGAAAAATGTTTAATCCATTCGTACACTGCCATTTTCTTCATGGCATTATCCCCGTAAACTTGGACTAACATGTCCCTGATTTCACTTCCACTCTTGCCAAGTTTAGAAAGAAATTTAATGTTTGTTCATTGCTTTAATTCAAGCTCAGACATTCTCGTGACAGCACACAAAAACACGCAACAACAATCATGAATGCCACTCAGCAAGACACCGCCATACGTCTACACGAACATAGCTGTGAGACACTGATATACCAAGAGTATGAAACCTTACCGAGTTGTTTGTACAGTGTTGCCAATGTAAGCGCATGGTGGCAACTTTGCGAACTTAATCATCAAACCCCATATGTGAACTGGTACAATCTTAAGTGTACAACTCAATGAATTTTGCACACATACACCCAGTGTAATTGCTACCATAGGGAGATGTAGAGCATTTCCAGCTCCCCATGACTCTCTCTCATGCCCTCCCCCAGACTGTTGTAACTTCCATCACTGTGGACCAGTTTTTCTTCTTCTTGAGTTTCCTATAGATAGAATCATACAGGTGTGTTCTCTGTTTTGTCTGTCCTCTTTCGCTCCTGACGTCTGTGAAATTCATCCATGTTGTTTTATGTTTTGGCAATTTGCACATTTTTATTGCTGTTTGATTTAATTTTGCTTCTACAATGCTAATATAGTACTAGTGACCCCAATATTATAAATACTCAATGAAGATTCGCTGAATGAATGAGTGAATGAATGAATGAAATCTATTTATCCTTTCTAAAAGAAGCCCTTTCCACTGAAACTATATTCATGGTTGCTTATTTTATTATTATTTTCTTTTATTAATTAAATTTATTGGGATGACAATTGTTAGTAAATTTACATAGATTTCAGGTGTACAATTCTGTATTACATCATCTATAAATCCCATTGTGTGTTCACCACCCAGAGTCAGTTCTCCTTCCATCACCATATATTTGATCCCCCTTACCCTCATCACACACCCCCCCCACCCCCTTACCCTCTGGTAACCACTAAATTATTGTCTGTGTCTATGAGTTTTTCTTTCTCATTTGTTTGTCTTGTTCTTTTGTTGTTTTTGGTTTATATACCACATATCAGTGAAATCATAGGGTTCTCTGCTTTTTCTGTCTGACTTATTTCACTTAGCATTATACTCTCAAGATCCATCCATGTTGTCACAAATGCTCCTATATCATCTTTCCTTAACGCGGAATAGTATTCCATTGTGTATATGTACCACAACTTCTTTATCCATTCATCTATTGAAGGACATTTTGGTTGTTTCCATGTCTTGGCCACCGTAAACAAAGCTGCAATGAACATTGGAGTACACGTGTCTCTATAGAGAAATGCTTTCAGTTTTTTTCGGTAGATACCCAGGAGAGTGATTGCTGGGTCATATGGTAATTCTATTCGTAATTTCTTAAGGAACCTCCACACTGCCTTCCATAGCGGCTGCACCAGTCTGCATTCCCACCAACAGTGTATGAGGGTTCCTTTTTCTCCACAGCCTCTCCAACACTTGTTACTATTTGTCTTGTTGATGAAAGCCATTCTGACTGGGGTGAGGTGATATCTCATTGTGGTTTTCATTTGCATTGCTCTGATGATTAGCGATGTTGAGCATTTTTTCATATGTCTATTTGCCATTTGTATGCCCTCTTTGGAGAAATGTCTCTTCAGGTCCTCTGTCCATTTTTCAATTGGGTTGTTTGTTTATTTGTTGTTGAGTTTCATGAGTTCCTTGTATATTTGGGATATTAGCCCCTTATCAGAGGCACTGTTTGCGAAAATCTTCTGCCATTTAGTTGGTTGCCTCATTATTTTGTCAATAGTTTCTTTTGCTGTGCAGAAGCTTTTCAGTTTGATATAATCCCATTTGTTCATTTTAGTTTTTACTTCCATTGCCTTTGGAGTCAAATTTATAAAATGCTCTTTGAAGATGGTTGCTTATTTTAAATAATTTTTTGGGGTAAATACCATTATTTGTACCATTGCTACTTGTAGAGACAAAATTTATGGACATGTCACTCTCCAGAGTTGCACCCAGATCATCTGGGAGACTTGAGTTTTTCAGATCACCTGGGGTCCTCTCTTGGCTCAACCTGATTTGACCTGCACGCCAAGGCCCGTCTTTCTGAAGTTGTCATTAGGCATGTCCTCCTGTTAGCCACCTGTACACTCACAGACCCTCTTCCTACACTTGTTGGGCACAATGATAGTTCCCACAGAAGGGGGTGACGGCTGAGAACCTGGCTGACCTCACTGCTAGCCCCTTTCCTGGGGGATTGGACTATAAACAGCCTCAGAGTTCTCAGGTTCCTTCTTAGCTGAGTTAGGTCTGTGAAGGAGGAGGCTGGCATGCATTTACACATGCATATAACACATGGCGATGCTCAGAGGTACCAGGAAAGGTTCCAAGACCCTTGAGCATGGCCTCTGCTGCCCCTGCGTGTCTGCCTGAAATTACCATATTGCCCAGCCTTTGCGTGACAATGTCAGAGGCCCACGCTAGAGTGCAGGGGTGTCATGACAATGATGGTAGTGAGTGGTATCCTATATTCATCTTTCTATTTGTTGTTGTCTTCATGTACTGAGAGCTGCTGCTCTCCAGGGGCTCTGTGACCCCATCTACCTTTCCAGCCTCAGCTCAAGTCTACCACTGTTCTCCTTGGGCTCTACTGCTTCTCAAAACAGGGCTTTGCACTCACTATTATTCCCTGTTAACCTCCTCCCCTTCTCAGTTCCCTCCCTCTTTGTCAGGTGTTGTTGCAGCAGGTGTATTCCATTGTTGAATCTGGAGAAAGATTCCCCAAGAATCCTGAGGAGGCAAATCCCAAGCCCCTGACTCAGTCTGGGCCTCTTGTCCTATAGAGTAGGACATACATGGTCACTCTGAACTTCGTAGCAGCTTTTGCAGAGCATAATTAAGTTTTTGTTTGTGTGATTCCTTGATTCAAATCTGATCCCGCCACCATCCTATAAGCCCCACCCAAGAGAACAGGGACTGTATCTCTTTTCTTATCACAGTGAGGCTAGCCTTAATGCAGAACTTGGTATATAGTGGGTGCTTGGTACATTTCTAAAGAATAAAGGAATGAAGGAGCCGTTCCCATTTTGTGTAAGGTTTCCAAAGGAAAACAGTGCACACTTTCTGCCCCCTCCCACCAAGCCTATCCCTCTCTCCCACATGCAGCAATTCTGACAAGATGAGACAGTTAATAGGGCAGGTGGGTGGCTTCTGGTGTAGGCTGCAGCTTGCAGGCTTACCTCCTATGGTCTTTGTGGACATGAGGAACTTTGAATTAATGGTGGAGGAGATCTTTGAGAGTCTTTGCAGACAGCACTGGGTGAAGTGCACAAAGCTGTTTCCGGTGCCGGAATGTGAGGCCATTAGCACAGGGAAGAGGGCTTGCTTGGAGAGACCTGGCCAATTACCAGGAGTGCAGGTAGCAGGAAGGTGCACTCAGGTTCACACAAGTCACCGCCTGCTGGCATGTTATCTAACACAGCAGGCCCAGTGTGACCCTCCTTCCTTTTGGAGCAGAGAGATGCCATTTAGAATTTCTTTTTGACACTGGCATGAGCAGCAAACTGGGCAAAGGCATCTTTTTCTTTTTTTCTTTTCTTTTCTTTTCTTTCTTTCTTTCTTTTTTTTTTTTTTTTTTTACCAATTCATTAAGGATTGGGCTGAAACCTCAGGAAAGCTGCAAACCAGGCCACTTAGCAAAAGTCCCAAAGGCTTTTCCTCACCTAGAGGTCCTCTCACTTCCTCATGGCGTCCCTCTTGCTCTCTTGGGAGCATTTCAGGAGAGGCTGGAAGCAAGAGTGTGGGCAGAGGAAAGATGCCCAGTTAATAAGGAGTGGCTCAGGTGTGTTGGACTTTAAAGCCCATTGTAATGACAAAAGTCATAGCAATAATCTTATAATAGTAGTTAACACTTACTGCATACCCACTTAGTGCCAGGCACTGTCATTTCAGTTAATTCTCACCACATGCTGGTCTGTCCTGATTTATCCCCACCTCGCAGATAAGGAAGCTAAGAGATAGTTAAGTGACTTGCCGAGAAAGAAAGGGCCATAACTGCGGGGGTGAAGATTTCCTCCAGACAGCCTGAAGGTGAAGCTTATGCTCTGAACCACTGTCCTTTTCCTGCCGTCCTTCCCTGGAAGGGCAGCGTGAGGGAAGGCGAGTCTGGAGAGGGAGGCAGATAGGCCCCCCTATCTGCCGTCTGTGCAGCACACAGGCCCATGGGCTATTAGGCAGGGCAGCCCATTGCAAAGCTCCTGTGGCTACAGTGGGAAGGCAGTCTCAGGACCTCCTTCATTGGTCCAGTCGGTTCCATTCTCTTTGAGTTCCATTTTTGTCTCTAACTAGACTGTCAGGGTCTGTTGGGGTAGGGGCTGTGCTGTCTGCTTCTCCTCGGTCTCTTCACTGGCTGCCGTAGTATTAGAGTCACACAAAAGCCAGTGATGAAATGACTGCCAGGATGAAAGAAACCAACCCTCACTGCTCAGGGTTCTCTGGGATGCCTCGAGCCTGGCTAAAACACCCTCTGTCCACTGAGCCTTGTGTTTCCCTGACGTCATCACACTTGCCCACAAGCCTGCTTCTCCCAGCTTCCCCATGTCAGTAACCAGCAGTACCATTGTGATGGTTACTTTTATGAGCCAACTTGACTGGGCCATGGGGTGCCGAAATATTTGGTCAAACATTAAGCTGAGTGTTTCTACAAGGGTTTTTTTGAATGAGATCAACAATGTAATTTGTAGAGTAAAGCAGATTGCCTCATCCAACCAATTGAAGGCCTGAGGAGAACAAAAAGATGGACACTTTCCCAGGTACAAAATTCTCCAGCAGATGCCTTTGGACTTTGTGTGTACCATAGGCTGTCACGTGTGCCATTGGCTGTCCTGGGTCTGGAGCCTGTTGGCCCACACTGCAGATTTGTACTTGCCAGCCTCCATAATTGCGTGAGCCAATTAACCAATCTCTTTCTCTCTACATACACACATCCTGTTAGTTTTGCTTCTCTGCAGAACCCAGACTAATATACTCATTCTCCCAGTTGCTCAAGCAGAAACCGAGGAGTCATTATTGACATCTCCGTCTCCTCACCCCCGGCACCGAATCAGTCACCAAGTCCTGTTGGTGTCACTTCCTGAAGTGCTCCCATGTCCAGCCACATCTCATCATACCCACTGCCAACTGCGAGGCCTGGTGGGTGTCACCTCCCTCTGGATGACAGCAGTGCCCACTGACTGGTCCCTCAGCTAGTCTTGCCCCTTCTTCCCACATGGTTCACATAGCAGCCAGGGTAATTTTTACAAAAGCACATCTTATCCTGTTGTACCTGTTAAATCCCTTCAATGGCGTCCTGTGAAACTCAGTATAAAGCCATGGTATCACTTAGTTTTCACTGCATAACAAGCCATGCTAAACTTAGTGGCCTAAACCAACAAGCGTTTATCATTTATGATTGGTAGCTTGGTTTGGAGTTACTTGAGTGGTGCTTGTGGACTGTCTGGGCTCACTCAGAGGGTGCAAAAGAATTACTCTGCATTCTTTTGGGCCAAGCAAAAGAAAAAGACAGCTCAGATTCAAGAGATGGGGAAATGGACTCCATTTCTTGATGGGAGGGGCTGCAAAATCACATTGCAAAGGGGGCTAGATCCAGGTAGGAGAAATAACTGTAGCCATTTTTGCAACCTACTATGGCCCCAAACCCTTACACTGGCCTATAACTTCATTGTGATTTAGCCCCTGGCTTCCCCTCCAGTCTCACCGTGTGTTATCTGTCTTTTCATTCTTGGCATTCCAGCCTCAAAGACCTTCAATCAGTCCTTTGAACCTACCAAGCTTTTCCTGCCCTGGAGACTACACATATGCTGATTCTTTTGCATAAAATGCTGCTCCCTCATTCAGCTGGACAATTGCTCCTCATCTTTCAGGTTTCAGCATAAATGTTGCTTCTTTGGGAAAATCTTCATTGACTAATCTGGATGAACTAGATCAGGTTCTCCAGTTATAAGTTCTCAGTGCACATCATTCTTTTAGTATCACTTGTAAAAGTTGGAATCAAATAATTATTTTGAATGCTTGTTTAATATCTGTCTCCTCCTAGACTGTAGACTCCATGGACTTTAAGTAATGAAGTCATTTATTGAATAAATGTTTATTGAATGCCAGTTATGTGCTAGGCATTGTCCTAGGTGCTGGGGATATATGGTGGTGATAAAAGTAGACCCAGTTTCTTTTCTCAGAGAATGTATAGTCAGATGGGAACACCAACATTAAAAAATAATTGCCAAAACAAAAATAAAATTGCAGCAGAGGTAGTTTTACAAAGAAGGCTTACATGATACACCAGAGTATCTCTATAGTGGGACAATTTGACAGGGAAATTGGGTCAAGTAAGGCTTTGTTGACAGCTGAGATATGGAGAACAGATGTTAACCAGACAAAGGCCGAGGATGGAGAGTTAGACAGGGCTAGTCACAGAGGGCATTCTCTGTGCCCTCTTGAGGTTGAGGAGTTTGAGAGGGGTGCTACCCTGAATTTGTCTTTGAACATGCTGAGTTTGAAATAAGTGCAAAATATGTAAAGGTTGCTCTTAAGTAGGCAGTTGGATATAAGGTTTGGAGTTCAGAGGCAAGGGACCTAAGCTGAAGATACATATCTGTCGGTTGGTGATAACTAAAGCCGCAGTACATAAGACCCCATGGGAGACAGTTCTTCATTTTTTCGTGTGTCTTCAATTTTTTGGCAGTCTGGGAATGTCTGTTTTTAAATGTGTGAAACAAGATGCACAAGATAACAGTGGAAAGCAATTACATTGAAATGCAGTTATCAAAATATTAACATAAATTTGTGATATAGAAGTATATATGCTGCTTTATTAACTCATAAATAACACTTATTACAACAAAAAGTTGGAGTAATTACTGTAATTTCAAAGTATGGTGAATATAGCTTTTGAGACCTGTGGGATTAAGTTACCTGGTGTTTTTACTGGGGACAAAGTCCCTGGTCCTGCTAATACTGCTGCAGTTGTTTGCTTGCCTTTATAATTGAAGGAATTGCTAAATTTCAGTAAGAGTTGAGTGAAAATAAAGATGCGTTTTTTATTTGACATCCATGTTCACTGACCCCCAAGGGTCCTGGGGATCCCAGATTAAGACTTTTCATCTACAGTGAGAGGAAAAGAGTGCTTAGGATGCTAGGACAGTGTGTTGGACCAAGCAGAGGAGGGTAAGGCTGTGAAGGGACTGAAGACAGACCAGAGAAGTAGGTAGAAAAGGGAGAGTTTTGTCCATGAAAGCCATGGAAAGCAAATGATGCAAGAAGGAGGTGGTCAATTATGTCCAGTGCTAGGGAGTTCCCTAACATGAAGACTGATAAATGTCTGTTGAATTTGGTGGTTTTGCAGGGAATGAATTTGTCTTGTTTATTGCTTAATTCCTGATACATTTCAAGTCACATCGTAGGCATCCAATATCTGTTGATGGAAGCGATGAATTGGTGTCTTTCCTCATCACCATCTGGTGGGAGATTGTCTGCCTGGTAGAACAGGCAATGGAGCCTGCACACTTTTAAAATTGATTTCTTGACTGAGGGCTATGGAAACTGTAGAGACTCTGCACAGATTAATGAAGTCCCAGAGTTTTGGAGGCTGTCATTTGTGCACCATGCCCTTGGGATGGAAGTTAAAGTGGCCCCTCCCCATCCAGCTGCAGGGTTCTCCTATTGGTTGCTCATACTCAGAGCTGAATGTCTCCCAGTAGAAACTGCTTCCCCTGGGGATTTGCCTTCATCTTGCATTCTCTTCCAGTGTCTGGCAGCAGCTGGGTAGACCCGTGTATTTGAGAAATGCTCTGTTGTGGGCAGAGAGAACTGGGTTGTCGTTTTCTCAGTGCCTTCCTGATAGATCTGCAGCCACTTTTCCAGTCACTGCAACATCCCCCTGTGAAGTGGGGTCACTTCTCTTTTTGTCTTTACCTATGCTCCAGTGCTGTGGGGGTAAGAAAACTGAAACTTGTGTGGGTACGCCACGTAAAGTGACCATTATGTTTTTGGCATGAAGGTTTCTCTGTTATAAGTTTGAACTGTTTAAAACAGCAGAATAGCCCAAGATGATGGTTGGGCTAATGGAGGCAAGAACTTGGCAATGATAATAACGAAGCTTTGAATATGGTGAGGATTTAAAACTCGTTTAGTTCAAGGGGTTTCAACCTGGGCTCCCAGGATCCCAAAAGTTTCCATGAGATGCCCTGGGAGCTCTAGGATGGGGATAAGAGAGGCTAATCAGGTGGGATGTGGGACCCACAGGGACCCCTGCAGCATCTCCCTTATCTGTTGAGCACCTATATATTATTTGAAGAAAGAATTCTGGTGCTCAAAATTTTGCAAATCTCTGATTTAGTCCAACTTCCTTATTTTATTCAAGCAGCAACTTAAACCTAAAGAGATAGAAAGCTATGCCCAAGATCATATGGAAAGTTAGTAGCAGAACTATGACTAGAATTTAGGTCCCATGTGTGCTCTTTTTTATGGTTTGATTAAGTAAGTCCTGAAAAAGGCGTGTATATATGTATGCATGTAAAGTACCATGCTTATACATGGATCGTGGATAACTTCTTCTAATTGCACATTCCCCTGTGAGATTGTTTGCCCTATAAGGTGCTTGGGGAAGGGTGCTTAGGATTCTTACAATTCAGAAACTCTTTTTCGTTTTTCTGGCTTAAGAAATGCAAGGTAAATTGAGTATGCCTATGAAGATGTCGAGTGGTTTTTTACAGGCAGGGAAATGAACCCCAAAAGAAAATGGTCTAATGAGGTTAATAAAGGTCAGCATTCCTGGGGGAACTGGGAAATTAATCCAATGGCTAAAACCTCTGAGGGGTTAATGGAAACTGTAAAGCAACAGCTCTGCATATTGAAAAGTCTATAAATAGCTCAAAGTCCTGAACTGCCTCCCGAAGCGGTGATATTGTCCATATTAACTTCAGTGGCTTTGTGCCAGGCTAGGATACAGCCTGAATTCATTCCAGCTGCATCCAGAGATCCCCTGCAATACCTTTCAGCCATGACCAAAAGAGTGGGGGAGATAGATGAAAGGCTGACTGGTATTATGAGCCAGATCCCCGGAGAGTAAATGGTGAGGGGTGTGTGTGTGTGTGTGTGTGTGTGTGTGTGTGTGAGAGAGAGAGAGAGAGAGAGAGAGAGAGAGAGAGAGAGAGAGAGAGAGAGAGAGAGAGAGAGAGAGAGAGGATTTTTTTTGTGGTCTCTCAATTTGACTAGAGCATGTAGGTCTCCTGCGGCTTAGAACCTTTTAAATTTTTTTCCATATTTATTTTTTGTGATAGGATTTCGGGTAGCAGGACATGGTAGACTCATTTATGGGCCTTAGGGCTTGTCTACTTCAAACTCCTCATTTTTCATGAGTGGGGCCCTCTGAGGTACAGAGTGGGAAGGTTACTGGCTATGCCTCAGACAGCCGATGAAGTGGGGCACAGGCTTCTCTGATCTCCCTGATGGAGGTGACCCCTCTTCCTTCTCTGTGTTTCTATAGCTCCTATCTCCCTCCATCTCATCCCATCTCGGCTGCTGTATGTCTGTTTCTCCCACTAGCCTGTACCTGTCTTGACAGTAGGGACTCTGTCTTATTCAACTTTGATGCCTATCTCTTGGCACATTGCAGATGCTCAGGAAATTTTTGTTGAGAGATTAAGTGAATGAACGAATGAGATTTCTTAGGAGAAGTCTTCTAAGAGTAAAATTGTCCTGTAAAAAGAGACAGTAGGTCATGGTAAAAAAAAATGTGAACAGAAGCCAAGCACTGTTCTCCCTTCTCCAAATTAAGAAACAATGTGGCTTTTATTTGTGTAAAATTTATGATTACAAAAATCGTTTATTTGATCCTCATAATTTGCGAGAAAGACTGGGCAGACGTTTGTTATCCCTACTTCATAGGTGAGGAGTCTGAGGCCCTCGGAGATTCAACATGTGCTCAAGGTCACACAGCTGCTGAGAGGCCAGGACTCGAGTCCTCTAGTTGTCAGCTAGAGCTGTCGTCCTCATTCTGGGGGCAGCTGTCCTGTTGGATTGGCTTCGGAAAACCTCACAGAAAATCTCTGAGTGAGAATTCATGGCCAGGCAGGTGGTGAAAGAAAACAAGAGTTACTGTGTTTCCCTGAAAATAAGACCGGATCTTATATTAATTTTTGCTCCATAAAGAGTCATTAGGACTTATGTTCAAGGGATATCATCCTGAAAAATGATGGTAGGGCTTATTTTCCGGTTAGGGCTTATTTTCAGAGAAACACGATAGCGTTTATTTAGTGCTATCTAGACCCTTTGCTGTGGTTTCTCATAAAACATCACATTGATCCTGATTTCAATGTTGGGATGTTGTTGCTATTATCACTCACGTTGCATAGACAAAACAACAAAAATCAAAGACATTGGTTTGCTCCTATCACTAATTGATTAAATGATGGCATTGGAGCTAGGCCCAGGTCTGCAGCCACATGAGTCCCAGCTCCAACTACTGCACCACCAGTCATCAACCCAGATTGTGATGGGACAGGTCTGAAAGCAGGAAGAAAGACCCCATAATTTAAGGAAACTGGATCTTGTGTACAAGATGGTGGGCATTCCTGGGCTAAAGGTTGTGCTGAAGACGGGTGCTACTGGGGGGACTCTGGAGAGCCTGGAGGAGAGACGAGAAGTCCTGAAGAAGATGAGAAAACAAGCAAAACCAGAGGGACAGAAAAGAAGTCAGTGATTTTTATCAGCAGAACATGGATGGGAAAGAATGATGTAAGCTAAACAAAAGTGGAGAAACAGAACATATAATTCTCCCCATGAAGTGCCTTTAAGCTGCAAAATGTAAAGAGATGTTATTTTTGTATTATGACATTTTAGACTTCAGCTACTTGCAGTTGAAAATGAAAGAAAGAAAATCCCAAATCAACTTAACTTGTTCGGTGCCGAGTTAAGGAAAATAACAGAGGCAGGACACAACACTTAGCTGCTAATTGCCATTCTTTGACAATCCAGGAAGATATCCTCAGCCTGTTTAAAATAAACACGTTCTCAACTCCTCACTTCTCATCACTGACATCATAGCTCATGGAAAGGTGGTGAGAAAAGACCAGAAAAACACAGCAGGAACCATGTATCCGAGCAAGTTTAAGAAAACTAACAGTATCATGAAAGTAGGGCCCTGGGACAGAAAGGGCAGCCCAGGCACCCCTTCCAAGCCAGGAGACGGGGTCTCCGGTGAGGCTTTCTGACCTTTGAGTCCCCTCTGCCCATGTTCCTTCTCTGCAGAAGGGTGGCAGGGCTCTCTCTGGGCCTTAGCCCTGCAATCTGCTTCTTCTTTTCATTCGAGGTTTTGATTGATCTCAGATTTAATTTTGTCTTCTAGGATTTCCTAGAAGGAAATCTCCAAGCAGGAAACAATATTATTTTTCTTTTCTTCTCCATGAAATCAGGGCAGCACCTTACAATAAGTTTTCTTTGTGAAAGAGGATGAATTGAAATGTTTGCAGGGTAGGAAGAAATACAAAATAGGATTTTAAATAAAAGGAGCTTGGCAGGGCCTGAGAGCGAATCCCAAACTATAATGAGTAGCTGCTATAATCCAGTTACCACTGCCCCTAACCAAACATTTCAGGTGTATCACTACTGCCCCCTCCTCCACCAAAAAATATTCCCAAACCTCAAATGAAAGGATTCAAGTCGCCCCCTGAACTTGAACTTACATGCTGTATAATGCTGCTGGATTTGTCAGTATATAATTTTCAAAATATTAAAAACACCATTCCTATAAACACAGAATGAAAACCTGTCCGAGATCCATTTAACTCATTAGTTAATGAGGGAATCAGCAGGATGTTAAGGCTGTTTCTGAGAGGGCTTGGTGACCTTGAGGTCTAACTCTTCCTAGGAAAGGACTCTCCTTGGCTCTACAAGGTCCCACAATGTAGCCACAGATTTTTGTCTTTTGCTGTCTTGACCCGCCTGAGGAGAGGGCAGCCAGATGGAGGTGGAACCTCCATTTCCCCAGAATGCAAAGAGCTGCCACACTGCATGGCTTTTCTGTTGCTGGATTTTAAAGGAACACTCCCTTCACCTCATAGCTCCATGTTATCATGTCAAAGATTCTTCCAATGGGCGGATGAGGCCGTTCTCTTTGCAAACTGAGCTGAGTAGGATTGATATTTAGATGGCAGCTCTTTTCAGGCAGGTTTAAGATAAAAATGGTCAACAGATGAGATTGTGAGTAGGAATTTTGAAGTCAGACTTGAATACCTTGCAAAGACTGAACTTCTTTGTTTTACATTGCTCACTGGATTCATTTGAACACAGAGCCGGGCACACAGTGGGTGTGCAGAAAATGTCTGCTGAATGAATCATCTTAAGAATGTCCCTGAGGGCAGCAAGGACCCCTTTGTCACAGAGGGGGTGCGTTGAAGGGGGGGAGACTGGCCTGTGATGTTAAATGATCTTCACTGCTGAGAGCGATTTCTTGCTCGCTCTCCCACATTTCATGTTCCAATTCTTTTAAGGAGAAGATGAATTTGAGCATATTTTTTCTTATTCCTCATTTTGTGATGATGTCACTGCCATGATCCTCATGACATTTTTGGATGAGTCACCACTGTGCTATTTTGGTGGCTATACATTTCAGTAGATAACTGTCTCTCCTCACCCCCGGCCCCAGCATGACACCCGCTGAGATCTGGAGATTTCCAACACAACAGGTCCTTGCCAAGTACCAACTCATTGAGCCTGGTAGGTGAGAAGGTGAGAGTTACTTATGAATGAAAGATGGTAAGTGAGGCAGTGGGTGAAAAGACAGGAATGAGCTGTAAATTAGTCCTAAAAGTCATCTGAGGCTCAGCTTTTCTTAGACACAAGGACAAGAGGGAAATCTGGGAAGTGAGGCTGTTATCCTGAAACTCAGTGTGGCGTAGGTGTTCCAGGTGTGTTGAAACTCTCAGGACGTGTCTCTCTTGAGAGAGAGGTAGCTGCTGAGGGGAAACTTCCAGAACATAGTGTGCTGGGGTTTAGTGATGTCCCTAAGGGGTCAAAGGATTCAATCCATCTCTGGAAAATCCCTCCATTTCTTCTAAGGGAGCCCAGGTCTCTCCATAGGCAGTATTCAAATTGGCTTGGTAAACCAAGACTCTGGCTCAAATGCATTTCCTCTCTGACCAGTTCTGCTTTAAGTGACCCTAAGTGACCCCTGATGTCCCTGACTCTCTTGGTAATAATCTTCTCTAGAGTCTCTAGAGTCTCTTGGCAATAATCATCTCTAGAGTCTCTAAAGTCTCTAGAGTCTTCTCTAGAGTCCACAGGGTGACTTTAAACATACCTGCTTGTGGTCTATCTTTTATGATGATTTACAATTCTTATTTGACTCTTAATACACTGAACTTTTGTGTATTTTTCTTTTGCTGTTTTGACAACTTGATTGATACATTAAGCCTATCATATGTATAAGACTGTCTCATATACATATTAAGATGATTTTGTCATTTGGTGAGGACGAAGGACTCTTCAGTGAGTAGGGGATCACTAATTCCATTAAGCTAGGAGTTCAAGACCATAGGGATTTTGTCTTCAAGGTATCCAAAATCCTGATAGGCCACAAAGGATGAAATCCTTTCTTGTTGTTGAACTTTCCTGACATTTATGACTTGTCTTCCAAATAAGATTTTATGCATCTTGAAACAGGGATGGTGCATTATTGCTCATGAAAGTCCTCATAACACCAGCAGTGAAGGTTCCATGACTACCTGAGATGGTTGGGGGCTTTAGGCTTGATCATGAACCGGGCTCACCGATTCCTTCATTCATTCCACACAAATTTATTGAGCATTTGCTATATGTTGGGCATTGTTCTAGACCCTGCCCTTATGGTACTTGTATTTAAGGAGGAGAGACAGACATTAACAAGGCAAATCAGTATAATATATAATATAGTAGTAATGACAAACGCTAAGAAGGAACAATAAAGAAGGTAAGGTGGATATAAAGGGTTGGTGGATGGTCAGGGCAGGCCTTACTGAGAAGGAGACTTATGGATGTTTGAGGGCAGAGCTTTCAGAGCAGAGCAAAGGTAGAGGTGTGCCAGCATGTTCCTTATCCCTGCTCTGGCCCACCAGGCCCTGGATAATCTTCTGATCTCTGTGATCTCATTTCCTCACTAACCGCTTCGTTCTCTCCACGCCAACGACACCAGCCTCCTACACATGGGAAAGAGTATATCTCTGTGATCTCCTTTTTCCCCCTCTCACCAAAGGGGCTGTGAGGTGGGAGGTAGGCCCTCAAGATCTACCCCTTCATTGCATGGAGCTTGAGCTCTCTCTTGCCTCTCAGGTCTCAGGATGGCACCACTTTTGAAGTGTTTTAGAGAACACTTCAGCAGTATTCTCTAGTACAATGTCTTCAGAAGGTTATGAATGGTGGAAGAAAATATCTTAGAACATAGAAACAGTTTAGGTTTAGTAACAGGACAGCAAAGAGAGAGCAAAGGTGGGGGAAGCTCCAGGCATCTCAAAAGATCATCAGTAGGCGACTACTCATTGACATCTTTAAAAAAATTTTTTTTCAGTTACAATTGACATTCAGTGTTATTTTATATTAGTATATTAGGTGTTAGGCATAGTGGTTAGACATTTATATAATTTATGCAGTGATCTCCCTGATTAAACTAGTATCCACCTGACAGTATACATAATTGCTGCAACATTATTTACTATATTCTTGATGCTGTACTTTACATCCCTGTGACTATTTTGTAACTACCAATTTGTACTTCTATTTTTAAATAGAAAGCTTTTTTGTTTCAAAGTGAATGCATTTTTTTAATTTTTAATATTTTTAAATTGGGGAATATATTGGGGAACAGTGTGTTTTTCCAGAGCCCATCAGCTCCAAGTCAAGTAGTTGTCCTTCAGTCTAGTTGTGGAGGGCGCAGCTCAGCTCCAAGTCCAGTCACTGCTTTCAATCTTAGTTGCAGGGGGCGCAGTCCACCATCCCATGCGGGAATTGAACCGTCAACCTTGTTGTTCAGAGCCAGCGCTCTAACCAACTGAGCCATCCAGCCGCTTCCTTAATCCCTTCTTAATCCCTTCATCTTTTTCATTCAACTCTCCAACCCTCTTCCCCTCTGGCAACCATCAGTTTGCTTTTCGTATTTATGAATCTCTTTCTATTTTATTTGTTTGTTCTTTAGATCCCACACATAAGTGAGATCTTCTTGAAGTGAGAAAAGACTGCCTACTCTGAGCTCACCTCAACTAAAAGTTTTGACACCAGTACATTTAAGGACTTGTTCCAGTGTCTCCTCTGTCACCCTGAAGTCATCTTTCCCAAGGCTTTCCTGGAGACTTACTGTAAAATGCTCCTGGCCTTCCAAAGAGTTGCTGCCTTTTTTTAAAAAAATAAAATAATTTTATCTGGAATTGGCATTCAAATATAGAAAAATGAATGGAAAAGTTCTTGGAAAGAATTAGAACAATGCAAATATATTCACCTCTCAGTGCTTCTAAAGCTTCAGCTTATGTTTGCTTCTCGTGGCTGATTATGGCTTCACGTAACAAAGGGATTTGTTAAAGGAGTAGAAAACACTTTCTAGCTAGCAGATTGAGGAAGTTGGAATTTCGAATAAACTTTGTTGAGAAAAAATTTGTAAGTTTTATTCCTTTACCTGGGAATTTTGATACAGCTCCTTCTGGTCAAAACGACCATCTTGAATAGACAAATAACTCCTGTTCTCCCTAACTCTTCACACTGTTAACTCTTCGGGGCCTCAGCCTGGGAACTGAGCAGGAGTGCCCATTGCCCACCTCTGTCCCAGCGGCTCCCACTCTCCATGGTGCCAGCCTGTTACTGTTCACTGGAGGGCACAGAGCCCTCAGGGCCTGGGGCTGACTACCTACGTTCTGCCCCCTTTGCCTCATGTCCAGTGGGATGAGAGTAGAAATGGCTGTGCGGAAATAAAGCGATCACCACCAAGTAGAAGGATGGGGAGGGAGGGTGGTGCATGTGCATGGCTCCATGACAGCCCTGAGCTGGGCTGTCAGTTGTTGTGTTCCCTTGGAGATCCATTTACAACGGAAGAAGCAGGTTTCGGAGGCTTCAGCAGAAATCAGAAGCCAGCAGCAGTTATTACCTTGTCTGCAACTCACATCCCTCTTCTCTACCTCCCAGCTTTTCTCAGTATAAGGTCTTTTGGCCTCCGGGAGTCCCTGCCTTTTTGAAGACTCGTCATTTCTCATAGACAAAGTAACAGTCAAGGGGCAGCAGGATAGGGGACGTTCCTAATAATGAATGAGGATAATATGGAGCCGCTCAGCCCAAGCATGGGGCTAATTACTGCTTTATGTGTACTATCCCTGCATAGTAGTATGTCCTCATTTTAGAGAGGAGACGAGTGAGGTTCAGCATCTTTCCCAAGGCCGTACTCTAAGTGGCAGAGGCAGATTTTAAACCCCAAGCTCAGTTATGTACCCATTCCCTATACTGCCCACCAGGGCAGGCTTTCCTCACACTCCAAGCAGGCTGGAGCACGGTGTCCTGTGGACTGTGTGTGTGTGTGTGTGTGTGTGTGTGTGTGTGTCTGTGGCGGAGGAGGGGGTGGGGAACACTGTGTGATTTAGAGGCAGAGCTCAGGCTGCTTCTGAGTAGTTAGATGCAAATTAATGCCTGAGGAGTCTCTGTGGGCCTTCATGTTCCCTGATACTCAGGGTGGTATCTGGACCACAGGCATTGGAGCCTGTTAGAAATGCAGAGTCTCAGGCCCCACCCCAGACTTGCTGCCTCAGAATCTGCATTTTACCAAGATCCTCTTGTGATTCAAGTGCACGTGAGAATTTGAGAAGCCCTGCTCTAGAGGTGTCTTTGCTAAGCTACAAGCTCGAGACAGCTAGTTCAGGGGGCTTCTTTCAGAACGAGGACTAGGGTAGCCGTCACACCAAGAAGCTTCATGCTGGTGTGTGCCCAGTGTCAGGAATCCCCCTGAAAGTTCCGGAAAAGCCAGACCCACTCCTCGTATTTATTTCCAGGGGGCACTGAACAAAATAGCTCACGGAAATTCTTGCAGCAACCGCCTGAGAGTAAGGCAGATCTGACAGTGTGCAAACGCTAGATGGCAACGAATGGACAGGCCCTGGCAGAACACACGCAAGCTCTGTCGCCGCCAAGGGTCAGGTTGAAATGATAAAGGCGTAGGGGTGGGGAGAGGGAGGGCTGAGCACAGTTGGGTGGTGAAAGGCGATTGTTGGGAAGATATTAAAGAAGCTGAGACGTCACCAGCAAGTCTGGGAAGGCTGTTTTGTGGAATGCGAGATTTGGGCCAGAGTAATTGCTTCTTTTTTGCCTCGAGCTATGTTAAACACACCATCTCCCCACAGGCAAGGGATGTCAGCAGCTGGGTACAGTGAAGCTGAAGGGAATTAAGTGTGGGTAAAAAGTTCCTAATCCACTTCATTCTGCTCCCTGAGGTCAGGGGAGGCAGCAGCAGCCAGTCTGCAGCAAGGGTTAGTCAAAGCCAGCCCCCAGGGGATGAGCACATCCTTTCCCACCATGCCGTGAGGCTCACAGGATATGCCCACACTCTGTCCAGATGCTCTGGTAACACCCTGTCAGCTCGGAACAGGACAGAGCAGGGCTTGGCAAAGCATTCAGATCACAGCTCTATTTCCTTCCTGTGTCCAGCCTTTCGGCTGAATTACAGACTGGGAAAAGAATATGCAGACTTGGCTCCTCAGGTTCTCTCTTCTGTACTCTCCATAGGTTCCTGGGGACTAAACTCTAGAGTGGAGCTCTGTGACACTGATATTGGAGAGGCTGGAGTCCACCTTTGGATTTTAGGAGCTTAGCTTCTGAGAAAACAGGGCAAAGCAAAGTTTCCCTAAATTCTCCAAACGATGAGGCCAGCTTCTAGAGCCCAGCCTCTTTTATCCTGTCATGGTTGGTTCCAGCGGTAATCTCTCATGTGGTCAGTGGACCCAAAAGTCGGAGAACTTCGTTGGAAGTCCATTCAAGGAACAGTAATGTTTTCCTGACTCTTTGGTGGGAGTGCTATCTGAAAACGTATTGGAATCATGTCAGGTGGGTGGAGACACAGTATTAGACACATTATAAGTTTAGGGTCTGTACTACTTCTAGTTATTCTTTATCTCTAACCAAAATTTAGGTTTGGCTGGACAGCTGAGCCCTGTAGAAGTCTGCAAGTCTGTTGGAAATAGGTTGTAGAATTATAGAATGGATGGTAGAGATTGTCCTGTCGCTCTCTCGTCTTGTTCAGCTGGCAAAACTGAGGCCCAGAGTGGTTTTTTCTTTTTCTTTCTTTCTTTCTTTCTTTCTTTTTTTCTTTTTTTTTTTAGCAAATCTTATATGAATGCCCACTCTGTGCCAGGGACAGAGGCTATACAAGGAGCATGAAACACAGTCTCTGTCAGTTTATGGATCAGCAATCAGCTTATCTATCCAGTTTGTGGATTGGCTTAGGGCCCAGGTCCCCTGCCAGTGAGCAGTGAGCAGTGAATACAGGTACTAGAGAAGGATGGTTTCCTTCTTCCCTCCCTCTCTCCCTCTTTCTTTTCAAAAATTACATTAGTTTTCTCCTCTCTCTTCTTCCTTTTCTTCTTCTTTTGTGGAATTCCGATGACTTTTTAAGCCCTTAGGGCTTTGTATTTACCAGCTGGAAGTGAATAAGCAGCAATATTAGCAATTCCAAGGACACGTTGGATCACTTTGTCCTTCCCCAAAAGCCTCCATAGGAGAGGCAGTGCTTTCAGACACACCTGAGGAAGCAAATTTTATTTTTTTTACTTGTAGGAACTGGCCTTGAATTCTGAGAGGGAAAAATAAACCAAGCTAGTAAACTTTAAGGCTTTTTATTTATTTATTGCCTCAGAAAACACCTTCTGTGAGAGATAAACTCAAAAATACCCTCTGGATGATGCTGTCCAAACTGTAATCCCACCACAGTTTATGGTAGGCTGCCCTCATGCTCCAAGTTCTCACCTCTCCTCTTTTAGGGTATATTACTTGAATAGATTTTTGTGGATAGAAAGAAACAGTGAATTCCAAATAAAGATGTTACCAACCATAACTGGAAAAGTACTAGAAACTTCACATACTTGTGTTATACAGTGATGTTCAATGATATTAAAATCACATGCAAATAGGCCCCCAGCCCTCCTCACTATGGCCAAATCTGGTCAAAGTCATGGTCTGGGCCTTTGTCCCCACTGATCAGCAGGAAGAATTAGAGGCCTGAGCATCAAGCACCTGAAGTTTGCATATCATTGAGCTTCCAGGTCTCTAAAAATCTTACATTTTATTCACAAACGCGAGCATCTGCTACTAATTAAAGTATCAGGGTATAATTATACCCTTTCTTATTAGTGGGTATGGAATCTGACAGTTGCTTAGATACAAAATAAGCAAGTGCAGACTGCATTCTGCGCCCTTCACAGGCTGGGGAAACAGAACAACAGGATTTTCAAAGGCTCTGTGTAAATGAATCTTGTCGCCCAGAAAATGTAAAGTTCTGAATTATCATCAGTAAATTTGCCTGGGAACAGATGTTAATCCCATCAAGAGTATGTGGTTTGAGCTTTAATATCATTCAATTATTTCCCTGGCGTGGTCCCCTCACCTCTGTACTGTACTCTAACCTCCAAACAGCAAGTATCGGTCTTCCTAAGGTACCGACAATTAAAGCCGCACCAAAATCTGACAGTGTTGCAGGGAAAAAAAAGACATGGCTTCGGGAATTCCAGAGCGAGAAGGCACCCATCTGGAATAGCAGGGCTGTGTGGTGACCAGATCAGCCTTTGGGCTAGACAGAGGTCCCCTCTGAGCACAGGAACGTGGATTCACATTATACACTTAGGGAATTTCCCTGCTAACCATCAGCTATAGAAGTTTAGGGACCAGGTCTGTTTTGGGTCACCCAGTCTATCTCCAGTATCCAGCACGACACTTGACACTTAGAAGATACTCAATAACTAGTTAATACAGTGGTACCTCGGTTTTCGAACATAATCCGTTCTGGAAGACCGTTTGTGTTCTGAAACGGTCAAAAACAGCCAACAGCTAGGCCTCAGGATCTTGCACTCAGCGGAAGCCACGTGACCTGTTCGACTTACGAGGCATGTTCGAAAACCAAAGCATTTACTTCTGGGTTTACGGCGTTCATAAACCGAAATGTTCGTCAACGGAGACCTTCGAAAACCGAGGTACTACTGTAGAAGAATGGATTCCATGGACTCTCTTACATGAAAATTGTCTTGGAAGAGGTAATACTTTCATCCTTAGTAGTTATTTACTCCCCTGTGTGTGTGAATTGATTAGATCAGGACTTGGCAAACTACTGCCCCAGGATGGAATTATGCCTGCCAACCTGCTCCTATGTGGCTTATGAGCTAAGTATAGTTTTTACATTTTTAAAGGGTTGGGAAAAAATCAAAATAAGAAGATTATTTCATGACACATGAAAATTATATGAAAGCCAAATTTCTGTGTCCATAAATAAATGTGTTATTGGTGCACAGTTATGCCACTCATTTACATATTGTCTCTGGTAACTTTTGCAGTACAGTGGCAGAGTTGAGTCTTTGCAACAGAAACTGCATGACTTCTAAAGCCTAAATTAATTATTATCTGGCTCTTTGCAGAAAAGGTCAGCAGGCCTGGATTAGATTATTCTGTAGGGTTAGCTTTTGATGCTGGGGAGAGTGGGATGGAGGAGACAGAGAGACAGAGAGAGAGAGAGAGAGAGAGAGAGAGAGAGAGAGAGAGAGAGAGAGAGAGAGAGAGAGACAGAGAGACAGAGAGACAGAGACAGAGAGACAGAGAGAGACAGAGAGACAGAGAGACAGAGAGAGAGTTGATGGTTGTGTCTTCCAACACGGTAGGCTAGTTTCATGTGACATTCATGAAAAGAGAAAGAGGTGAGAGAGAGAGAGAGAGAGAGAGAGAGAGAGAGAGAGAGAGAGAGAGAGAGAGAGAGAGAACACTATCTGGGAGGAAAGGACCACCAGGAAATCTGGAAGAGCACTTTGGCTCTCTTCACACTTCTGCCAGCCTTGGCTCTTTCTCCATGGAAGTCTCCAGTTTCTTGTTATAGTTCTGATGAATGTCTTCAAGGAATGCAGTGATAATCATTTCTCGGACTGCTGCACAAAGGACTGTATCTTTCTCTTGTCTTTTGTTCGTTGTAAATCCCTAGTTCAAAATGCTCTTTCTTTGTCAAAGACATAAAATTTTGCTTTTCGGACAGTGTTTAGGTAATAAAGCTGTATGTGTGAGCAAGTGTGAGCTGGAGCTTGTCTTTGGAAAGCACTTGTGTTCAGTTTTCAGCCACCCAGCAGGCCCCCTGAGCAGCGGTGCCACAGCTTCACTCCCTGGGCAGGGTGGACCCCACCGGCAGGATGCCATGAGCTGTGTTTCTGAGCTCCTAGCAAAGGGAGAGCCCTACCCTTCCAGAGAAGTGCCTTTGTGAACACGCTGGCAAGGATGCAATCAGCCTACTTAAAGCCTTGATAATCCACTTGATCCATTCCAGTTAGCCAGCCAAATCCCAGGAGGCATCTTGTCGACCTGAGACTCATTTCTCTGGAGTTTACAGGAGCACCTCCTGAAGTAGACGGCATCATACCGTTATCTTATTAGCCATCTAAATTCTGCATTAGAGTCTAATTTTCTCCAAACCCCACACTTTTTTTGGAAAGAGGTCACTCCCCTGTGGGTTCCTGGAGGCCTGACTCATCTCTAGGTGTAAAAAGTACCCAGTGTCTTTTGATGGTGTCGTTAATGGGATGAGGGATTGATTTGCTTTCTGAGTGACAGTGACTAACACTGACATTGTTTACCTTAAGTAGGCCTGGGTTTTGAAAATCCTAACCAACAAGAAGATTGTCATGTCTTTTTTTAAGGAGTGACTAGTCGGGCTTCCTGTGGGAGCAGTAGCTGGGTATCTGATTTATTTTGGAAATAATATAGGAAATGATTTTTGTGGAAAGGAAATACAAGTTTCTACTTTCTAAATAATAGTACGTGTTGTATCTATTATGTGCTATGCATTTCTCTAGGTATTCTGTATATACTTCCTCGAGTTCTAACCCAAATCCTACAGAATAGATAATAGATGTTACAATCTCCATTTTATAGAGGAGGAAATTGGGACTTAAATAGTATATGAGTTGCCTGAGATTCCATGGACAGAAAATGGAATACCTAGGATTTGAACCCATGAAGTATGACTTCAGAGCACATGTGCTTACCGTCACATGATACCACTCCTCTAGAAAGACAGTGCAGCCACCTTATATTTTAAGGACAGAATTTTAGAAGAACCAAAATACAAAAAAGTTAACAAACGGGACTTGAAAACACAGATTCAGCCAACATGTGGTTATTCACCTTAACTCATACAGGGATCCCGAAGCCCCATATTGTCTTTAGCTAAAGCATTCATCTTCTTCCTTACTAGATATTTAAAAAAAGATTTAGATGAAATTATTTATTTTATTGAAATTATTTAGTGGATTCAACACTCAACAGAGATAAGAAGGCATATAAGGAAAAGTCCATCTCTCACCCCTGGAGATTTTTCACAGGCCTCCTTAGAGGAATGCACAGATAATATGGTAGATTACAGAAATGGTCCTCTTCCTCCCTCTGTCCATACCTCTTTGCTCTGTGACCTTGAAGCTTCTCCTATTAAGAGGTGGAGTCCATTTCCCCATCCCTTGAATTTGGGTTTTCCCTGTGAGCTGCTTTGGTCATTAGAATGCAGCAGATGTGACCAAGTACCAATTCTTGAGATGGAGGCTGAAACATGAGCCGGCCCCAGAGAGCAGCTCCTCAGCTGGGTGATAGCTCTGACTCCCACTGCTGCTTTGTCTGCCCTTGGAAGCTTGCTACACACCCTCTTTTCACCAATCTGCTTTCAGGACTCTCTGCTTTTCCCTTTTGGTTTAGCAGCTTGTGAATACCTGATGGACACTTGACTTACCTCCCTTCCTGGATTTGGCCTGAGGTCCCGGGCCAGCTCCCAGCCCCCTCTTTCTCCAGAGACACTGGATCAGGGAGAAAAGTGTCACATACTATATCGTGTGCTCCCCTGTGATTTTCTGCTGTCGTTTATATTCATGTTATGGGGGTGAAACAATAAATGCCTCCAGGGTTCAGGAGTTTGCAGAAATATGTGAATTAGGCCAGGTGTCATATGTCAGGTGTGGTCGGGCCTAGGGAGAAATGGAGATAGCATGTTTTATCTAAAGGTCTTGTACGTCCAATTTTGAAAGACACATCATGAACAAAATCTGCTTTTTTTCAGGTCAACAGGCTACCTCTTTTGAGTCTCTCAATGATTAGAATGAATGTCACATGAAGCTAGCCTACCTTGTTGGAAGACACAACCATCAACTTTTTATCTCAGTAAGTAACCCATGTCATATCTTAACTGGGTGCCCTGACTCCCTTCTCATTCTCTTTTGGATAGAGCTTTTGATTTTCTGCTCTCCACCTTGAGTGGCTTTCTGGGACAATCTCTCATGCAAATTCCCTTCATGGATGCTGGGCCCGAATGGCACAATATTTGGGTGATGGGTTGAGCCAGATGCTGAGACACAGGGAGGACTTGACATTCTATGATGGCACGTCTTTCTTCCTGGGATACAGAGGTGCTTCCTCCCTTCCTTGGCCTCATTTTAAACATTCTCAAATACGTCAGTAAGTACAAGGAAATTAGAGTGGATGAGGGTGTTGGAGGTGGAAATGGAGTGTTGGATGGATTTGAGAGACATTTAGGAATTAAAATGGACTGTATTGAATATGTGGATGGTGGACAGGGTACTTTCTGGGCTATTGCACAGGTTTATTTTGAGTAATAAGATGGCTGATGGAGCCATTTTGTGAGATGGGGACTGCAGTAAAAGTAGTGGATGGCCACAGCCACCTTGAGGGACTGTCTGTCCATAAGTCATTAACCATCTTGATGCACTGTTTCCTCAAGAACTATCAGCTCAAATGGTTCTTGACAGGATTATACAGAGAAGGCTGGCAGCTCTCAGTATTCACAAATAGGCAGTAATTTGCATCCTCCAAAGGACACCCCCTGGAATGCCATGGCTGGTTGCTATTCCCAGCCCTGGGCTGTTGAGCTCAAACCATTGAGACATCATTGATGTGAACAAATGAACAAATTAACATGCTCTGGAATGAGTGATTGGGTCCCCCTCAGACTAATTGCTTGTGTTCCCTGAAAACTCAATTTATTTTTACTCTGAGAGCGTGTAAAGCCCTGTAGCACCAGTCTTCTCTAATGGCTGACACCCAGGGGGTGACATGAGCCCCTCAGGCTCCAGGAACAAGCCAGTTGTGAGGCAGGTGTGCCTGAGCCCACATCTCACAACCTGAATCCAGCTCGGCCCCTCACCAGGCTATCTAGGCAGCCAGCAGCAGAGAGAAATCCTGGTTTCAGGCACCTGCAAGCAGCCTGGGAGGGCGCCTCTCCTCAGCAGGATCTGGCAGAAGACCCAGCATCTTCCCTTCCCATGGCGGTGGCTACCAGTGCCGTGGGCTGCACATTTCAGGACTGCCTGGTTTATGTGGACAGAGTGGTTATCAGTGCAGAAAGAACAGATTTGGGTCCAGGCAGAGACGGAGAGAGAGAGAGAGACAGACAGATTTCTTTCCCTTCCCACAAAGACATTACAGCCAAGAAATGAGATATTTTTAGATAAATGTGTATTTTTAGAGTATAGCCTTTAAAGTACCTTCTATTTTAGTTGAATTGTTTTTGAAAAAAAGGTTTTAAAATGTATGATGTGATTTCCACTGTTTGAAAGCAGAGAACCCTAAGATCAAGTTAGCCTTAAATATCTTTTGTATTATGAAAAATTGTAAGCATGTACAAAAATGAAAGAATCATAATAAATGCTGTGATCCCAATAGTCAGTGACGACAATGACTAATTCATGACCAATCAACTCTTACTTCCCTCGACCCTAGATTATTTAAATCCCCACTGTTTATGCTGACCTAAGGTCATCATTATGGCAGTTTGTTTGTAGTACATGTAGTACACGTCCCCTTTCAGTGTATTTCTCATATCTGTATCTTTGCCGTTATGAGGACTTCTTGTAGCGTGCCTCCTATCATCTAGTCTGGAAAGTTAGATAGCTAAGGTTGTTAAAATTCTGTGTCAAGTAAGAGCACATAGGATTTGAGAGAGCCTGTCTTGCCTGGATTTTAATTCTGGGATTTATCTTGGGCACTCATGGGCTGTTTCTGGAGGACTGAGGTTTAGGACTTTTCTTCTCTTAAAAATGGGAGTGTTTTATTATGCTGTGGCAGTGTTCTCTTTCTCTCTCTTTTTTTCTTGAAAATGAAGTCATTACTAATAGATGTGAAGAAATGGAAAAATATTCATTTTTGAGAAAGATTTTGAGACATAAATGAGGAATTCCAAGTATACTCAATACATCATTTGTTATATTAATATGATGGAGCTTGTCTTGTTTGAGTACAGTCTTCTGTGGCTTCACTCAGGAGCCATTTTGGGGAATCGAACTCAGTTTTTCACCAGATGCCTCTAGGCTGTGATGTTTTTCTCTCATCTTTTGCTCCCTATTTGCTATCTTTCCAGATTATTTGGTTGTTCACTGTCTCTGCTGTTTGCAGTACTTCTGCATTTATAACATAGAGAGGAACTGTAAGCTGCTAAGTCAACCAGATAACCACACCTGTCACATCAGTAACCTGTCAGTGTGTGTGAAATTGAATCTCTAAACGCCCCCTTTCCAAAAAAAGTGCATGGGAATTCCCTGTGCTCAGAGGTGTGGGCTCAGTGACAGGCTCTGAGGATAACGGTGCAGATAGTTTGTGCAGCTCAGGGGTGTGATGGTTTAGGTCCTTACATGCAGCCATGAAGACGGGAAGGGAACAGCTTGAGAATCCTGTAGAAACTCTTGGTGCTTTGCAGTCAACAGGAGCTACCCCCACATTCCACCACCTTCTAGCACTTTCCAGAACCCTCTGCATGGGTATTACTCCCTGGAATGTATGGAGATTAAATACCTGGATCCTAAACATTCTAGGCATTTGGGCGAAGTGTCAACCACCTGAACTTTAATTGAAGAAACTATGGATGTAGAAGCTTCTTTATTCCCTCTTAATCTCTGCCTTCAGCAGTTTCTCTTTATATTATCTGCCTTTCACAAATGTTTGGCAAAAACATGTCCTTCAGGATGAAATTCTGAAGGCATGCCATCAATCCTTGAACATTGAGAGTGCTCAAAATGAGCTTTTCTGGTGAACAAAGCCACCCTTATTTTATGTAATTAGTCTTAATTCATGAGGAAAGGAACAAGGTGAGGAAGAGGCCTGGCAGAGGGGGGTTAGTGTTGCAGCAAACAGCTCTGTAGAATGGCATTTTTGTGAAGTACGTTCTGTCAAGATTGGGATTTGGGTGGCAAGCCAGCCCCCCATTTTCACACAAGGAATGTGAGGTAGAGATACAGGAATTTGGGATGGGCTTTCTCCATCTTAATGTTTATCTTTGTGTCTTCCTTCCCTGGCCTACCTTGGGCCCCCAGACTTCTTTCCCTCTCAGTCCCCCCCCACCCCACCTTCCATGCCTGTCCCTTTTCGCTATCACTGTCTAGACTTCTATTTCCCACTCTGGATGCAGCTTCCTACCACAAATCTGCCACGTGCAGCTATTTCTCTTCCTCTTTCCATCTTCTTCAGTTCTCTCCATACCCATAAACTTTCAGGTTCCAACATTGTGTCTTCTCAGTTTGAGAACAGGGTTATTTTCCTACATAGGAGCCCTTGTGCAGGAGAAAGAGATGGACTGGTGGATGTCTTGGCTCCTTCAGCTCCATCTTGACTTAAAATAGAATTGATCTTACCCACAGGTGCTGACTGAGGGCCTGGAAACCACCAGGTGTCCTGACTACAAAGGCATCTCTTTCCTGTGGGTGTACATGAGACCCCAAGGATGGCCTGTGGTGGTGGTGGTGGTGGAGAATGCCTCTGAGGGAGCTGACCCAGCATCTGAGAGCAGGCCTTCATTTGGGGCTTTCCTTGGGAAGGGGAGTGAGTTATAACCCCGAATGCCAGACCAGCAGGTGCCTCTGAGTGAGAATGTGATAATGGTATAAAGTTGGGTATTCACAGCAATCCTTCCTTTTCTCCCTTTGTCCTGTACTTAATCTTCTCTCCTGGAAAAAAAAAAGGACATTGATAATGAAGAGCTAGGGGACATCCTGACCCAGCCCTGACACTGAGGACGCTCCCTCATGCTGCCCTCAGAAGGTGGTGATTAAAGAGCTCATGGATGGGAATAACGCCTTTTCTCTCGGAAGTGATATTATTGGTGGTGGTTCTGGGTGGGGCTTGTCTTCCAAACCCGGTTGAACTCATTTATCTTTGTGTTAATCTGTCATGTACTGTTGAATACTCATCATGTGCTAGCCATGATGCCCTGGGCCTTACATTTTCCATTGAATTCTCAATACAAGCCTATGGTAGGGACCATTATAACCTGTACTTTACAGATGGGTAAACTGAGGCCCAGAGCTGCACTGTCTTCTAAGTGTTACCCAGCGGGAGAGTGCCAGAGCTGAGATTATGGCTTCTGGGTCCATGACCTGGAACAGCTCTTGCCACTGTCCTTTTTTGAAGCTGGAGCTGGGCCAAGGACAGGCTAGAAGCTGGGATTAAAGCTGAAGGTCAACTCTGCTGATGCTATGGTTGGTCTCTTGTTTATTTCACTTGCCTGTTGTCCCTGTTCTGTAGGAGGTCAGTTCTCCTGTGGTCCCTGATTCTGCAGTTCATTCCGGAGGTGAGCACCTCTTCTCAGGTGAGCTCCTGTTCTCAGAGCCTTCAAATTTCAGTTTGGCTTTGTCCCGCCATCTTACCAGCTCATTGCATCAGCCACAAGTGGTGGACCACGTCCTCATATCCCCCCTGGGAATATGACAAATGGGAGAGGGTTGGATTGTGTTAAAGCAACAAGTGTGAAGCATGCTGTGCAGGCATTCTGTAGCTGTGCTCTCAGAAGCTCATGAAACTCCGAAAAAGGAACGGGGAAGGCCCGTACGACTTGTGGCTACCCTTCCATTGACAGTGCCAGGTATGCGCAGGACAAACCAGATGTGGGCTTTTCCAGGTCCAGTGAAGGAAGGCTTTGTGGGAAACGTTTTTTACATTGGAGCTCCGGCATGCAAGCTTCAGAGGGCTTCACCTAAACTCTCTGTGGGGTATCCAGATCAAGGCGACCTGCGATAGGTGGCAGCATTCTGGTTGCCGGTGATGGCATGCTGTGTGTGTGTGTGTGTGTGTGTGTGTGTGTGTGTGTGTGTGTGTGTACATACACCTACTTTTGTCTAAGGGGTTTGCTAAAGCTAGTCACCTGACTGACATTGGTATCTGTCGGCTGTGAGTCATGGGTGTTTGAGGATAGTACCCGGTAGCTTTGTAAATACAGGCGGTGGCTCACCAGGGTCAGGGTTCTGGAGGCTGTGTAATCCATGACAGCTGCTTGCTCTGTTGGTTTAAAGAACAACATCATCTTAATTTTTGAACACCTAGTTGTATCCCAAATATCACAGTCCCAGTACTTAGAGGGAATGGGTGGCAAATTTGGTTCACTAATTATCTTTAAAAATAAATGCTCTATATTACTTCAACATATTTAACATTTAATTACAGATCTTTTAACATTTTCCTACCTGTAACCTTCTTTGCTTCTGCTCAAATGTTTGTTTCAACGTCACCCTAACGGGTTAAAAGAATACCTCTTTTAAGCAAGACAGTACTGCTCTTCTCCCTTTTTTGCTTTCCCTTAGGATATAAAATACTCCCACCCTTTCTCTCTGTTACATAACTGAGAATGCATTTTATAGCCAAGATTTCTTTTCCTGTCTCTCTGAGGAAAGAATCCTGGGCATACAATTAGCATTAAAAGGATAAAGACTCTGAAATCTGGTACAGTGCAGAAATATGGATCCCGATATGGGCAGCTCTTAGTTTAAACAAGATATCCCAATAATGGGGACCTGAAGATTAACTGCATTTGCACTGGAACTAGATTCTCAGATGTTAATTGCCCATAAAAGTTTTTTCCCCAGCTGGCCATCTCCTTAGCTAATTTGGTGTACTTCCTGCCCATTGTAGCCATTTAGCAAATAAGAAAATCTTGAACTAAACAATTAGGCAGCAGTAACAATTTTCAAGGGGCATACAAATCATTTTTGGATTAAGTTTGGATTATCCTAGTTAGTACTTTTCCTTCATCACAGTTTATAAACCTGGTGTCCTAGTTCAGATGAATGGAACAAGTTATGGTTTTATCACCTTACAGACCCGTGAACTTAAGTCCATCCACTGATCACACAGCTTAAATCTGGCTCATCATCTTCCACCTGTGTGCATTGGTACCTATGGGACCAGGTGAGGGTGGGTAGTTGAATGGGCATTGACTCAATCCCTCTTCTGGGAGAGCAAGCTAACATTGTGGGATAGCTGACTCCCTTTCTGTAAGTTGGAGGGAATGATGTATCCGTCCGTCCGTTCGTCCATCCATCCATCCATCCATCCATCCATCCATCCATCCATCCATCCAGCCAGCCAGCCAGCCAGCCAGCAAACATCTGAGGGCCCCATAATGAGCTGGGAGTTCACAGTCTGGGGGAAGAGCCAACAGTCCCAGAGTGTTGAAAGAAGTTTATTTTGAGCAGACTGCTGGAGGCTTGGGACAGTCTGGTAGCTTGGAGGGGAGGATGTAATTTAAGTTAAATGACATCATGAGTGAATTTTAGAAGTTCTTTATTGAGGTTTAACTTACATACAGTAAAACGAAGTCTTAAGTGTACAACTTGATGATTTTTTATAAGTGTATATATCCACAGGACCATCAGAACATTTCCATCATCCCAGAAAATACCCTTCTGGTCAATAACCCCTTCTGGGGATAACCACTATTCTGACTTATTACCACACGCAGTTTTGCCTGATCTTATAGTTCAGAAAAATGATATCATACAGTATGTACTTTTTGGGTGAGACTTCTTCCACTGAACATATGGGAGGTTCATCATACTGTTGCATATGTCCTTGGCTTGTCCTATTTGATCGATAAGCAGTAATCCATTGTATGGATGTGCCACAATTTGTTTATCCCTTCTCCTGTTGACAGACACTTGGGTTGTTTCTAGTTTTGAACTATTTAGCATAAAGCTGCAAAGAACAGTCATGTACAAGTCTTTTTGTGGACACAAAAACTCATTTTAAAATGGATGAAACATAGGAAGATAAAAAGAGTCAACAGATTTTCAATTATTTGATGTGATGAAACCCTTTATGACAGAGAGAAATCCAAGGCTGACTGGATTTTGAGGCAGGCTAAATATGTCCCCTCTGAGATGGATGATATCATTTGCATGTGTTCATCACACGAGGTTGTGTGAGGAAATGAATTAATCATAGTACCTTCAGCTTAGTCACAGATTTCCCTGCAGGAGGGGAGGCTCTGAGACCCAAAGGTCAGAGACCCTTGGGAGTAAAGTTAGGAGCTCTCATCTCCTGTGTTGAAGAGGGGGTCCGTAGACTGCTCACTCCTAGTGTGTGTGTGTGTATGCATGTGTGTGGTGATGAATCTTCCTATTGGTCCTGATTCTAGTTTCTGAGACATAGTTAAGGCAGAGAAGGTTATGGTGCGTCCCACTCCCAGTTGTTGGAGTTTGAAGTCAGCAAATTTTCCAGTGTCCCAGGCTCTCATCTCCCCAGCTGTGTAAATGTGGCAACGCGGAAGGCCAGTGCCTCATGACAGACAGTTTAATCTTACCTGCCTGCTGTGAGGTACATTCACCATTCCAGAAAATTGCAAAGTATATATTGTCTCTTAACACTGATAAACAGTAAGGAGGAGGAAAAATCCCTGACAAAATATTACAACTTAATTGTATTTCTCAGCTGGGCTCAGGAAATCTGCTTCCTCCTTAGGCTAATGCTATTTACCAAGTCTCCCAGCCCCACAATAATTATTTCTTTAACCCTTAGCGTGGGACAGCACCTTCGCATAGAGAGGCCTGCATGCCAGGGAAGTGTAATGAGGCCGTCCCAGGTGCTCAGGTTGGGAGGTTTGCCTTCATTAGGTGCATGAATCACCATGACTTTTGGCTTCCAGCTTTGAGTGGGACGAGAGGACAGACTGCCCCTGACAATACAAGCTGCTGGGCAGGGGAGTAGGAATGAGGAGGCAGGACGCTCTGCTGGCCTGATTTTCTAGTACACAGGTGTTTGCAATTCTAAGTAAATGTGCAGTGTCAGTACTCAGCAGCTTATCAGCCGAGACTTAAAATGAGGCTGAGCAGGGAAATAAGATTGGACCCCTCTGAGCACTTGTCATTATATTGGATGGACCCAAATCAGATCTAATTACAAAAATGATAGTGTGAAAGAACTGAGTTTGGGGGTGCAAGAGACATGGGGGTGGCCCCCTCTCTGAAATACTGTGTGCTCCGAAAATCCCCTTCCATGGAATCTGGAAGCTCATTGCTGTGAGCATTGTTGCTTTTTCACTTTGAGACGTGTCTCCATGCTTTCTGGAAAGTTTTGAAAAACACTATGTTTGAATGGTCTTTTCCCTTCACAGAGCAGTGTCCATTAGTGACTCACAAAAGCCCATCTGGTGGTCTTGGCAAGCGATGGCTGCTTGTTTTACCTGGGTGACCATGCTCTCCTGCATCGGTCTGTTTCTCATTTGTTCACTCACAGCTACCACACACTTAGACTAAAAACCCTAAGTCCTAATTGTACAGGGTTGAATAGTGTTCTCCCCCAAATTGATATCCTTCCCTGAAACTCAGAATGTGACCTTATTTGGAAATAGGGTCCTTGCCGATGTAACTAATAAAGTTAAGATAAGGTCACACTGGAGTAGGGTGCGATCCTCATGCAATGTGACTGATGTTCTCATAAGAAGAGGAGACTCACAGAGACACATAAACAGAGGAAGACAACTGTGTGATGAGAGAGGCAGAGGGTGGAGTGATGGGTGCATCTACAAGCCAAAGAATGCCAAGGATGGCTGGCAGCCAACCACCAGAAGTGAGAAGCGAGTCATGGAACAGATTCTCCTTATTTTTTTTAAATATCTCCCCTCATTCTTTTTTAAAAAAATATTATTATTATTATTATTATTATTATTATTTTTAATTGGGGAAGGGGAACAGGACTTTATTGGGGAACAGTGTGTACTTCCAGGCCTTTTTTTTCCAAGTCAAGTTGTCCTTTCAATCTTAGTTGTGGAGGGCGCAGCTCAGCTCCAGGTCCAGTTGCCGTTGCTAGTTGCAGGAGGCACAGCCCACCATCCCTTGCGGGACTCGAGGAGTTGAACCGACAACCTTGTGGTTGAGAGCCCACTGGCCCATGTGGGAATCGAACCGGCAGCCTTCGGAGTTAGGAGCATGGAGCTCTAACTGCCTGAGCCACCAGGCCGGCCCCCAGATTCTTCTTCTGAGCCCCCAAGAAGGAGCCGACATTCCTGAACCTGGTTTTTGGACTTCTGGTCTCGGAACTGTGAAAGGATCAATTTCTCATGTTTTAAGCTACCCAGTTTGTGGTGCTAGGTTATGGCAGCCCTAGGAAACTCACACACTCACCATGGCTTGCTAGGCTCCTGGCAATTTCTCCAGCCTCATTTCTTATGCCTCTTCCCTTTACTCCCCTCGGCTCCTTTGGCCTCCTGATTGCTCATCACATGTGTTGAACTTGGTCCTCAGGGACTTTGCACTTGTTCCCTTTGCCTGGAATATTCTTCACAGATAGTCCAAGATTTGCTCTCATACTTGACTCAGTTCTCTGCTCAAATGTCACCTCTTCAAAGAGACCTGCTTTGGGTATCTTATCTAAAACAGCATCTCCTCTGTCACTCTCTATCCCCTTACTCTGCTTTAATTTTCTTTCTAGCCTGTATCACTCACTAATAGACATCACAGTGTATGTTTTGTTTTTTATTCCTGCTTCCCCAACCAGACTGTAAGCTTTCTGAGGACAGGGACTTTGTCTTGTTTCCTTGTGTATATCCCAGTAGTACTTGGCAAATGGTAATTGTTCAAAAAAACATATTGTTAACATTACCCTGTGCTAGGTAACCAAAACCAAACCCGGTCTCTGTGCTAGCAGGGCTTGTATTCTAGTAATTGACACACAGAGATATAAAGAACACCTGGGGATAAGGGCATGTAAGTGGGATTTTACCTGGTTGGAGAGGCCAGGGGTGGATTTCCTGAGCAAAGAATATTTGGGATTTGATTGTGGAATTGGAGTTGTCCATGCAGGGAGTGTGTAAAGACCATATGGTGTGAGGGATTATGGGTTTGTTTGAGCAAATGAGATATGGCTAAGAGCCAGCAGGAGCCAGGACATCCAGGGTCTTGTAGGCCAGGAAAGGACCCTGCTCCTTATCATGAATGATGGGAAGACTTTGAAGGGGTGAAGACTGGAGGAGAGATGGGAGGGCATGATATGATCCGATTATGTTTTGCAAAGTTCGTTCTGGCTGCAGCCTGGTGAAGGCCTTGGGCGGTGATCAATTAAGAGGTGGTTGTGGTTGTCTGGAGAGGTGTCTGGATGTCGTGACAAGTGGCCAGATTAAAGAGCTCTTCAGGATTCAGAATGGACAGGATCTGGTAATGGGTTGCAGTTACTGTATGAGGAGAGGGTAATATCAAGGGGGGAGTCTCAGGTTTATGACATGCACATTTGAATGGATTGTGGTACCATTCACAGAGTAAAGGAACACTGGCGGTGTGTGTGTGTGTGTGTGTGTGTGTGTGTGTGTGTGTGTATGTGGAGTGGCTGGGAGCAAACTTTGAATCCATGACAGTTTCTGCATCATTGCGGTGTTAGGTGCCTTCCAGCAGCCTTAATGGAAATAAGAGGAGAAGCCTCTGAAAAGGGCTTGATTCTGAGAAGGCTTGTGCCCTTCTGGTAGACTGGTGTTCTCCAATGAACCACGAATCTTGGTATGCATGCCCTTGGGTAGACTCTCCACACTGACCCTAAAATTGGCCATGAGAGTTGGGTTGCCCAGTGGAATACTGGTACACATAAAGCAGCAGAGGCTAGATAAGTGCTTGCACTTCTGGGCTTGTCCTCTGGGAAGCCTCTCTTGAAAGTTGGCTGCCATGCTGTAAAGAGGCTCAGGTAGACCACCGAATGACGAGATACTCTGTGTGATGACAGACTATCCTGGAGGTTCCAGCCCCAGCTGAGCTCCCACCTGAATGCAGCTACACGAGTGACCACAGCTACACCACATGGGACATAACCCAGTCCACCCACAGAGTCATGATGAAGAATAGATCATTGTTGTTTTAAACCACTGGTTTTGGGTGGTTTGTAATACAGCAATCGATGAATGAAAGACCTCTTCAAAGACAGATTAAAATGAGGGAATGGGGCTACTGATGGGCTTTTCTGAGTAGAGTCGCCGAAACAGATATCTGTTAGACTCCTCTGCCTGCAAGCTTTCTTTGGCTGCTTCTTCCTTTACTTTGACTTCAGTTATGGCCTTGTGGAAGGCAGTCTGTCTCCGGGGTGCAGGTGGCACCAGAGGGCATTTGCTGATGGGATGACCCTCTTTCTCTCTATCTCTCTTCTCTCCAATTTTTCCCTTTACCATCCCTTCCATGGCCTGTATCTATGCCTGGTTTTCCTCTCTTCCTGCTTCTTTCCTTTCTATCGCTGCGGGGAGCCCTCAAGGCTACAGAAACTTCTGAAGCCTGGTTCAGGATATGCATCACCACCCACACCGCTATTCCTTTGTCCCCTATCCTTGCACTGGAGCAAAATTAGGTCTCCTTTGTCTGTTTTAAATGAACAGCTTTAGCCACTGTAAGCTGGCTGTTATATTGGACTGAAAATGCTGTTTCTGAGCCATTGTCAACTGAGACCTGGGACCAACACTGACACCTCCTTAATTATGTGCCATTAATGATGTACATACTGCAGTTAGGGGAACATTGTAGATCCATTTCCTGCTTTCATTCTGTGTTGTGTTATATGAAATGCTAATGAGTCTAGAATTCTCAAAGGTCATAATCTGAATACATTGCCTTTTCTTCTTTTTAGGGGAATGGGGATAGGATTCGAAATAATTAAAATGAAATTTACTTTATCATTTGGCTAACACCATCCTCGACTGGACTAATTACACTGAGATCCGTATTCATCTGCTGGTCATTTGGACAGATCTGAGTGTGGCTGGTTTCTTGTAAGGCCTCCATCTCTGAATTCTACACGAAGTGTTTTTTAGCTGCTCACCCAATTGATTATGAGAAATAAGTGGGAAAAAAAGTCCACCCAGACCCTTACAATATGGAAAGTGCAAATTTAGCACAACCAGCATTGAATTTTCCAGGGAGTCATTTATCATCCTTAGAAAGTTTTGGTTCTTTGCAAATAAAAAAGAGAAAGGAATGGTAATTGCTCTGCTCAGCTAATTGACAGAATTGTGTCAGAAAAAGGAGGCATTTCAACACTGCTTCCAATGATGACATTTGAAGGTTGTTCCCATTCTCTCTTCACCGCTAAATTAGGTAATCATTATTTCCCTGTGAATCTGATTAATCTAGTGCTTGCTTCTCCCCCACCCTCAGTTAAATTTGAGATTCAGACAGAAATGTGAAAATTAAATGCTGAAGGTCAGATAATAGTTTGGCCAGTTTAGGTTGTATTCCCAAGTTTTGTGGTTCAGTGCATAAGTGGGAGGGGACAAGAGGGCATACCTTCAAATTGCAGTCAGTGTAATTCAAACTGTCTGTTAAGAAGGACCTTCTCATTACTTTTTTTTTTTTTTTTTTAAGGGTTTATTTTTTTTATATATATATTTTTTTTACTTTTTTTTTTTTTTTTGGCCTTTGTGTGTGTGTGTGTGTGTGTGTATGTGTGTGTTGAGAGCCCACTGGCCCATGTGGGAATCGAACCGGCAGCCTTCGGAGTTAGGAGCATGGAGCTCTAACCGCCTGAGCCACCGGGCCGGCCCGACCTTCTCATTACTTGAATGGAACCCGTATGTTTGAAATCTTTGCTGGTAGATTTTAAGAATAGGTTAACCCACTGACAGGCTAACATAGTGGAGGTCGAGAAACTAGAAAAAGCCCAGGACAGTGCTTCTCAATCTTATTCTCTTTCGGATGGCTTCAGTGGGAGCAAAAGTCTTCACTGGGTACTCACGGGTGATGACAATCTCCAAGTTTTTGCTGTAAAAAGAAGTATTTCTCAGATGTAGGGCTTATGATACAGCTTCTGATGAGACATTAATGAGATAATGTCTGGTTTAAAAAAATCATGCTTGGCTTTTATTTGATATTATATCTAAAAATGCAGTTTATGATAGAAACATAGTGTAGATGGTCTGGTGGCAAAACCAGCGATTCCTCAGGAGGGCAGATCAACAGCCGCCCTGGATGACACTTGGAAAACAGCTGGATGCCCTGTGATGATGAAAGCAAAATGTGAAGGTAATTCCAGCTGATGGTAGCATGTTAGTCACCAGTCTTACCCCCTGTAGTGTCTCACTGGATTTGGGCAAAGCCTCCTCAGTCTGCCTTCATGATCTTTCTGCCCTTGGGAATGCTCTCATGCCATCCCCACCGCACGTCCTCTTGTCCTTCTCGGCCTTGGTGGTCAGTGCTCCTTAGGGTAGTCAGTGGCTGCCTCCTGAGGTGAGGAGGCTGAAGGAACCTGACAAATGCATTCTGGGATATTTCCTGCTAGCCTGTTCCCCCTAGTTCCCCAAATTCCACGTAACAATGAGAAATAGAGTAGATGGTGAGTGGGTCTCTGTAGAATCAAAACAAATCTGGAAAATACTTTTTGAGAGTGAATTACCTGGCCTGACTTTTTGGATGTGTCAAATTTTTTGAACAAGATGTTCTGGAAACTCTAAATATTTCTTTTAATAATCATCTTACTCAATTTAGTTATTGGTATTTAATATTTTAAACAAAAGCCTTTATGGAACAGAGCCTAACTTTTTCCCCCGCTGGACTCAGAGAGAGAACCATTTCATGTTTTTCTCTGGCAAGTCAGTCAAAATCAAGTCCTGCCTCCATGGGCAGGTTTCAGAGCCTCTGATTCCCACTTGAGGGGAAAATGATCTATGACAGTGTCCTTGTTCAGAAATAAGTTAAAACGCTTCATGTTTATATGAAACAATCTAGTAAAAGGTATGGATGCTTTCTTCATATTGTTTTGTGATGGAAATAAGTCATTTTTCTCCTCTTCATAAAATATTTTTCCTTTGTAACTTCAATCTTCATAGAGAAGTTCAATAAACAACATAAAAAAATGATAGAAAAGCCATCATTTGAAAATGTTCATTAGTCAAGCTATTCTTCCAAGAAAGCAGATGCAATTATATATTTTTTTCTCTTCCTTTTTCTCTCCTCCCCTCACCCCCACAAATTACCTTTGGTGTAGGTTCCAAATAAGGTGAACACTCGTCACCTTCTAAAGTTATCAAGGAATAAACAGCCAGATGTGCAAAGTTGAGCAGTTAGATGGTGGCCCCAGTTACATTTGGTCAGGAGTAATTCCATCCTTTGCCATTCCTTTGGCTGGGGAAACCTCACTTTGGATGTTCATGGGTTAGTGGTAGAAGGGTGAGGGTAAGTTCTTGGTTTCTATGTTTATTCCCTCTGGCTTCCTTTTAGCATTAGTTTCACATTTATGGACCATGCCCACTAAGAACCTTGTATACATTAATCACATGTTGAATCTCTTCGTGGGCACATCTGCACGTGAGACTGCCAACAAAGGAATGACTCAAATTTCAGCTCTGTGCCTGGTTTTGGTAGCATATGACTGACTCACTTTCATGGCCCTAGAACTGGAACATGGTAGTTAAAACAGTAATGGTGATATTTATAGGGTAATTTCGATCAAGGCCTGTCATAATTTTCTTTCTTGGGTAGGTCTGTATGTCCTTTGTTACAGCTCTAATTACACTGACAGCTTTTCAGAGGGAATGTTAAGGTAGAGGTTATTTAAATATGAAACCGAAGGGTTGACATCAGTCAAGAGTGAATGATTTTTTATTTCCTAACGCACTTTCTGGCCTATTTTCTTCCCTGAATACTATCATTATTCTTATTTTATTTTATCATTTATGTTATTTATTTTATCGTTGAGGCAGCAGGACAATTGAGCTGGTGTCCGTTCCTCCCACCCAGGCAAGGAGCAGTCTTAAACAGTGGTCCTCAGGTAAGAAAGGAACCTCTGGTACACTGTTCCCCACGGTATCCTGCATGAAGCCCTGTAGCTGCAGGCCTTTCTCGGGTTACCAATTTAGCACCTCACCTCCAGTGACTTTCCTCTCGCCCCATCCCTCCAGGGATTTCTATTAACTTAACACACTAAAAATAGCACTGCAGAACTGCTGAATAGGTGAGGGCTACCAGCAGGGCTGGGGGAAGGCTAAACAATGTTTGCATTGATCAGAATCCGGGACCCTGCTCCCTTGACGCTGGCTGTTTGACACCAAGCTCATTAACAATGTGTTTGTGTTTCTGAGGCAGGAAACAGGAGTGTCTTAGGCCTGAGGGTTTGATGAAGTGGGGATGCTGTTGTCAGTAACAGAGGTCTTTTCTTCCCAATCTCAGCTCCCTTTTTGTCTGAATGAAGGCAGCTCTGTGTGAGCTGGACTGGGCCTACTTCCCTCTTGGCAAGGGTTCTAGGCTGAGAGCAAAGCTAACTCTTACTCTGACTCTAATCCGAGCCACATTTGAGAAGCTTTTTCCTTGCAGAAGTGTAATGGTCTCATCAAATAGTAGATGGCGGCACATTGTACTTGCTTAGGGCTAAGCAGCCAGTGGGAAAAATTTAGGATCCGAAGTCTTAACTTCTGTGCTTGAGTTTTAGGTCTACTGTATATTAACAGTGCTGTATTGGACGAGTGATTATATGTCCCCTCACCACATTTTCCCCTTTTATAAAATAAGAATATTAATAGAAATTGATGCCTTCCTCATAGGGCGGTTGCAATATCTGTAGTGTGAGTGGGTGGTTAATGTTATTGTCAACTTAACTGGATTAAAGGATGCCCAGACATCCTTTCCGGGTGTGTCTGCGAGACTGTTTCCAGCATGACTAGCCTCTGAGTGGGTAGACTGAGTAAAGAAGATTGCGCTCACTTATGTGGTCAAGCTTCAACCTATCCATTGACGGTTCGAATGGAACCAAAATGGAGGTGGGGCGACTTCACTGTGTCTGCTTGAACTGGGTCATCCATCTTCTCCCAACCTCGGACATCAAAGCTCTTGGTTCTCAGGCCTCCAGACCATACTGGGAATCCACCATCGGGTCACCTGTTCCTCAGGACTCTGCGCTTGGACTGGAACTAAATTGCAGGATTTCTTGGGCCTTCTGCTTGTGGATGGCAGCTCACGGGACTTCTCACTTCCATAATCGTGTGAACCAGTTCCTCATAATAAATATCTTTGTGTATATCTATATATCTACTATTGGATCTGTTTCTCTGGAGAAACTTAGCTGACATAATAGGTTGAACCAAATGAAAATGCCAGTAATCAACTAATTTTGTCCTCTAAAAATGGCCATCTCATGTGGTTCAAACTAATATGTTAATATGAGGTTTTGGAAAGTGTCTTTTCACTTCTCTGAATTGTCCCTGTGAGACAGAAACATTATAAGCAACCTTATTTTAGTGCCTAGGGAAATCTAGGTTTCAAAGTTTACTGGTATCAAGTTGTTGAAAAACCTGTCAGTGGAACCCATTCTCCCATTACTCAGTGTGTAGTTTCTTGACCTTGCCCTGCCCTTTGAGGGCTTGAGCTGAAAATAAGAAGTTAGAGAAAGAATGCGACAAAGTCACTTTCCCCAGGAGTTGCACCCAGTGTAATACGAGAGGTCACAGCACCTGTAACAAATAGCATCATAAGGAGTGGTTCTCATGTTAGCATGCTTTCTTGAGCTGATGCTGGTTTTCCTAAAGTTATGATTATTTCAGGGTCTGTGTGAATCTCTGCTGGGCCACTGCATACTGATTACTGTGTTTCTTGTCCATCAGATTCACTGATATGTACAGTTCAGGGCTGACCTGGGGATCTGCGGATCTAACTCCCCAGGGAGGGGGCTTAGGTGGTCTGCGTCAGAGGATGTACCCACCCTGGGCTTGCCTTTGGCCCAGGCAAGCGTTCTGTCCATCAGCACTGTTGACATTTTGGGTCAGATTCTTTGCTGTCCTGGGCACTGTAGGATGTTTAGCAGCATTCCTGGCCTCTCCCCACTTGATGCCCATTAGTAGTCTCTCCAGTAATAACAACCAAAAATATCTGCAGACATTGTCAAATGTCCCCCAGAGGGACAAAATCACCCCTGGTTGGACACCACTTGGTCCAGGGGACTTCAGAGTGGGCGTGAGGGGCTGGTCTGGGCTGGGCTGATGGTAACATATTTTAGGGCATTTACTAACTTGTCTGATGCACTTCCACACATCTGAGGGAATTGCATTTCCTGTTCTTTCACCTCCTCATGAAAAGTGGAGATGATTAGATATGAGATGAATCATAGTTGGGCATATTGTTTGTCAGGTGCATATGAACGGGAAGAGAGGTGTGCAGTTACTTATGCCCTTAGGTAGAAAAAAGAGCAGTCAAACAGAAGACCAGGTTCTCTCAGTTTCCTGGCAAAAACATCTGTCTTCTTATTTTTCTAGTTAATTATGGATTTTTCATGAGCTCACTCAGCTAATCAAGTTTAACGACACTAGACCTAAATCACATTATTGTTATTTTTCAAGGCTATTTTTCAAGGCTATATTGGAACTGTGCTGCATTAACCTGCCAGCAGCCTGGAGACAACTGTAGTCACTCAAACACTGGGGAAGCAATGCTTTTATTAGCGGTTCAACCAACCCTTTCATAACATGTCACCACTGAGATTATGAAGACGAAATAAGAGCAACAGGGAAAGGAAGTTTTCCATAAAGAACACTTTAGGAACTTTATTACAGAGCAGAAACTTTATTGCAAGATGGGCAATGAGACATGTGTCCTACATTTACTAACATTTCCAGTAAAACTTTTGGTTTGGAGAAACACAGAGAAGCACCGGTAGGAGGCTGATATCGCGCCTTCATTTCCATGTCTCCAATGACAGCTGGATGCAAGGACTTCCCAACTGGTCCACGGTGACCTACCTTTGCTCGTCATGCTATTTGTGACACTGTCTGTGCCTTCTTTTCTTGTTCTCAGGAAGTTCTGGTTCAGAAGGGACACAGCTGCTGGTCTTGCCAGTGCCTCCTGACCCCACGCTTGCCTTCCCTCAGATGAATAAAATATACTGTGCATTTGGCAAAAAGTTGGCTTCTTTGGCCTTAACTTTCCATTGCCTAGAGAAAAGGTCATGATATTTGTTGGGTAGCATTTCATTTGGTCTGGATCACAAACTAACAGTTTTTATTTGTTTGTTTGTTTTTGGTTATGTTTTTTTTTTTAAATGAGAAGGGCATTTTAAAGTAATAAAAAGCATTTTCTGGATTCTGCTGCTAAAGTGTACTCTGTTAGATCTTTGCATTAGTTTCAACACATTACATGAAGCATTCACATTTCATAACTCTATCACTCTCCTCTGAGGGCCATCTCTAATTCATTTCTAGGCCCCTTAGATTGCTTTGTAGACTCGAACATAATAAACAAAAGATAGTTTATTTCTCTACAAGTGAGACACTTGGAATTATTAGTATACAATGTTGAATAGATTTCCATGAAATTCCTTTTCATTATGAAAAGGTTTGGGTTATTTTGGGATACATGAGAGCACTGGGCTTGAAAGCTTGAGTTTGGGAGTCAGATTGATCTGGATTTGAATCCTGTGTCCATCATTTACTAGCTATGTGACGCTGGGCAAGTTATTTTGCCTTTCAAAGCTTTAGTTTTCTTATCTGTAAAATTGATGTAAGAATAATAGTTAGATGATAAAGTTTTTGTGAGGCTAGAATGTGTGAGGCTAGAAAGAAGTAGTTCATGTAAAATACAAAGTAGGATTCCCAGACATAGTAAATAGTCATTTGATATTAGGGAATGGGGATATAATTATTTCCAAGCTGGGATAGTCTAGTGACATTTGCCTAACTTCGTAAACTGAGTTGCCCTCTTCAATTAGTTTCTCACTATAACTATCATGATCTCTCCTTAAAGTCAGAATTCTCAGGTCCCCTTGACATATTTTAAGATACTTATGGCCAGAAGACCTTCCATAGTAATTCTGTTGCTCATCTGCCAGGAAAGCAAAAACAGATTATAAATAAAAAGCAATAAAGACAGCAAGTGTATGCTCTGGAAGTGATAAAAATCAGTCCTGGAGGAAGTAATCTAAACTTTCCTGCAAAAAGATAGGAAAGAATCAATTGGAAATGTGGGAATAATAATGGATCTTAAAAAATCCTGTCATCACTATAGAACTTTTGGAATTCATTATGGTAAAAATGGATTCATGGTTGTATATGCTTAAAGGTGGTGAGTGGGATCAAGAAGGAAGAGAGGTATTTTTTCATAAGGAATCAAGTCTCTGAATTTTCTTGAAAAACACAAAATAAAACAGAAAAAGACAAGACTCAAATAAACAGGATTCACTCTTGCAGTGCCATTTGACAGTGACAGCTCAATAACGAAAGCAAATTGATTAGTGAACTAAAGAATTGAGAGGGCAGAGCAAGGGTCTTTTAAGGAAACCCTTAGACTATCTTTTTTACAATCCTAGGTTGTAGCCATGTTCTGCAACTGATGAGCTCACTGAGAAAATTCTGGGATTTGATAGGTTTCCAGTCTCATTGAGGTGTTGCTTGAGAGGCAGACAGACTGAAGAGGTGGTGGCTACATAGAGGTTTTCTGGAGATTTCTAGAAGGATACTTTGCTGCCTTGGAGTAGGGATTTGGGGTTGAAGTGGAGGTGTGTGCATTTGAGGAAGCAGAAGATAGAATGGGATTAAGAAAAGTTAAGTGTTAGGTCCTACTGTGTTCTAAGGGCAGTCACGTAAGTTATTTCATCTAATCTCAATCCTGAAGGGATGATGGTGCTATCCCTGTGTTATAGGTGAGACCATGGATTTCAGAGGTCAAGTAACTTACCAGAGGTTATTCATTTAGTAGGTGGTAGAGCTGAGATTTGGATCCAGATTTGTCTAATTCCAAAGCTCATGAAAAACAAAACTCTGGTAGAATTTTTCCTCTTTTTCCCCAAGGGAAAAATTAAGAAAATAAATATATTCAAATGGAGGAAATGAAATAAATGAGTATATTAGAATGCCAAGCTCTAAGTGTCATCCTGTTATGTTGTGTAAGGAAAGACAAGAAGAGAGTTTGAACCACTTATTGAAACTTGTTTCCCTAAGAGCAACAAACAAAAAACAATAAACAAAATAGCAAAAAACTATCAAGACATTGTCCCCAAACTTCTGTGTATACAGATGAGAAAATATGGACTGGGGCATTGGTCCATTTCTGATCAGTTTCAGTTTTTCTGGGTCTAGCTCAGAATTCCTGCAATCATGGTGGAAGCAGTTATGAAATAAAGAAGATGCTGGAAGATGGACTCATGGTAGATGTAATGACAGTTTTTGAAAAATGAGAAAGATACCGAAAACTCAAAATGAGTATTTATTGGAATAGATTTTAATTTCCTTGTAAAATAATGGAGTGAATACCGGGAGAAAAAAAATCTGTAGTCATCTGGAGGATAACAGAATCATCAGCAGTTTAGGTCTGTAAGCAAAGAATCATGCCAAATAAAACCCCCCAAAATGGATAGTCTCTCACTGATGGAATTATAAAATTAGTGATGAAGGGAAAAATCAATTTTATTGTATTTGAATTCTGGTGCTCATCACCCAGAATCAGTTCTCCTATCGCCATATATTTGACCCCTTTTTCCCTCTTCTACCACCCCCCTCCACCCTTAGTGGTTATCCTCTGGTAACCACTAAACTGTTGTCTGTGTCTGTGAAATTTTGTTTGTTTGTTTGTTTTGTTCATTTGTTGTCTTCAGTTTTATATCACTTCATATATGAGTGAAGTCATACGGTTCTTGACTTTTTCTGTCTGACTTATTTCACTTAGCATGATACTCTCAAGATCCATCCATGTTGTCACAAATGGAGGTATTTCATCTTTTCTTATGGCCAGGTAATATTTCATTGTACATATGTATATATATATATCCCCCATCTTTATCCAATCATCTATTGAAGGACACTGGTTGTTTCTTGGACTCCATGAATGATGTAAGGGCATAGTTCAGTAGTGTTAAGTACATTCACATTGTTGTGCAACCAATCTCCACAACTCTTTTTATCTTGCAAAACTGAAATTCTATACCTATTAAATAACTCCCCATATCTCCCTCTCCTTCTCCTGGCAACCACCATTGTACTTTCTGTCTCTGTGAATTTACTCTAGGTACCTCATATAAGTGGCATCATACAGTACTTTTTTTTGTGTGTGTGTGACTAGTTGACTTCACTTAGCATAACATTCTCAAATTTTATCTATGTTGTAACATATGTCAGAATTTCCTTCCTTTATAAGGCTGAATAATTTAATTGTGTTAAGTATATATGTATACATACATATAATAAGTATATATGTATATATGTATACATACATATAATATATATGCATATATGTATACATACATATAATATATACATATACAGAGGGTGCCACAAAATTGTATACTAATTTTAAGAAAGAAACAAACTGTATGCTGATGGTAACAAATTATGCTGATGGTAACTACTTTGAGCACCTCTTATAATTGCAGAAGTCAGATGTGACTTGTATTCATCTTTTGTTATTGGTATATACTGAGTATTACAATTTTAATATAGTTTTTCCCTTTCTTAAAATGTGTATAAGTTTTTTTGGCACTCTGTGTGTACGTGTGTGTTTGCCCCATTTTGTTTACCTATTCATTCATCAATGGACATTTAGGTTATTTTCACCTTTTGGCTATTGTGAATAATGCTGCTAGGAACATTGGTGTACAAATATCTATTCCAGTTCCTGCTTTGAATTTTTTTGGGTATATATCCGGAAGTGAAATTGCTGGATCATACAGTAATTCTATTTAATTTTTTGAGGAACTGCCATACTGTTTTCCACATTGGCTGCACCAACAGGGGTTCAAATTGCTCTACATCCTTACCAACAATTGTTTTTTGTTTTTTCTTCTCCTCCTCTGTCATGATGATGATGATGATTATTATTATTATTTTATAATAGCCATCCTAATGGATATGAGGTGATATTTCATGGTGGCTTTGATCTTCATTTCCCTAATGATTTGTAATGTTGAGAATCTTTTCATGTGCTTACTGGCCATTTGTACATCTTGTTTGGAGAAATATCTATTCAATTCCTTTTCCCTTAAAAGCTTTTAGTTGTTGTAGTTTAGTTATAGAAGTTCTTTATATATTTTGGATATTAATCCCTTATCAGACATATGACTCATAAAAATTTTCTCCCATTCTGTGAGTTGCCTTTTTACTCTTTTGATAGTGCCCATTAATACATAAAATTTTTAAAATTTTGATGAAGTACAGCTTATCTAATTTTTCTTTCTTGTCTATGCTTTTCGTGTCATATCCAAGAAATCATTGCCAAATCCAATGTCATGAAGATTTTTCCCCTATGTTTTCTTCTAAGAGTTTTATAGCTTTAGGCATATACTTTAGGTCTTTGATCAATTTTGAGCTAATTTGTACATGGTGTAAGGTCAGGGTCCATTTCACTCTTTTGCATATGGATATTTAATTTTCCTAGCACCATTTGTGGAAAAAAGTCTGTCTATTCCCATTAAATGATCTTGGTACCCTCGTCAAAAATCATTTGAACATATACTTGAGGGTTTATTTCTGTTGTCCATTCCATTAGTCTATGTACATCTCTCTTTATGTCAGGACCACATTGGTTTGATTACTATAGCTTTGTAATAAGTTTTGAAATTAGAAAGTGTGAGACCTCCAACTTTGTTGTTGTGGTTGTTCTTCTTTCCCCTTCTCCTCCTCCTTTTTTTCTTTGCTGTGGAAATAACATTTAATGTGAGATCTACCCTCTTAACACGTTTTTAAGTGTTTAATATATTAATATTATTGGTACCATAGGTAGAATATTATATAGCAGATCTCTAGAGCTTATTTATCTTGCTGGGTTTTTTTTTTAAAGATTGTTTTGGCTATTCAGATTCCTTTGAAATTCCATTTGAATTTTAGGATAGGTTTTTCTGTTTCTGCAAACAAATGTTATTGGTATTTTGCTAGGGACTGAATTGAATCTATAGGTTGCGTTGGGGAGTATTGACATCTTAACAATCTTCAGTCTTCCAATTCATGAATATGGGATATTCCCCCATTTATTTATGTCCTCTTTAGTTTCTTTCAGCAATGTTTTGTATTTTCAAGTATGCAAATATTTGCCTCCTTGGTTAGATTTATTCCTAAGTATTCCATTCTTTTTGAGGCTGTTATACATGAAGTTATTTTCTTAATTTTCGTTTGTGGTTGTTCATTGTTAATGTATAAAAACACAAGTGATTTTTGTATATTAGGGAACACATTTTACCTAGGGCATTTCATCATCTTTTTTCAGTTCATTCTTCATTCTGCTTATCCCTATAGCATAAAAACTCATGTCTCAAAATGAGTGGCAGTAATGTTGTTGGAACTGATGGGAGGAATGAGCCTACAAAAGCATACTGAAAAATATTTGTTCTTGTATGTGTCATCGGTGATCATATCTTCATTGTTTGAGCTCTTGGCACATTGCAGTCCATAGCTTTGAGTTACAATGGCTAGCTATTGTAACCTGTGAGTTGCATGAGTTTAGTTCGTGAATTCCTTGTCATTGGATATACATGTATATAATCGGAGACTGGGTAACCACTTATTAGAGGAATTGAAGAAGATACTGGATAGAAGGCTGTGTTCATTGGAGTTTAGGAGTTCAGTGTCCATCCAAATTTCAGGGTCTTTAATTTCTCATATAACTTTGAGGAAAAAAATCATCTGGTCTGGAAAAGCTAGAAGGGTGATCAGCCTTTGATAGGCATTCAGATCAAAGGGTCACTAAACCATTCTCTCAGGAACCATCAGTGAGTGATCACTACTGGCAAAGCATGTGAATCATACAGAATTGAATGACGCATAGCCCCAGTTAAGGAGCTTTTTCCTACATTGAACAAAGATGGGTTTAGTGTATTCAATGTATCTTACAAAGCCTCACATGGGCAGTGATATAGCTTTTCTTCACTCAGGACAAGTGACTTGAAAGTGTTCCCTATTGGTGATCTGCATAGCTGCAGGTGGAAGCTGCAAAGGCAGGAACAGATGTTTCCACACAGTTTGTCAGTTCAACCTTCCATCTTTTTGTGCCTCTGACTGTGTTCATCTAGAGCCAGTTTATTCTGGCTTGTGAGAACTGGTCACATGCATCCCTTCTCAACTCCTTGTTTGGTGACATCACGTTTGCAGCTTGTAATCAGCCCTGAGAATATTTATACTACAGAAGTCAGCAAACACTACAAATCAGAGAGTTTCCCCCCTCTCCTGATTTGGCTTACCAGCACAGCACTGGATGAGAGTCACTGTAAGGATTAAATGAAACTGAGGGGTCAGTAGTTGGTTTCTCAGTAAAAGAGAGTTGTAGTTCTTGGTTTCTCAAGGCTGATGCCACGGCTTTTGGACCCCTCAGGCAGCTTTCTAGATCGCTCAGTGGAAGTTGTGCTTATTTTGTAAGGAAACCTTTTCATTTACTCTAGGATCCCATTTGTCTCTTCTCTGATGCCTCCAGCCACTCCAGTGGTCAGGGATGTGAGGCCTTATATGCAATGATAAATCTTTTTACTCAAGATTGACAAATCTTAGACTCTGTTGAATTTTCTTGATCACATGTACATGAGAGCTGTATAAAGATTATGTGTTAATCCATCAAAGATATTTAAAATATGGAGAATGACCCCTTATAATGAACTGCTTAGTTGGACAAGAGCAGCACTTTTTCAGGAGGAATGGGGGGGCGGCAATATGTAAACAACTTCTTCTCCTCCCTCTCCTCACTGAACTAAAACTTTCCTTCATCATTATTATCATTAATTCCATATAGAGTGGATAATATTGATTTTTCTCTGGAGGGCTGCCTAATAGAGGCAGTCTGGTTAGGTAACTGTTTCTGTAGCTTCTTTTACACACACACACACACACACACACACACACACACACACACACACACACAGTGTGGGTGGTGGCAGGGACAATGTAGTGGGTCCCAGAGGCAGCATTACCTTAGTAATTTTCTCGAAACACTCAGCTCACAGACACAAAACTTTAGTTTACAGGAAGCTATCCATCTTCCTCAAAACAGTTCAGAAAAAGAATCCATTTTCTTTAATATAAATCCTCTTTGTCTTGTGATGTATAAATCATTCCTTTGAAAGAAACCCTTTGAGGTATCAATTCAGGGCATTGTCTCAAAATATCATACCTCAGCACAGTCCTGCAATGGAAGCTAATCCTTTGTGGCTGCCCAAAGGCAAAATTCATCCACTTTTCACTGAATTTCCCATCTAAAGCTACCTGTTATCATCCTTGCAATTAGGATGGAATATCAGGATCAGAATGACCTTACCCAGGTGTAGTTATGTGGATATGGAGAACATCAGAGAAGAGAGTCCATCAGATACAGCGATTGCAATTTAGTGACTCTTTTAATAATGAGTGTAATTATTGAGGCTCTCTTTATAGGAGAATGAAGCTATTGCACATCTAACCCACAGTTGGGTAACTTACACGTCCTGGTGTCCTCTGGAGGTGAAGATTAATGTTAAAGCCTCTCTATGTGTAGTCTGGTTTTCAGTACACAACAGACAATGATGGGATCCTTGCCAGATTCCCTAGGTTTCATTTTCCCAGGTTAGTTTGCCAATTTCCAGCTGCTGAGGGTGCTGCTGCTAATGGCTCATGGTAGCATTCTTCTCCTGAGGATTGCTCTTGGATAACAGGAGCCACCTCATCTGGAGATGCCTTGGAGGTACCCCTGCCTCATTCTTGCTTATTTTCTGCCTAGTCTCTATCCTGTCCTTTTACGCCCTTATAGGTTCTTCTGAGAGAACACTGCCTCTATAAATCACTTGGACACAAATGCTTGTCTTAGTCTCTGCTTGCTTAGGAAACCCAACTTCACCAAGTTCATCTCAAGCTGATTCAAAGATCTGGTAGGGAGTTGAGTTATTTGTTCTCAGTGTGGAAGGGCTGTAGTTTATTCCATGTGTTCCTTAAGTTCAATTGAAATGTATTCTTGAGGACAATTGCAGCCTCTCTGGTCTTGATGACTATTAACTTTGTGCATAATATACTTGATTGAAACTTTGGTCTAAAGTCTATGGTTGGCTGCATTCAAGGTGAATTGGGTATCTCCTATACCTCTCATGGGTATACCATATCATGACCAACTGTATCTATTCTAGCTTTCTCAGGCATAAGAAGGCATCTTATGCTCAAGAGCCTGTTTTCTAATTGGGCAATGGTACAAACACACCAAAAATCAGGTAGTCTCCAGAAACTGCCTGATGAAAGTGCCCGCAGCACATACATTGGGTAGGGGTTTAGAGGCTTTAGAAATCACTTTAGATTGAGTGTAGCAAGGAAGATGTTTTGGTGAGTGGTTTTTAGATTGGGCTTAAGAGGATGAGTGGAGGACTTCAGATAAGGAGAAACCATTCGGTCAAGGCTGGAAAAGACTTTAAGCCCTTCTTCCAGTAGCATTTACTACCACAGAAGGGAATAATAGGGTGAAATTAAACATCCCCTTCATTCCAGAGGACCCACAAAGAAGGGCACATGTAGAACTGAACTTTCCCACTTTGGTATGGTATGTTGGCATAGCCATGTGACTTGTTTTAACCAATGAAATGTGATGTGACATGTGTAACTTGCAGGCACACACTTTCAGAGCCAGCAAATAACTCTCCATCTCCCTTTCTCTTGCTTTTACCATCATGGAAACGTGAAGATGGAGTCTCTGTTTGAAGCATGCTCCTCTTTTCAGAAAATACTTTGGAAACAAATATATACCTGGAGATGTCATTTGCTCTGTGACTTACAAAATGATGATGTGATGATGTGATTACACAGTAATGAGAATTGGGTTGCAACTCTCAGAATTTTTTCTAGTTTATTTGATTCTTTTAATGAAGGGCCCACATTCAAATTTAGTAAGACTCTTGTCTCTTCTTGAAACACAAAGCAATGGGGGAACAGATGAGTCTTCTACTGAAAACAAGTAGTTCCTTGTAAATCAACAGACTGAAAAGATCAATCAGAAATAGGAAATGTAAAGTTAAAAGTTTTTTACTTTTGTTGCAAAACTCAGAATTTAGACCCTTACCATATAGAAATGTGTTTTCCCAAAAATCCAAAGTCTGAATGCTCCCTAGGAACTGTGAAAAAGTTTTCATTAATGAACATGTTTTCAGGCTCAGATGAGTATTTCAGGAAAGTCATGGGTCTTGTTTATCCCAGTCGGTGTAACTGTGTGTTAGAAATCGTGTAAAGTTCAATTTCTTTAGTTTTTGTGCAGAAGAACATCTGTTGTTCAGACTTGTTTCTCTAGGGTTATTGTGCACATACTTCTCAAAGCCTATTTTGCTTTCTGTCACCCCAAATCCAGCCATAAATCCCCTTCAACTCTGTTTTGGGCATCATTAGAGGCTGCTTTGTGTGTAGAAGTGCTGCTTGTATATTGAGTTCTTGTTGCTTATATACCATATTTGTTGCTTCCTTCTCAGCCCAGCAGGAAATTACCTTCTGCTCAAGTGATCCCCTTTTCTTCTTTTACCCCAGCATCATTTTAGTATAATTTTCTCTTTCCAGATGATCTGATGGAGTCCTTATGCTGACTGTTCATGGCAGGGTCTCATGTCCTCATAGAAACAGAATTCTCATCTTGAGTTAAAGAAAGAGATCTTAAGTTTTCTGAACTCATCTGCTATTTAATTATAGAGGAGAGCCTTCTGTTACTCAGTTTATACCATACCAGGGTTTCATAGAATTTACACTTCTGTTAACAGAGTTAAAATAGGACTCTTTCTTAGTTTCAGTAGAGGATGCAAAAATCTAATCACAAAATAATAGATGCTACACCTACTTTCTAAAAGGAAGTGCTAGACCACCTATACAGGGATGTGAAGGAGGAAATTGGGAACCAGAGTTGTGATCTTTAATGAATCTCCACTTTGAAGATAAAACATGATTGAGTTTGAAAAACCTGAGTGAGAAAATATCTTTGAAAAAATGTGTTGAAGTGCTCTGGCATTTTCCCATTACACCCCCCTGGGGGAAAAGGAGAGGATGGTTATGTCTAGTGAGAGGTAATTTAAGGACACTCCTTGGAGCCTTAATATGTGTTCCCTGGAGTTTATGGGCCTCAGTAGACTGGTGGCTGACTCATGCTTGAAAGGTCAACAGAAGAGAGGTTGGTGGACCAGCATATCTAGCATTAGAAGTGAAGAAAGATGGTGGTATTAGCAAGTTATAACCTTTCCACCAATGTCAGTGGTAATCAGTAGTTCCTTGACTTGGGATTTAAATTTTGGATTTCATTCAAGAGGGTGAATGGGTTCATAGATAAGCTATAGAACCATGGGTAGCATGTGGACAGACTCTCTGGGGCCCAGAGGTAGAGGAAGACGTCACAAGCAACTAGGAGCAGAAGGGGTATTGCTTACTCTAAGGGATGTACAGTCAAGTGGGAAAATTTTCTTGAAATCTATAAAAGAACCTCAAGTGAGAAAGAGTTATTTTTGAACACTGGTCAGTCACTTGGTACCTTTCCCTCGGTACTAGAGGAATAGCTCACCATTTAGTGACTTTAAAGAGAGACAAGTTAGATCTGGTTAGATCAATGTAATGGTATTGCTTCTATTCAGAGTTTTCCTGTTTTCCTGCATGTTGATAATATACTTATTGTCATGAATTATTTGCCGGAGTTTGTTGTCTTTTAGAGTATCTAGTTTTTTAAATATTATTGTCCAATTAACAAATACAGATTTTGTGTCAACTATGTGTTAGTAACTGTGTTATGTATTAGAAAACAAATATGAAAAGAAAAATTTTGTATCTCAAGTCCTTTACAGTGTGTGAGGTACATATCAAAAAGGAAATTTGGGTAACATGTGGAAGGCTTTTTAATACTTAATAGAACCATATGTAAATGTAACTCAGTTGTGAGTAAAACCACCCTGACTTTTGATAGATACAGTCCTGGCTATGAATTTATCTCTACCCATTTTTTTTAGTTGCAAACCATTAATTTGCAGAAGAATGAAATTGGGCCACTATCTTATACCACTCACAAAAATTAACTTGAGATGGACTAAAGACTTAAACATAAGACCTGAAACCATAAAATTCCTAAAAGAAAATATAGGGGAAAAGCTCCTGACATTGGTCTTGGCAATGATTTCTTGGACATGACAGCAAAAGCAGAAGCAAAGAAAGCAAAAATAAATAACAAGTGGGATGACATCAAACTAACACAGCTTCTGCACAGCAAAACAAACAATCGACAAAATGTAACAACAATATACAGAATGGGAGAAAATATTTGCACATCATTTATCTGATAAGGAGTTCATATCCAAAATATGTAAGAAACTCATACAACTCAATAGCAAAAATCCAAACAATATGATTATGATATGGCAGAGGATCTGAATAGACAATTTTCCAAAGAAGACATACAAATGGCCAACAGGCACACAAAAAAATGCTCAACGTCACTAGTCATCAGAGAAATGCAAATTACAACAACAAGGAGATATTACCTGACACCTGTTATGATAGCTATTATAAAAAAGACAAGAGATAACAAGTATTGGTGAGGATGTGAAGAAAAGGGAACCCTGTGCACTATTGGTGGGAATGTAAATTGGTATAGTCATTATGGAAAACAGTATAGAGGTTTCTAAAAAAGTTAAAAGTAGAATTATCATATGATCTAGCAATTCCTCTTCAGGGTGTATATCCAAAGGAAATGAATACAGGATCTTAGAGAGATATCTGCACTCCCATGTTCATTGCAGCAGTATTACAGTAGCTGCAATGAACTGTACATATTACAGTAAGATATGAAAACACTGTAAATGACCTTGAATAGATGAATGGATAAAGAACCTTGTATATATATATATATATATATATATATATATATATATATATATACACACACACATATATATATAATGGGGATATATATATATAATGGGGATATATATATATATATATAATGGATATATATATATATATATATATATGAATATAACTCAGCCATAAGAAAGAAGAAAATCTTGCCATTTCCAACAACATGGATGAACCTGAGAGCTTTATGCTAAGTGAAATAAGTTAGACAGAGAAAGACAAATATCTATGATATCACTTATATGTGGAATCTAAAAAAGGCAGTATAGGTAATGAAAACGAGGTTTCTTAGGCTATGCAAAGCACAGCTCTGCAGCTTTGATACGTAATGGTAGACTTCACCTTGAGTCTGAGCAGAAGCAAGCTTCCTGCTTGTCCTACATGCTAGTGGGTTTTTTTTTCTTCCCACTGTGCCCGAAACATTTAGAGGATCTTGGGCCTTAAGGGTCTCTGTTCCAACGCTGCGCCTTGTACAAGTCTTGTCTCCTATCCTCCTTGGACAGTTTAAAAACAACCTCCAGATTATTTTGGGTCTAATTTTCCCTATTCCTAGAGTTACTGCAGTATCAACCCTCCTCCTGGAGAAGAGGCCTGTTCTAGAAATCCACCTTAACTGGCCTCCACCCAATGGTATTGTATGCTCTGCTCTGGGCTTCACCTGGGAGAGGCACAGAACGATATAGGAGGGGCTTTTAAATTTCAACCTTTCCATTTTCTTTCCAGTCTTAACATTTTACAAATGTTAATGTGAAATGGAGTAGAACAAACGCCTAATTCCTTATTTTACAAATAATGCAGACCGCTTTCTCACTGGAAGCCCACAGTAGCTACAGTTTAGATATTACTTAACAACTTTCTTACCCTTCTGTCTGCTGGAAGCAGTATGAGAAGAAGGAGGTTGGATGGGTAAGCTGAGATCAGACCACGAGGACCCACAGAAGACATGCTATGTGAAGGAGTTTAGATTCATAATTCCCACTTCAGTGATATATGACAATCTCCAGTTTTATCTTTTGGTAAAAAGTTCTCAGATCTTCCAGTGCTGACTTTAATGATTTCATTGTAATTTTATCTAAATATATACAGCTATAAAAACAGGCTTAGTGTCATTATATTTATAGGTCTTACGTAATAATGAAACAAAAGCAAATTTATAAATTGTATTCAAATAAAACTGCAAACTAAATCAAAAATAAAATAAAAAAATAATTCAGTGTGTCAGATCAAGTTGTTTTGGGATAGCAAAACTGCCACTCTCAATGGGACAGTGATACTGCTATCATGTAGAGTGTTTTGAGTTTGACCTACTTGTATGTCAGAAATGATTCAACCGTTCACCATTTTCTCTATTTAAACACGACACAACCTTAATTTAGGCAGTGATGTGAAGTATTTCAACCTTTATTCGGCCCCAAGGCATCATTTATTCAGTGTTTGTCTCTGGACTTTCCCTCATTAGCTTGGGAAAATTAAAATAGTACTACCTGGAGGCCATGTAGTCTGCAGTGAATACAAATTGGACACTAAAATTTCAGGATGGTATTTGGTTTTAAAGTGGAAATCCAGATGATCCAAAAGATAATTAGATTAAAAAATGTAAATATCATTGAAATGGAAAGAGGAAAAATATTCTAATACAGATTTTTGAAGTCCTACCTTAATATATCTGAAGACCTTCACAGTCTCCAGCTGGGAACTCAACGATTACTCTAAAGATGAGTCAGATATTTGTTACTTCAAGTGACAAACTGGAAGCTCAGCAGGGGAGGGGAACAGACTGAAGGAGGAGAGAGTCTGAGACAAGACCTCCTAAACACCAACATTGACTACACTCAGGTTGGCAGAGGATGGATGGGAGATATTGCCACAGACATGGTGGTGCTCCGCCCAGATCCCCTTGCTAGACCAGTGCAGCTACTGGGAATGTCTGGTGTTCCTGGCTCACATCTCTGTCCTGGGAATTACCCTCAGTGACAACGAACTGCTTTGCCCAGGATTACACCCTTCCTAGGGATCCACAGATGCCTAATATCCCAGATTGGTGACTTTATATCTGCATATCAGCCAGTCATTAGCTGTGAGAGGTCTGGTAGAGAAGGAAGATAAAGGAGACAAAGAAAAAGACAAAGGAACAACAGCAGGAGAGGGGGTATGCCAGAAGCCACCTTAATCTGCTTTGCACCACCACCACTCCACTGAAAATGACCTGTCAAGGTCACCTATGGCCTCCAGTGTCATCAAATTCCAGGACAACCTTTAGTACTTATCATTGAAGAGTTAAATGCTCCTGGATTCTTAAAACGCTCTCCTATCTCAGGTTCCCTTAGGTTTTCAGTGACAATTCACAACCACCTCAAATCAAACAAAGAAAATTATCTCACAATACAGGAAGCATTTCCAGGGCTAGCTAAGCTCCAGCCTTCAGGGCTAATCGATTGATCAATTTAACAATGTCTTCAGGAACGCAAGCTCTGTCCAGAGCCCCGTGTAGGACCAGCTGAGGCCTCAGCTGCCACTGTACTGTGGGTCAGCTTCTCCTCTGCCCAACCCTGTCATCCTCCCTCCTTTCAGGTGGATCTCCTCAGAGTTCTCCCCAATAAAACTTCTACGTGCAATTCCTTGTCTAAGAATCTGATTCTAGACAGCACAATTGAGACAGATGTCCATGGGCCCTGCGGACAGAACAGGTGGGAGTCTTCATTGTTGTACCTTCAGTGCCTGGCACACAGCAGGTGAACAGTACATACTTACCGAGTGAACGAATGAGCGATGGATTGGAAGTCAAGGATAACCACTCCATTCTAGCATTGGAGATTGATTAGGTGATGGGTCATTGGGGGAGAATATGATGAATTTAGATATTACAAGTTCTCTGATTTATGTTTATTGCCCGATTCTATGCTTTCTTCTTAGCCTTGATTCCATGTCGTACCCCCCTCCCCTGACTACACTTTGTTTCCCCGCCCTCCTGCCACCAAGTTCACATTGTATGGTTTTCTTGAGATGGCTAAAGTTTCAGGGAGTTTTAAATAAATATAATGAGACGTTGTCAGTGAGAATGAGATCTGTTGACTTCTCCCTGACATGCCTACCTAATAACCTGTAGTTGAGATTCTAGGTCTTTAGTTTCCCTGCAGGTGTCTGTGAAGTGTGGCATACACTCAGGAGTGAGGAGTCCAGGTTTAATGGGCCTCATTGCCCATCAGTACATCAAATGACAATAATTAGATGGGATGAGGGGAGGAAAAGCTTGGTTCTTTCATTGTTCCAAATGTCATTGCTGGAGGTGTTTAGGGAGTGCTTCCATGGTGGAGACAGGAGCATTACCATTTTAACGAGCTCAGTCTCCCTGTAGTTTATGGTTTCCTTTCACCCACAGCAAATCTGATGGGCAATTGCTTTCCCTTTTAAGGTGGCCTTTCTGGGATCCAAGATTAGGTCAGACACTCCTCCCCACTGTCAGGCAGCCTCATAAAGCTCCTTCCTTTAATTGGAATTCCAGGCCATTAAGTAGTGGCCTAATTTGCTGCCATGAACTGTTTCTCATATTAACTTTGCCAAAGGTAAGAAGTAAACCAGATTTGGGTATGGGTCTTCCCCTATGCTACGTGTCTGAAAGGGTTTGATTTGCCTTTCTAGAAGAGAGAATAGTTGAATATACTTTGGGCAGGGGGAGCCTATGGAGTGGGGGTAGAGATACTTCAATAAAACAGAATTATGGGAATGTGAAAGCAGCTGGGCCCTTGTAGGGAATCAGGTATCCCCTCTAAGCACTTGATCTATTATAACCCAGGAAGGTGAGCTTGCTAACCTAAAGTTACAGAGGGAATTGAGGGCAGACAGGTGAGCAGAACCTGGGCCAACTGGGGTTACCATCTAGAAAGACTTTGTAGGAGTTGTGAGGTTTCCCTTCTCATTACACGCAGAACAGTCTCTATTTCTCTTGGCAGTAGAAAAGTTGGCCATGGGACCAAGGGAGAAAGTGATGCTATTGGTGCAAGTTCCCTATTTCTGATTATGGATCACTTGCCTGGGACCGTCACCTTTCCCATATTTAGAGATATCAGTGAATTGCATCTGCCAAACAAAATCTTAATCAGGAAATAAGCTTCCCAGGTTATCAGGACTAGTTTGAGAAATGTCTTAGGCCAGTGGTATTGGAGTTTCTGATCAAAGTTTGGATGAATACTAAGCTTTCCAAATATAAGGGGCTCACAGAGGACCCAGCCTATTATAATCTACGATTGTGGTCATTATTGATGTTCAGGCTTTCTGCTGCAGGTTTCTCCCTGGAGTTGGCTTTTAAGATAGTAAGAGCTATAAATGGTATTTGGTACCAGCCACTGCCCGCAAACTGTCACTCTGTGTAAATCCCTTAGTCCTGCTGGATCTCTCAAACAAAGCTAATCTGCCATCTGACACCTGGGCTTGTCACCTTTAATTCCAGACTTCTGAGCTGTTTTCTTCAGGGAAATAAAGGGAAGGATTTCTTTTCTGCCCTCACATACTCTTGACATCTATTATTTGACTCATGGGCTTCTGCTCCAGAGAGCACACAGCTGCACCGCTCTACTCTTGTGTTTAACAGTGTAAAGTCATTTCTGAGTTTTTGACCTGCCCATTTTGCAGTATTAATTTTTTTGGGGCAATGAATCCCTTTGGCAACAAAGCAGCTTCTTTTGAGAAGCTATTTCTGTTAGAAAGTTTATGAACAAAGAGAGAATTTGAAAAATAATCTGTTTCCTTGTGGTGGAATGTTACATCTTGTGAGGGCTATATGGGAAGTATTTTGAGGCAGAGAACCTACTTCCAAGGTGCCTTCAACCTCTGCCATCACCTCCCACATACCTAGCCTGAAGAAGGTGGGTTCGTTTTACCTTTCCCTCAACCTTGCAATAATTGGGTGACTAGGTTGGCTGGTCGATTGATTCAGTTTATGCAGGGGAAATAGCATTGCTGTTGCATGATGGAAGCAAGACAGAGTGTGTCTGTAAACTCGGGATCCTTTGGGAGCCTTGTAGTTCTTTGGTCTAGAGGATAGTCAATGCATTAAAATATGTACATAATGGAGGGGTGATGTCAGAACATGGTGGCATGAGGGGTCTACCTTGATCTCCCCCATTGAAGTTACAAGTTGAACAGCTACAATGCAACAAAAGATTCCCAGTGCAACACACAAACATGTCTGAGAGATCCGTGTATCAAAACCTCTGAAGGTGGGTGAATCGGGGCAGATAGGGCAGGAGGGAAGGGAGAAGTGCAGAGACGGGGACCACAAATGCAGCCCGGAGCTTCCTGTGGTGTTCCAGGAGAGGGGAGGATTGAGACTGCAGGTGCACTCTCCGTGTACCTGAGCATTTCTGTCTGAGCGATCAGCATATCATATGGTTGAACCCCTCAGGGTTCAGAATACAGAAGTGCAACAACTATGGTGTAACAGCCCTCAGTGTCAGACAGAAAACAAAGCCATGGACCCTGGCTGCTTCTCCCCCACCTTCCAAAAGCTCTCCTCGCCCACACCCTCCCAGTGCTAGCGTTGGGCCCCAGAAGAAACTGTAGCACTATCAGATTAAAGAGCAGAATATCTACAGCCCTGAGAACTGGAGAGACAGTTCCTGAGTTGCAGACGCACACTGCAGCTAATTCCAGTGACAAGGGAGGTGATATAGGGGCAAGACAGCTGTGGTCTGGCAGTCACCAAGACTTGGAGGAGAACGAAGACACAAGCACACCACAGCCTCTCCCAGTCCATCCCGCCTCCACCTTTTGCAGCTGATCCCAGTGGGGACAACCAGGGCTGCTAAGGCACACAGCTCTGCATCTAGCTGCAGGGGAAGCACTGAGATTTCAGGGGCTCATAACCCCATCACCCACCACATCCTCCAATAGGGGTGGTGCCCTGAGTCCTAGGTGACCTGGTCACAAAGGAGATGCCCACCTCCCCTGAGAAATCTTCCACCATGAGAAGCTGGAACAGGGCCAGAGAAAATAAAACACTCCAGCATTACCTACTGGAAAACAAAAGAAAGACCTCTTCATAGCCACCTGCTGCAGAATTCATTCCCTTAGATGACCAGGAAGAGAAATAATCCATCAGTTACCATCAATAACCAAGGTAACAAGGCAGTTCAGAAAGAAAATGAAAAATCTCCAGAAAATAAACTTAAAGACATGGAAATATGTGACTTAAATGACAGAGAATTCAAGATTGCCATTCTGAAAAAACTCAATGAGATGCAATAAAACACAGGCAGTTTAATGAACTCAGAAATAAAATCAGTGAACAAAATGAATACTTTACCAAAGTGGTTGAAATTCCAGAAAAGAACCAAATAGAAATTCTGGAGCTGAAGAACTCAATAAAAGAGATGACAAATGAAATAGCGAGTTTAGACAATAAAGCTGATCAGATGGAGGAAATAATTAGTGATATTGAAGATAGAAATCTGGAAATGACACAGATGGGAGGAGAGAGAGACTTGAGAGTTAAAAGAAATGAAAGAACTCTACAAGAACTTTCTGACTCCATCAGAAAGAGCAAAATAAGAATAATGGGCATACCAGAAGGAGAAGAAAGGGAGAAGGGAACAGAGAGTATATTCAAATAGTCAATGAGAACTTCCCAAACTTGTGGAAAGAACTGGATCCTTGAATCCAAGAAGCAAATAGAACACCTAATTACCTCAATCCCAATAGGCCTCTTCAAAGCACATTGTATTGAAGCTGTCTAAAATCAACGACAAAGAAAGAATCCTTAAAGCAGCCAGGGAAAAGAAGATGGTAGCCTACAAAGGAAAACCCATTAGATAATCATAAGATTTTTCAGCAGAAACTCTACAACTAGGAGGGAATGGAATAAAATATTCAAACTATTGAAAGAGAGACTAATATATCCAGCAAAATTATCTTTTAGATATGAAGAAGGAATAAAGACTTTTCTAGATATATGGAAGCCAAGGGAATTTTCCACCACAGGCCTGCATTACAGGAAATACTGAAGGAGTTTATTCTACCTAAAACAAAAAGACAAAAGGATACAAAACTATGAGTAAGATTACTAACAGACAGACAGAAGCAGGAAATGGCAACCCTTACACAGAATAGGGCACCATACACTTATTAAAGGTAAAGAATATAAAAACTGAAAAAAAAAAAAGAAAAAGAAAAGACAATTTGCTACTGCAACTCAAAAATCAACTCACAGCATAGATAGGGATAATTTGTGATAACAAAAACATAAAAAGGGAGGAATAAAGGTCTGAATTTGCAAAGGGGAATGAAGATAAGATGTATACTAAGGAAAAAGGATTACTGTATATATGCAACTTTATTTTTACATAAACTTAATGGTAAACACTAAAAAAAAAAAAAAAGTCCAGAACTGAGACATATATCATAAAAAAAGAGGAAACAGAGGGGGAAAGAAAATCATGGAATACCACCAAAGTAGAATAACAGACAGAAACGTAAAGACAGAGAAACAATGGAGACGCTGAGCTATCAGAAAACAAAAGATAAAATGGATATAGGAAATCTTCATATACAATAATCACCCTAAATGTAAATGGACTCAACTCACTCATAAAAAGGCACAGCGTAGCAGATTGGATCAAAAAACAAAACCCAACCATATGCCGCCTTCAAGAGACACATCTCAGCTGCAAGGACAAATATAGACTCAAAGTGAAAGGGTGGAAAACAAAACTCCAAGCAAATGGCATCTAGAGAAATGCGGGTGTAGCCATAATTATATCTGACAAAACAGATTTCAGGATAAAAAAGGTAACAAGAGACAAAGATGAACATTTCATAGTGATAAAGGGGACAATACAACAAGAAAACATAACACTTATCTATATACGTGTATATGCTCTCAATCAGGGAGCACCAAAATGTATAAAGCAATTACTAATGGAACTAAAGGGAGAAACTGACAAAAGCACTGTTATAGTAGGGGAGCTAAATACGCCTTTGATGGTTATGGATAGATCATCCAAACAGAAGATTGATAAGGAAATATCACCTTAAATGACACATGAGACCAAATGGACATAATTGACATTTACAGAGCCTTTCACTAGACTATCTATACATTATTTTCTAGTGCACATGCAGCATTCTCAAGGATAGAACATATGTTGCAACACAAAACTAGCTTCAGCAAAATTAAGAAGACTGAAATATCAAGCATATTCTCTGACCACAGTGCTTTGAAACTGGAGATCAACTGCAAAAAGTAAGTGGGAAAACCACCAATAAGTGGAGATTAAACAGCATGTACTGAAGAAGGACTGGATGAAAGAGAAAAATAAAAGGAGAGATGAAACGATACATAGAAACTAATGAGAATGAAAATACATTATAGCAAAATTACCGGGATACTGCAAAAATAGTATTAAGAGTGACATTTATATAATTACAGGCCTATCTCGAGAAACAAGAAAAATCACCAATAAACAAACTAACATTACATCTTAAAGAGCTAGAAAAAGAACAAATGAAACCCAAAGTCGTCAGAAGGAAGGAAATAATAAAATTAGAGCAAAATTAAATGAAATAGAGAACAAAAAGACAACAGAAAAAAATTAATGTAACAAAGAGCTTGTTCTTTGAAAAGATTAATAAGATTGACAAACCCCTGGCTAGACTCATTAAGAAAAAAAGGAGAAAAGACACAAACAAAATCAGAAATGAAAGAGAAGAAGTTACGAAGGATACCACAGAAATACAAAGGATCACACAAGAATATTATAAAGGACTATATGCCACCAAATTCAGTAACTTAGAAGAAATGGACAAGTTCTTAAGAAATATATAACCTTCCTAGACTGAATCATGAAGAGCTGGAAATTTTAAATAGACTGATCAATAGTAAGGAAAATGAAACAGTAATTCAAAACCTCTCCCAAAGCAAAAGTCCAGGACCAGATGGCTTCGCTAGTGAATCTTACCAAACATTCAAAGATGATTTAATACCTATCCTCCTCAAAGTCTTCCAAAAAAATTACTAACCGACGTCACTCTAATAAATTTAACAAAAATTTAAAAAATGTACATAATGAAGAAAGGAAAAAAAGTATGACATATATATATATATATATATATATATATATATATATATATATACATACTATTATATGTATATGTGTATGTATGTGTGCTATGTACGAGTAGGCATGCATTTCACATTTATTTTTTGTCTTTATGTATGTATGTATGTATATATATGCATAACTGTGGCTATAGCTGTAGACCTTAATAGAGCAATCTCAACAGCAACTGGTGCTGGTTAAAAGTTAAGGGAACAAGAATAAGTGGAGTAGGAAAGAAGTTCAGCGTCCATTTATGGCATCATGACTAGTTGTAAAAACAGGGATTATAGCAGCTTCTCATATTTTCTTTCTTGCTCTGTTACGTATATATTTATATGTATCAACTCATTTATTTTTTTTTAAGCTCTTTTTTTCCCTTACCACTTTAAGATGCTTTGTCGGTGGTTAACTGCCCAATTCAACTTTTAGGTTACAGGGTACGAAGGTGGGAATGGGATAGAACTACAAGGATAAATGAAAATCACTCAGTGACTGATGGGACTTTGGATCTCCGCTTTTGGGGAGAGGTGAAACGCTTTTGTATGAGAGATAGCTGCTGACGTTCAGCGTTGTTGCTGTTGGTGCCTGTAAGATTAAACCCACGAAGAAGGGTAAATTTGGACAATGAGTGCTGAAAGGTAGACTACAGTAGACATGGTGAACTGGTACTCTCAGCTGCCATTTTGTGTTCGTTCCAGATGTAGAAGTGGAAAGCTAATACACTACACTCCCAAGATTCCTTTGCAGGCAGTGTTCTGTGAATAAATTAGATTCTGCCAATTCGATGCACTCATGTAAAACTAGAAGGTGGAAGTGATTCAGAGTCCTACTGCTGTTGTTTCTGGCAAGCAAGGTCATAAAAGTGTGCATGCTTAGAAGCGTCTGTGGCATCTGGACTCAGCAGTTCAGTGTCTACTCATCAGGTTCAAAGGCAGTTATGGCAGGAGTAGCAGCCGCTTCCTGACCTGTGGGTCACAGATTCAGTGGTTTGTCATTGAACTCAATAATCTGTGGTTTGCTTATATCTTCTGTTTCTCCAGCCTTTTCAATTTTTGGTAAACACCTAATAATTAAGGTATTAAATCCTTTTTAGTTTGCAATAACTAGAGTGAGTTCTCTTTCATGTTTTGTACTCTGGCTTTTGACATAGCTTGGAGACATAGCAAGGAGGAATGGAGAATCAGGACAATTCACTGATCTCCATCTTTATGATCTGAGTCCAAGGATTCTACTTCCTTCTCAAAATTTACTTCAGCAATCCTCATGGCCCCTCATTTTACACATTCCTAACATGTATATGCATTTGTTTTGGTAAGGTACAATGTAAAGAGCCTTAAATTGGCAGTCAGAGAACCTCTGTCAGAGCATTACATTTCTCTGATTCACTGTGTGGCCTTGGGAAAATGGGACAAGTTTCTTGAACTTCAAATTCATCATCTGTAAAATGAACACTGGAATCTTCCCTACTTGACTCATCACAGGGTTGCTATAAAAAACCAACAACAATCACAATAGCTATTATTTATTTAACAAGTCCTTACCGAGAATTGTCTGTTCCCAGCTCCATGTCAAGCACTAGGAACCCAGCAGAGAGTGAACTGTGGTGTGCTGATAAACCAGCTTGTTAAAAGATAAGCTCTGACTCATAGCGTTTGCCAATTTCTGTGGTGTAAACACTCCCACCATAGCTGATTTCAAGCTACTGACCTCACTGAGTGCTCAATGATGAGCTCTTGGGAGCTGGCTCTAGCTCACAACTGACACATAGCCTGGTCTCGTTTGAAGATTACAGCCGAGAAGGGCAGAGCCAGCCATCAAACACAGTCACCTGATTGCAGACTGGAATAAGTGCTGTCAAGGCAAAGAAGAGGACACCATGAGAAAGTGATATTGGTGAAGTTAATTTAGGTGACTATTCAAGGCAGATATGATATTTAAGCTAAGACCCCAGGGATGAAGAAGAGTTAGGTAATGAGAAGCAGGAAGCAGAAACAGGAAGAGCATCCCAGGAGAGGAAACAGCATGCGTAAAGGCTTTGGACCAGACCGAGTTTGGCTATTTAAAAGAATATAGTGAGTTCAGTGGGATTGTGGGTAGATGAGATTGGCGAGGGAAGCAGAGGCCAGATCATGACAAGCCCTGCAGGAAGGTGAAAGGTGTTGGGATTAAGCCAAAGCACACTGGGAAGTCTTTGAAAGTTTTATGCCAGGAGGTGACATGAACTCTCTAGTTGCAGCATGGAGAATGGATTACAGGCGCAAACATGGTAGTAGGAATACTATTTAGGAGGCCACTGTGAAAGTTCAGGACAGATGCTGCTTGTAAGTGGATATGGAGGGAAGGGGGCTGATTCAAGAGTAAATCTGGAGGTAGAATTATCAGTTACTAAACCTACTAAGTGCTATTTATTTTTTTCCCTTAAATTAAAAAAATTCAATTAACATTCATGAAATTGACTTTTTTTGGTGTACAGTTCCAGGAATTTTGACACCTATAGATTCATGTAACTAATACCACAATCCGGATTCAGAACAGTTTCATCACCTCCCACCCCCCCAAAAAAAATCCTTCCTAGCGCTATTATTCTGTAGAAACACCCTCTTCCTCTGCACCTAACAGAGCTAGAAGAGGTAGTGTGGAGACCTGAACCCAGACTGAGAGATTATCCATTTACATCCCAATTGTGTTAGTGATTGTCCTTCTGTACTCAGGAGCATCTAACAACGCCCAACCCTTCCCAGAGGGTGATTGCAACTTCTTGGACCTGCACAGACTTTCTATTGCACCAGTATGCTTGTCCCTGTCTTAGTAGGCACAGAAGATATAGGGAAAGCCTGTAAGAGCCACTCGAACTCACCCAAAATTTCTGCATCCTGAGATATATTCACAAAGTCAGTACTATGGAAAGGCAATCTACTTTTGGGCACATAAATAATTTAGGTCAGAATATTCCAGGTAGCATTGCATTGTACCTAAAAACAACCCTCAGTTTGCATGGTTATAAAATGTTTTCAATGAACATCATTGCTAAAAGCATAAGCATTTTAATTAGCTCATCTGTAACTCCACAGGGCCTACTGAGATATAAATGTACATATATATTCATAATATAGATCGTTGGAATATATTTCTTATTAGTTGCATCTCTCTCTCCCCCTTTCTCATCCTTTGAGCGAAATGAGATTTCTGTTTACTTGTATTTTGGGGTCATGGAAAATGAATACAATTTCTTTTTTTCTGGAAAGGGGAGAGGGTCTAGGATGGCTCACGTTATCTCAATTCACAAAGGAACTTCAAGTATTTCTTCTAGAGTTTCAACTGTCTTGTTCCTTGTTTTCTGTGAGGAGAGTCCTGTCCTGGTAGAGATGATAGAGCACAGAGAAATTCATTATAGGTGAGTAGCTAAAAGCAGGGGAGGGGAAAAAGGGGAGTAACCTTTTTAGGGAGACTAGACTTACGTGTAGTTATAGGTAGGGGTTTTCTATTCTTTATTTTTTTGCTGGGTCTTCTCAGGGACTCTGTGATTTCTAGACTCTGCAGAGGGGGAAGCCAAGGCTCAGACCGTAACTTTTCAAGGCTTGAATACAGAACTCAAGCCTGAGAAAGAAGATGGGTTATATTAGGGGTCAGCAGTGCCCTTGGCCTTCAGTGATGCTTGAAGGAACACTAGGAAGTTGAGAGATCTTTGTTGCGTCCTGCACAACACAAGCCGTGGGAAGGCGAGGGAGGCGGCGAGGGTTAAACTCTCATAAAGAGACAGAGACTCAAATGTAGTTAAATCACAGAGGACCAAGGGACTCACAGCCTCAAAGGACTGGAGCCCCGAATCAGGTCACCGTGGGTATTTATTGATTTTTCACAATAAAAATCACATGATTAGGGGCAGGATCTGTGAAACTCTTACACCACACAATAATCCTTTATTCCAAATCCCATAATCGTCCCAAAGCAACCGATGCAGATCATCCCCCAAATGACCAAGGTGTGGTACATACAATCCCTGGGGGGAGCAAGTCTCACAAAATAAGATTAGGATTATCCCATGAGCCAAACAGGAGGGGCGAGATGCTATTGTTCCTGAGGGTAAAGGACAATAGTTGAGGCATGCGTCAGCAGCTTCTCAGAAGGAGGGGCACAGCTACCTCCTAACTTTACATTAGCTCATGGGGGTCCTAGGGGGGTCCCGTCTGGCTTAGGTTGTTTCTCCTGTGAGAAATCTTATCCGTCTTTGACTGCAGACCCTGCTTACAAGGACCAAACATGGAGATTTATAGTAGCATAAACTCAACCCCAATGAGGGACAATCCCACAGGGTCACCTTTCCCTAAGGAAAGATTGGAGGGGACAGACTGCTAGGTTGCTGTGTGACTACAGATCTTAGCAAGGAAGATGGAAAAACAGAAGGAAACACAAGGCAAAAATAACAACTAGAGGCAAGAATGGAAGGAAAACAATAGCAACCCTTGATATCTTTACCAGCAAGAATGTCTGAAAGATACTTGGGAGTTTGCAAAGTTCTTTTATATCCACTGACTCTCATGATTTGGGAGGCAGTGGTGGAAAGAACTCAGGCTTTGTAAATAGGCACACTCTGGTTTCAGGCCCATTTCTGAGTCACAGCTGAGAAAGTTGTGTGGTATGAGAAATGGTCCTACCCCAGATTGGGATTGAACTTTGTTTTGCTTATCTATTGCTATGTAACTCACCACCCCCAAATTTAGTGGCTAACAACAACCACAATTTATTTCTCATGATTCTGTAGACTGACCAGACAGTTCTCTTGCTTCATGTGGTATCAGCTAGAATATGGATATGGCTCCTGTGTCTAAAATAGCATAAGTCTCAAGGCTGAGAATTGGTGCTATCTGTTGATTGAAGGCTCAGCTGGGATTGTTGACTGGTGATCTCAGTCTTTTTCCATGTGGGCCTATCCACATGGCAGCTTGGGCTTCCTCACAGCATGGTAGCTGAGTTCTCAGAAGGAATTTTTCAAGCCTCAATGTGCAAGTATTATACTTATCAAGCCTCCACGTGTGTAATGCTTGCTGATGTTCTGTTGGACAAAGGTAGTCACATGACCAAGTTCAGAGACAATGTGATAAGGGGCTATACAAAGACAGACATATTGGGAGGTGTGGTTCATTGGGAGGCACCAAAGTAGTAGTAATAGTAACAGTCTACTACCATCTATAAGAATCTGCTTGGCACCCACAGTACACAAAGTACACATGAGAACATGTGTTCTCACAATACACATGAGAGCAAAGTATTGTCCATGGCTCAGCCCCCATCTGAAGTTGATGCCTACCAGAAATTCCTTGCTAAACCTTGTTAGAATGCTCCTTGTGATACTGAGTCATAATTGGCCTGCCAGTTTTATCCGCTGGTCTTGGTTCACTTAGTATAGGACACTGCCAGGCATTATGAACAACATTGAATCAATATGAGCTCTGTTCTTGTCTTAAGAAGTCAGCTGGCCAAATGGTGAGATAAAGACAGTACACATGAGAACAAACAAGAGCATAGGGCAAGATAGGGACAAAAACTCAGTGAAGGAAGAGATAAGTGGAGGTCAGCGTAGATGGAGAGTTTGATTTTCTCCCTTTCATCTTCCTTCCTTCTTTTTCTCTTTTCTCTTTTTTTATTTTGATATTTTATATCCAAACTCTTCTGATCCTCTATTGATTTTAGATGTGAGATCTTCCTAATGTGAGTGTGAATCAAGGTCATCTATTGTGTGAGTTATCTATTGCCATGTCACAAAAAATATTCCTAAAACTTTGTGGCTTAAAATATTTACAATTTTTCACAATTTCTATGGGCCAGGAATTGAGGAGTGGCCAAGCTGGGCAGTTCTGGATCAGGGTCTCTTATGAGGTAGCCATGAAGATGTCATTTGGGGCTGAGGTCAGCTAAAGGCTTGACTGGGGCTGGAGGATCCACTTCCCAGATTGCTGACTCACATAGCTGACAAGTTGGTGCTGGCCGTTGGTGGAGGCCATGCTGTCCCTAGGAGGAACCTCTGCTCAGGCTGCTGAGTATCCTCATGACATGGCCTCTGGTTTCTCCCAGCAAGCAAACCAAGAGAGTAAGAGCCAGGTAGAAACTATCCTTTTTATGACCTACCCTCAGAAGTTACATAGTATCACTTCTTCCTTATTTTGTTCATTAGAAGTGAAACCCCAAGCATGGGCCATTTTCAAGTGGAAGAATTAGCCTTCACCTTCTTAAAGGAGTAGTGTCAAAGACTTTGCAGGCACTTATAAAACTAGCATATTTGTATTTCAGGGGTCCCTCCTGGGTCACTCAACACATTCTCTCCCCCTTCAGTAATTTCTGAGACATGATAGTCCCCATCAGTGGGAAAAAATAACTCCAGGGAACACAGTGGACAAAGGGTTTCTCAGTAACCAAGTCCTTGTTCCCTTTATAAGGAAGTTCTCAGACAGGCTACAGCTAATGTTTACCCTAGCAAGACTGAAGGGTGGCTCTCAAAAGCCCAAATGCTTTTGAAAGGACAAAGAATATTTGAGTAGAGAAGATGGCCAGGAGAGATTGCTGTCAGTCAGGCAAGGCAAGAAGGCCAGTGTTCCCTCTTTATCCAGTCAGGGACCAGGCTCTTTCTAAGGTGAACTTACTATGATTGTCCCTCTGCTTCCCTTGAAATGAAGTGTATTTAGACTGCTTATTTTTTGCTTCCCCTTATATGGTCTCTGTGGAATTCATTATCTCTGATTTAGTAAAGTGCATTACACACCCAAGGAGTCAGTTTAACTAATTCTAGCTTGCCTGCTAATATTACACTCTTCTCCAACTATTAGGTTGGTGCAAAAGTAATTGTGGTTTAAAAGGTTAAAAATAATTGCAAAACCCACAATTACTTTTGGGCCAACCTAATACTTTCCTTGGAGGAATCTGCAAAGATTAGATTTAACCTGCTGCTGTGAAAAATACTAAAAGGAGAAGGGTGAAAACTGGAGTAAGTGTTCTCAACTCTTGGAAGGAATTATCAGGGATATTAATGGAGTAGGTTTTACCTTTTTTGGTTGTCATCACTTTCTCTGTTCAGATTTTCCACTGGGACTTTGCTTAGAGCTGGTCTTGCTCAGGCTGTGTTCTGCTTGGCCAGCTTAGTTGTACAGTATGAGAGACTTCAGCTCAGCATCTTGGTTTGAGTCTGGGTATCACACTGGGCACAGCATTCGGCATGCCGGGGGCACCAGTAGATGACTATGGAATGAGCAGGTGGGAGGGGGGTTGGGAAGCGAATGAGACTTAGACTGAATGCTGACCTGAGCTCCAGCTCTTGATCTGTTACTAAGCATCCCGTCACTTTACTCCTTTGGTCTTGACTTTCTTTCCTGTGAAATGAGAGAGGCAGAGGTAACATTCCATGGTTCTAAGATATTGCCGTGTTTTGGAGGAATTAGAAATGTAGTCACAAGATGTGGCAATATCTAGTAGATGCTTTAGCTCAAGACCAGCTCTACGCTGCTGTGATGAAACAAACTGGACATAGATGCCTCATGTGCCTCTAACTATCTAGGGGCAGGTCAGTGACCCTCTCTGGATCACACTTGACCCATCTCTAGAATAAAAAGGTGGTGGCTGCTCTTCTCGTTCTAGGTCTTCTGCTTCCAAATGTTTCCTCCGTCATCAGCTGTATTAAATGAGGATCCCATGGGGTTACTTGGGCAGTGCCAACGGTGGAGTTAGAACACACTCGGCGTGGTCCTGGGTGCTGGAGACCCTTGTTTCTTGAAGGGGCCTGTCAAGATGGTGAGATAGATTCTCCTTTTCATTCATGAATACTGGAGGGCTCTTCTTCGGTTTGATAATGAGCTGAATTTGGATATTCAAGGGGCTATTGATTCTAAGTCCTTTAGGATTGGAGGCAATAAGGATATTACAAACTTAATTGATTTTGAACTCACTGATTTTGAAGTTAATGAAATTGAGGACACAAGTAGTGAATTAATAACAGTGAAAATGAGTTTTCATGAGCCCTAGAGAGGTGAAATGAACAGCAATTTAGAACATTAATGGTTAGGCTCAGACTCTGGTCACTTTTAACTGAGAGTTTCTTCCTATACTAGGCCTACTATGCCTTCAAGGAAGAAAGGCAAATCAAAATTTTATAGATTTCCATGCTAGTATGAAGTAGGAGGTTGTCTGGGGCCTAGCATAGTGCCCATCACATAGTAGGTGCTTAAAAAAGACTGGTCAAAAAAATGAATGTGTGAAATTCTATAAGTTAACTGTTATAGACTCTTTCAATAGTAAAGTCTAGGGTTTGTCTTGTGGATTTCAAGTTAGCAATCATTCTTCCATACCAAATTTCTCCTCCGCTATGCCCTCTCCTTTGAACCTGATCAGAGATAGTTTCCTTTTATTTATTTTACAGACTGTACTCTTATCTCATTCCCTTTGTCTTACTTATAATGACAAGACCTAGATACACGGATATTATGGCTCCTGTGCAAAAACTGGGTCACTTTCAAACTGATTTATGGGACTAGTCCAAGGGCAGGTATATGTAAAATCTTGATTCAGGATTTAAAAAGAGGTGTGCAAATAAAAAATGATGTATCTTTATTGATTTAGGAAACTGTAATGTCAAAATTTATTTATAAAAGTCTCAGTCCTTTTGTATTCCTAAAAACTCATTTTCACTGTTATTAATTCACTACTTGTGTCCTCAATAAGGATATTACAAATTTAATTGATTTTGAACTCACTGATTTTGAAGTTAATGAAATTGTTTATTTCAGTAACTTCGCTTTCATTTCTTTTTCTTCGCCATTAAACTTCGCCATGTAAATCCCAAACTGATTTGCCTAACAGCTGAAGGGGCTAAAAATAAGAGATATGAGTTCCCTGGAAGTTTTCCGATTGTATATCATGAATGATATACCAGTTCAAGACAGCATTCTGTCTCCTTTTCTTGAAAGACATTTTCCTTTTACAAATTTTTTTTCCACTGGGGAATATTGGGAAACAGTGTGTTTTCCCCGGGCCCATCAGCTCCAAGTCTTTGTCCTTCAATCTAGTTGTGGAGGGCGCAGCTCAGCTCCAAGTCCATTCGCCATTTTCAATCTTAGTTTCAGGGGGTGCAGCCCTCCATGCCGGAATTGAACCGGCAACCTTGTTGTTAAGAACTCGTGCTCTTACCAACTGAGCCATCTGGTCGCCCTTGAAACACATTTTCTTTATGACTCCATACTTGTCTTATTTTTTAAGAAAAAATTGAGTCTGTATTTTGCTTAAAGAACATTTCATGACTTCTCATTGCTCCAATGAGAAGTCCCAAATATTTAGAATGGGATTCTCGGCCCTTGATTATCTGGCGGCCACCATACCTCCTTTCTATACCCCTTCTTATTGCTCCCGCCACTCGCTCTTTCTTCTTTGACCCTCAAGGATACTACAAACTTTAATAACAACAGTGTATCAGTTATCTATTGCTGCAAACCAGGTTACTCCAAGCTTACGGCATCATTTCCTGCTTCCTGCGAGTCAGGAATCTGAGCCTGACTTAGCTGGGTCTTCTGCTTCAGGGTCTCTCTTCTTAAAAGATTATAACCAAGGTGTCAGCCGGGGCTGCAGTCATCTCAAGGTTCAACTGGACCAGTGTCTGCTTCTTAGCTCACTCATGTGGTTGCAGGCAGGATTCAGTTCCTCTTGGCCTTAGCTCTTTGTTGGCTGTGGGCCTCAGATCACCTCAGTTCCTTGCCAGGTGGTCCTCTCATCAAAGAGAGCAGCAATAAGAGTGAGAGATCAAGAGATCATACCAAGATGGAAGTCACAGCCTTTTGTAACCTAATCACAGAAGTTCCATCCTATCAATTTTTGCTGTTTCTGTTGGTTAGGAGCAAGTGATGAGGACCAGCTCACCCTACACAGGTGGGTGTTATGCAAGGACATGAGCACCAGGAGGTGAGATCATTGGTGGCCATGTCAGACGCTGCTGACCACAAGTAGTAGTTATGGTTCGAATGTACTGAGTATGTACTATGTGGTACTGAGTATGTACTATGGCCAAGTGAAACTCAGCATTTGAGGATGTCAGTGCATTACACAGTACTATGCAGTTTATAAAGTGCTTTCTTGTGGGGTCTTCTTTGTGCTTTATAATGAACCTCTAAAGTGAAATTTTCAAGAAGGATTGACAAACCTATCACTTGACTAGCCCCTTCTTTCCTATGGGGAAACCATGTGGTAATCAATTCACCCTCAGTTTTCCCAATGAGAATGGACTACAATTACAGTGCTCAGTGGCATTGGGCTAATAGTTGGGCAGCCAGGGTCTCCCCTTCTTGGGTTGTGTGTTGTCAACTTGCCTCTCTGAGTCTCACTTTTCTGGATTCCAAGTGGAGTGCCTTCTTCCTTCTGATGGACACTTCTTTTGTTGATGTTATTGTTGGTGTTCTGAATTAATACCATGGATACAAATGAAGCTAATCTGTTTCTCTGTTCAGCTGGCACAGGAAATATTTTGTCTCTGCAGTCCCATTTGTGCGACTGACCTCATACATTATTTATTGATTTTGTAATTTAGCTCAGCCTTTCAGAGGCCCGCAGGATGTCACCTGCTCATGGGCATTATTATCACAGTGTATAAATAAAGGAATGAGGCTTAGAGAAGTTGGTACCAGGGATTTTCTAGGGTAGCACATCCAGTAAATAGGAGACTCTAATAAAGGTTTCCTGACTCGAAGCTCTGAGTTCTTTCCATTCCCACTCCTCCCCCCTTGATGCTTCCCCACAGAGTCACAGTCAGGGCACCCCCCACCCCCATTGTACTGCCCCCCTATTGTACAGTCACGTCTGGGATGTGCTACGTTGTGTGGTGAGGTTGGGCCATGATGAAAGGGGTAGTCTAAGAGAAGCCAAATAATGAGGTAAATTTAAAGAAAGAGGGAACCAGACAAAGCATGAGTATAAAAGTGTTGTGTCTCTTTTCCCATCTTGGAAAAAAGTAAGCAATTTAGTGACACAGGGGACTTGAAACACAGGTGCAAAAATGGAGGATGCCATGACCAGTCACACTCTCTGGCTCCATTCCCTGGCTAGGTTGGTCATAGCTTTATCCATCATCTTTTCTTCACTGGAGCATCTCTCTTGTTAATGAATGGCTGCTTGTCTGGGTGAGACTATCATTCTGCCATCAACAACACTCAGAAATGAGGGGCTTGGCAGGAGGCAGCTGCTGCTCCTAGAGGTCTGGAATGCAAGCACGAGCTGCACTTACAATGGCGTGCGTACTGATTCATTTCCAATCTAAAAATAAAGTTTGATCAAATTAAACATGTAATTAGGAATGGTATGTTGGCCATCCCAACAGAACATCCTCTGGCACACTCTCTATTGTCTCTTTCCACATTCTCTCATGTCCCAGGGCCTATTTGGAGTCCCTAAGCCTCTCCGATGGCCTCTGCACCCAACAACCTTGCTCTCCTGGAGTGCTCATCATCGCCTGCCTTGGCTCTGGCAAGTTCTCCTTGTCTCCCTTTAGCAGGAGAGCGAGGGAACTAGGGAGTGTCTCAGCCCACATCTTACCTCCAAGGAGCAGGGAGAGATAGGAGTCTTCTCATATCTGCTCTGGACGTGGCTGGCACATTTCTGCTGTGCAACACATTCAAAGCAACCACCACAAAAGGTGAAATTAGCTCCGCAAGGCCAACCCAGATTTACATCAGACACTTGGTGAGTCTTCATTGGGCCTATACCACGGTCAGGCCCTTGGGCTGGACAATGCCACGGGGGAGTAAAAGTATGAAGTCAAGCATTCAAGCCCTGTACCTGGACCTAAGAGGGGGCCAGTTCCTTCCCTCCCTCCCTGATTCTGAGAAACAGTCTTGGATGCATGGCCTCGTGGAGATGAGGGGATGTGAAAATCGTCAGTGTTCCTAGCACAGGTGTTGAGAAAGGAAGGATGAAGCTTCCCTGGGGCAGTGTGGGCAATAGAGCGATGACCATGCTGCCCATTGGACTTCTCAACAGACTTCAGAACCCGGCTAATCCTCTTCTGCCTTTCTCTAGAGGACATGCCTCACTGCTTTTCCAGGGAGCTACAGTTCCTCAGTGCTGGGTGGTTGATTTGTCTGTGTTCCAGCATTTCAGTTCCACCACTGCACCTCATGTACGGCATTGCTCAAGTGCCCCTGCATAACCATGGAGAGCGTCTGTCCACACACAGGAAGCTTTTCTAGCCTTAGCCTCCCAGGACCTCTCTGTGCTCTGCAGGGCTATTGATTCAGGAAAGCTGGCAGGCTTCTGACTTACCCTTTGATGGGAGAGGGACTGGGAAGTGTTACTACTAAAGGAGCTTGGCTGAATCCGGATGACCAGAGGACCCATGAAGACTGCTTGAGCCAACTTGACTTCTCTCATCATCTCATGTGCTCATCCAAAGACTGAAATGGGACCTACTCTTAAGGAACTGGGCAAGTCACATTTTTTCTAAAGAGATCCTGAATAATATTTCCTTACAGATTAAATCATAGAAAAACATCCAGAGAGAAATGACTCATTATTTATTATTCAATTTAAAGGACTCTTCCTGGGGTTATAAATAAATTCCTCATCACTTGCTTGAAGGCAATAAACCTTGTAAATCTTCTGCCCTGAAGCTAGTGTCCTAGCTTGCCTTTTTCTGCCATCCAGCTTATCCCAACTTTACCTTACCCACCACCAGTTGGTGTGTGTTTAAGGAATAAAAATAATTTTAATATTTGCCATGCTAAAACATAATTAAATTGGTAAAATCTGCTATTTAAACGGGCATGAACAAAATTCCCAGACTAAATAGGAGTTATTTCTGGATTGTTTTCTGTTTTTAATGATTTCTGTTTATCTATGTCTTTTATTATCGTGGTTAATCAGAAGTTGATCAGATTTTCAAAAACCAAGCCAAACACAGCAGAATAAACAGAAAAACACAACTGGGGGACAAGATAGGAGGGAAAAAATGTGAATGAACCATATTGGTGCTTTGTCCATCATCATTCCATCCATCCATCCATCCATCCATCCATCCATCCATCCATCCATCCATCCATCCAGTATTTAGTGTGCCTGCCTATGCAAGGCACGATTCTGGGGGATGCATTTTAGAGTGGAAATCACACAAACTTTAATGCCACACTAACCTGAGTTATCATCCTAGCTACATGCTATCTGGTAATGCTATTTTTCTTACTCTTTGCTGCATCATCCACTGGCTGCCCCATCTTTTTTTCTCGTTCATGAGAGAATCCAGTAGGTGGCTTACTCTCCTCTTTCTTTCCTAAACATTATCAGCGTTCTCCATGTCTTTAGCATGCATGTTGATGACTCATCCAACACCATGGCTTCTCAGTTCCTGATCTCATTTTCATTCACCTTTGAATTTTCCAAATAAATGATGGTATAATGATTATTTCCCAGGCACTATTCTAGATCCAAGGGCTACAGGAATAATGGGATAGACATGATCTTTGCCCTCATGGAATTTACATGATAAGGGTGGAAAGGTGCATAACAATAAGCAAGCAGACAATAAAATCTTGTTTTGACAGTTGCTATTAAAGGAATACATGGGCTATCCTGGATAGAGAAAAATAGGGTTGAAGGTTTGACTCTGCATTGGAGGGTGAAAGAAGTCCTCTCTGAGATGATGAAATGTTGAGTTGAGACTTGAGTTGTTTGGAGTTGAACCTTTTATCTATTTATTAAGTAGAGCAATGTCTTCTTGCTCTACTTTCTGGTCGGTTTCCTCAACTTTATCTGCCAACACTCCTAGTGGGTTTTTAATTTCTGTCATATTTTTAACTTCTAAAGGGCTCATTTTTGTTGTTCTCTGAATATTGTAAAATGTGTTCTGGTTTTATTTTATAGATATGGTATTTTCTCTGAAGATATTAATGGTAGTTTTTAAAAGATTTTATCTTCTTGCATACGTTCTGTTTTCTCCAATTTCTCCCCCATATGCTTGTTTTAAAAAAATTATTATTCATTGTAGAAACTTTCCTCAAACATCTTTATCAAACATATTGGGGTTGTCTGTTAGTAATTAAGTGGAACATCAAAAAGCTCACGTGAAGCTCTGTGTTGCCATTATAGCTTTCACCATAGTGTGAAGACTGTATTGTTTCACTGAGGAACTCCTGATATCAGTATCTTTAGATCTTTTCTATTAGGCTGCTAGATTAGTATCCTGCTTGGAGAATTTATCCTGACTGACAAGTGTCCTGGCAGCTGAGGCAAGTTGAAAAGTCTAGGGAAAGAGGGTTGACGTTTCAGTAGTCAGTGAGGGTATTTAATTAATGCTCACATCGTTGGTACAGGAAGTCTGTCCTTCAATTTTCCCTGGTGGTCCCCAATGCAGAGATCCCTACTTTTACCCTCTTTAAAGAGCATTGGTTCTGAAAGTACAGTCTTTGGACCTTTAGGAGTCACTGAGACCCTTTTAGGGGATCAGCAAGATTACAGCTGTTTTCATAATAATACCAAGACTTCATTTGCTTTTTTCACTCTCATTTTCTCATTAGGTACAGTGAAGTTTTCCAGAGGCCACATGATGTATGATGTTGTAAGAAGCTGAATGCAGAGGCACATAGAAGACCAACTATCTATGGTCTAGCTTAATATCTATTAGGCTAGATATTAAAGGGATTTGAAAAATGTAAAACAATGCCTCTCTTCTCACTAATTTTTTTATTTAGAAAATACAGTTATTTTTCAGAAAATGTTATTTAGGTTAATATATAATTACTGTTTATTATTGTTATTTAAAAAATGAATAAATAGATAAATATTTTCAAATGACTCAGTTTTAATTTCTTACATGATAAATACCAATATATGTAATTCTCATAAAATATTTTTGTGGTCCTCAATCATTTTGAATACTGCCCTGAGACTAAACATTTGAGAATCATTGCTCTTGAAATTGGCCAGGTAAAACTGGGGAGAGATCCGGAGGATTCTGACTTCTTTTTGAACATAACATTTATTTGCTTTTCTTCTCTTTTATCCCTTCCTTTCAGAGGTCCCTATAGCATAGAGAGCAAAGCAGAGAGACAGACGTAGCTTGTGTTCCTGAAGACATTGTTAAGCTGATGAATCAACCAGCCCTGAAGGCTGGAGCTTAGCTAGCCCTGGAAATGCTTCCTCTTATGTGAGATAATAATTTTATTTGTTTGATTTGAGGTGGTGGTTAATTGTGACTGTAAACCTAAGGGAAACTGAGAGAGGAGAGTGTTTCAAGACTCCAGGAACAATTAACTCTTACATGATGAGCACTGAAGGTTTTCCTAGAATTTGACGACACACAGGCCATAGGTGACCTTGACAGGTCATTTTCCATGGAGTGGTGCTGGTGCAAATCAGATTAAGGTGGCTTCTGGCATACCTCCTCTCCTTTGTCTTTTTCTTTGTCTCCTCTATCTTTCTTCTCTACCATACCACAAAATGGTGGGACACTTTTCAGCTTAGTCTGAGCTTTCGTCTCTTTATATTCTTTTTATTGATGTTACTCTTTCCCATGCGTCTAAATGTTATTTTATGCAGGTGTTGCCCCAGATTTATATTTCCAGCCCAGGTCTCTCTCTGCATTCCAGATTCACATCTCCAAGTGCTCACCTGACATCTCCAGTTGAATATTTCCTATATCCTGACCTGTCCCCCACCTGCTCTACTTCCTTCCCTCAGCTGTCTCTATTTCAGTTCACAGAACCACCGTTCACCCAGCTGCTCCAGCTAGAAACCAAAGTGTCACTCTTGATTCCCCATGTTCTCTCATTCTGTTTCTAATCCATTAGGAAGTTTTATCAATTCAATCTGCAACATATAATTGGACATATTCCTGTCCAATACCATCCTCTTGACCCATATCATGAACATTTCTTGTCTTTATGATTACAAAAGCTTCCCAGCTGGCCCTGTTCCCATTCTTGCTCTATTTCCATTCTTGCTCTCCTCCACCCAGCAGACTGCTCTTCTAAAAAAAATGCAATGCAGATTATGTTACTCTTCCTGCTCTAAATCCTTCAACTGCTTTAGTCTCTATTATAAATCCAGCCCCCTTCCCGTGACCTGCTCTGGCCCCTGCTATTTCCGTCAGCCTTATTCTATCTGTCTCTCGTTCTCACTGGCCTCAGTTTAGCTTATACTGATCTTCTTTTAGTTTCTCAAACAATCTGCTTATTCTACTTTGAATGCTCTTCTCACCCCTCACTCCTTGGAGAGCTATGTCTGTTCCTTTAAATCTCAGCTTAAATGTCATTTCTTCAGCAAGGCATTTCCATCTATTTTACCTAAAGTCAGTTTGCCATGTGTTATCTCCCACTCTGCTCTTTGATTTTTTTTAATTTAATTTTTTGTTGTTCCATAGCGTATATAACAATTCAGAGACACTATGTAAAACTATTTCCAAATATTCTGTGTGTGGCTGCACAGTAGAAAGGGTCTCACATTTGCTAAATGCTCTCAGGTGAAAGGTGATTCCTGTTATGGCCTTGGCTCCCTTATAAAGGACCAGGAATTTGTTTCTTAGAGTTCAGTTACTCCTCGTAACTCAGGTTAAAAATAACCAGAGAAAAACACCAGAGACCATAGTGACTCTTGGAACTCCAGAATCATTATTTTTGAACTTTTCCAACTGAACCCATTAGAGATTTATTTAATACTGTTAGATCCCTTCAAAGATTCAGTCTTTTGTCTTGGATTTACTGGGCATGATACTGAACTAAATGTCTTGTGAGGCCCCATTCTGATTTTTAATAACAGTGAATCGATAACTGTGTGCCTAATCTTTGTAGCCCAAATATATCTGAGAGGGCTCCCAGAGGGTGGGGAGAGAAACAGGGACCCAATCTTGAAATTTCTGGCTAAGGGGCAGCTTTTGCTGGAAATCAGTAAAGTCAGTGGTGGGGAGATTGATTGATCTCTTGATAGTCACATGGTAACAGGCCCAGAGTGTATTTGGACCCGGAGTGTACCCCTCCTCTTCTGGCATCTTAACAGAACAGTGTGCATGCTTTGTCTCCAACCAGATTTTGGAGGATGTGGCTGTAGGGGAAATCTGTGTTGGGTTGTCACGGAAAGCAAAACCAAAAGCAAGCAGACAGGGCATTCCTACCTTTTCTTCTTTCCTCTCTGTAGCAAAATTTTGATAATCTTCATAGAGAAGAAGTGGAAAATATTCTTGGAAGTGTCAATGCAGGAGAAAGTGACAAAAAGGAAGTGTGGCATAATGTTCTGTGCAACTCTTGAGGCTGCATTTTGTACCCCTCTGTCAGCCATTGGCTGCAGGTTGTACCTGGGGAGTGAGGTAAGGAGTCTAACTTCCTGGCCAATGCAGCTCCTTTAGCCCAGAGCAATTCTCTGCAGGAGGGGCAGCTCTGAGCAGTCAGTAACCAATATTGACAGCAGCAGAGTCGCCCATGTAGAAATAAGGATCTGGGCGGGGCACCAACACATCCATGATAGCCTCTGTCCCAGAAGGGGATGTTCCTCAGAGCCAATTCCATCTTTCCTTCTTGTCTGACAGTCTTTCTGGGCCATCAAGTCTGAGCTGGCCACTTCCTCACCCTTACTTAGTCCTTTGGCCATCCCTGTGCTATCCTGTTGCCATTGACTCTTTTTCCCCCATTAGTTTTAGGTGCACAAAACAATGTAATAGTTAGACATTTATCATTTATATCCCTCACACAGTGACAACCTGCTTCCCCCATCCACTACCCCTCTGACATTGCATACAGCCATTACATTTCCAGTGTCTCTATTCCTAACGCTATACTCCACTTCTTGTAAATATATATATATATATGTATAAAATTGTAGTTGACGTTCATTATTATTCAGCTTCAGCTTCAGGTGTACAGTGCAGTGATCAGGCATCTACATCATCCCTGTGGTTGTTTCCCTAATGACACAAGTGTCCATCGGATACCCTACAAAATCTTTACAACATTCTTGATTACATTCCCCAAATTGATTTTCGTAACCCCGTGGCCATCTTGTGGTTACCAATTGTGCTTTCTAATCCCCTCACCTTCCCCTTTATCCCCAACCCCCTCTCCCATCTAGCAACCCTATAACGTAAGATCTCACTGATATGTGGAATCTAAAGAAAAGAATAAATGAATAAACTAATCAGAAACAGTCTCATAGACATAGAGGAAAGCCATTGACTCTTGCCTGTCTTTTCCACCAGGTAGAGCTTTTTTAGGCGGAACTTGGCCTTGCCCCCTGTTGTCCCTGTAATCCTCAGAGGCTGGCAGCATCCTTGGCACAGAAAGGAAAGTGCATTCTCTGGTGTCCTATGTCCCCTGCCTCAGTGACCTTTCTTCTCTGTGCCCTCACTACTGCCCTCTGCTCACTCCGTAGACTCAAGTCAAGGTCATTGACTAAATCATGACCTTGGGAGACTTTGATGAGCCACATGTGAAAATTAGGAAATACTCAGCGGAACTGAGAATCTTCACCCTTGTTTCTTGATTATATATGCCTTTAAAAGATTTATGTAAAACAACTTGTATGATAAATTTCTTTACCCTACCTCCCAAATGCCACAGTAGAAGATAATTTTGCTGTCCTCCTCTTGGAGAGGAAAGACCTATGAGATCTTAAAGCTGAGTAATTATTTCCATCAGCAGGAAATCAGCACTCTGTGTCTGAATTGAACAGGTACCAGGAGAGCCTGACTGTTTAATTTCGTTTAAATGCCATTTGCATGTATTCAGTGCTGAGAGGATCACTTTGGGAATTCGAAACAAAGGAGAAGACAATGGAAAGAAAGGAAAGAAGTGACAGAGACTCAGAAGGCTGGGGAATAGGTGATATTTAGGAGAGAGTTCTGTATTGATTGGCAACAGTTTGGGAGCCTAGGGACATGCACAAGCGGACACCTTTGCACACCCCACTAGACTTCTGAGCCACAGAGAAGACAACAAGATGCAGGATATGTCAGGCTTTTGGGGACATGCTGGGATCAGTTCCTGGAATGAGTGATAGTTGAGTCACAGTCTCCTCAGGTGAAAAGCAACTTGGGAAACTGCATAAACTTTTCCTGCCTGCCTCTAAGGTTCTGCAGCTGCAAGGTGGTAAATGAGTGAGTATGCCCATCAACCGCCAAATGGGCGTGTGGGGAATCTGAGTGGCCATGTGTCATTCATTTTATGTAACTGGATGAGTAAAGAGGAGGTAAAATGAGTCTTCCAGGAGCTTCTAGACACCCCTTGTGGCTCTTTCCCCTTGTCAATACCATAGGTGTCTTCTGTTGACACTCAGTCTCCCCATCGTGTAGATTGTTTTTACAGTAGGATTCAAGTTTAAAATGAAATTCAAACGTGTTAAGCACCTCTGTGGAAGAGGCCCTTGGCTAATTGATGGGGACTCCTGGATTACAGTTTTATAGGGGAGACAGACATGTTAATAGCAGATATGGGCATGTGACATGAGGTATCAGGGAGGAAGGTGCCCTTGGCTGGGTTGGGCTAGAGTCACGAATATCTGGTGTGTTTGACAGGCAAACAGGTAGGGTGAAAGCTTTCTAGGCAGAGGGAATAGCCTATGCAAAGGCTTAGAAGTCTAAACCTGTTTTCTTGGCCAAGGAAATTTCCCTAGCCTCCTACTTTAGGCTGCTTCTGAACTAGCTCTGGAATGTACCCACTTTGACGAGTTACCATATATTTACTGAGCACCTACTATGTGCTTAGAATAATATATGTAGCTGAGGCATACCAAAGTGGCTCCACTGGGACCGAGCTTCTCTGTGCTCTGCTCCTTGCCAGGACTAACTCTCCCCCACACCCGGCTTGACACGAGCCGTATTCATTCCTAAATCCCTGGTGCTCCACTGCTCCCGTGGAACAGGCTCAGTAAAGTTTTGATGACTGAATGACCAGTACATGCAAAATCGTTTGTGAACACAGGCTCGGGGAAAGTCATGCATGGGTCTAACATTAATAACTGTACCTTCTGGAATTTGGGGATGTGAGGTTGACCTAAGCTGAGCAACGTCTGTCTGAGCTTCTTGGAATTGTTTTGTGACCTTAGTCCTTGGCTGAGATAAGCATCTTTTCAGCATCTGTAAGATAAGAGAGTTGAATCAGCACTTTGCTAATAGCCCTTTCAGTTCAAATGGACTAATATGTAAGTCTATAAATAGAAATCTCTAGAACCCTGGATTCAAAGACATAAAAAAGTGTGAGCCCTGAGGGTTATGGCAAGGTGCAAAAGACCCCAAAGAGTACCTGCAGTTTAGAATCAACTTCTCCCTTGCTTAGGAAGTGCTTGTTCTTATTCCTTGTAAAATACAGACAGGAAAACCTACCGTCTACCCTGGGGGGCTCTGGCAATTAATTAGTTAATGTTTGTGAGGTACAGAAGGAACAAAAAGTGCTGCATGTAAAAAGTCATATAAATGCTAAGTGTTATTGTTTTCCATCTGATTCTCCCCCATTCGATTTCAGTTTCATATCAGAGTAGTCATAACGGCATCAGTTGGGGCTCCTCTGGCTAATTATGCTGCCAATAAAAGGGGAAAAATTCCCTTTTAAATTTCCATTTTAATTTCTCTCTGTCTATGACTCCCCCCTCCTCTCTTTTCTCCAGTGTGTTGTTTAGAGTTGCTAACTACTCAGGGGTCAGTAAAAGTTACCATCTTCTGTTTGTTTCTCTCCAAACTCAGTCTGTGAGAGACCAATGTTCTTCCTGTAAGTTAGCAAGTGGTGCTTCAGTTCTTACCCAGCAGAAGCTATGGATGATACACAAATAAATACCCCAGGTGTGTCTCTACTTTCCAGGGGCTCCTCTCTGTGTGGGAAGGGTAGGGACCAGCTCCCTCTACTGCCACAGATAACCACAGTTCAAGGCAGAGTGTGGTAAGTGGTGGTATTGTGCATGAGCCACATAATGAACAGTGGGGTAATTGATACAAAGGCAGAGTCCTCAGTTTTCTATCACCATGATAATGCCATTTAACAGAAGTCAGTGGCTTAAAACAATAAGTATTTATTTAGTTTAAGAGGCTGCAGGTTGGTGATTCAGACGTGCCTCAGCTGAGTATGTTCTCATTCTCCAATTGGCTAACCTCGGTATGTCGTTCTTCAGACACTGCAGAGGTACAAACGGAGACAGACTCTGCTTCTTTGGTGGGAAAGACTGCAAAACCACACAGCAAAGTGCAAGATGCAGAAAGGGGTAAGGAGTCCGGGCTGTTCCTGCAAACAAGGTCCCACCATGGGCTTCAGCCCTAAACTTTCTAAATCTCTGGGGATCAGGACATTGGCACTTTTAACCAGTTTCCCAGGACATTTTGACGCTCAGTGAAGTTTGAAAACAACCGAACAAAAACAGAGAGCAACAGCACATGAGACTCCCTTTGCGGGCCTTGACCCAAATGCTTCTCACCCTGCTTGCTTTCCCCTTCCTCATATCCAGGAGACCCGGATTGAGCTTCTCCCCTTGTCAATGCAGACGCGTGTACTACGACTCCTGGGGAGAAGGATCTATATGATGTGAGATCCATGAAGATCCTGTGAACTTGGCAGGCTGCGTGAAACTTTAGGAGAAAGAGGTGGGGGAGCCGCAAGAGCGGAAGCTCGGAGGCAGGAGAGCTAAAGGGATGTTGGCATATAGTGTCGTCTGGCTGAAGAAGTGTATACAGGAGAGAAGTCTGGAAAAGTAAAGCAGACCCAGATTGTGGTGTGCCTCTTGCAGCTGGGATATGGGAAGTCAGTGGTTAGCTAATGTGTGTCCTATTTTGGGGACGTCTGATAACGGAGTCAGTGTAGAGGATAGAAGAAAAAGTGCCAGGTACTAAAATAAGGCCTCCACTTCCAAACTTGGGCCTCATGTTGATGAGGAGCTTTCCTGTAAAACTGCTGTGTTGAACTAGCATGGCTTGTGGGGTAGAATCTTAAAGAAATGAAACTTTTTTTTTTTTTGTTTCCCTCACTGTTTTGTTTAATGTTGTGGGTGGGATTCGTTTTTCCTCTGCTCTTGGTGGATGGTCCAGGTGGACTCCATGACGGCTGTGATCACTCCTGGCCAATGCTGCGCCCTCTGGTTAGTGACTCAACGTCCGTTTCCTCTGTAGGAGTCAAAACGTGGCGTTGGTTTAATGCCATGTCTTTTCCTCTTTGTGTTTCCCATTCAGCCAGCTAAGGGCTGCTGAGGACAAGAAAGCCTGAGGTCAGGAAAAGAAATGTGGCTTTCCGATTCTTGCTTCCTGTGACTTCAGTGTCTGCTCACAGTACCCCAACTTGTTCATGACAGTTGTCTCAGGTCTAGGGTGTAGAGGGAGGAGAGGTAAGGGGAACAGGAGCCTCGTACGTGGCTGGTACCGGAGTGGACTGGCTGCCGTTCTTTCTAACTCTTTCTCTTGGGGTGCTGCAGAGACACCCTTAGGCTGGGTGTGAGGTAGTGAGGAGAAGTTGGATAGGGAAGCAGAGGGAGCCAAGTGAAGGTGTGACTTCAGGCCAAATCCCAGAGAGAGTCATGAAGGATAATTATGAGCTGGCACTCTGGGGGGTAAATTCCACCTCAGTTTGTCCTGACTTCAGGTCACGGAGTTGGGCCTTCGTCTTCTCTGCTTGGCAGACACTGTCATGGCAGTGGCTGCGCAGGGACGTCAACTCCCAGGCACCGACAGCAGTTTGCTTCTGCAGGCAAAGCAGCTCCAGGCTAGTCCTCCAACGAGTGTTGCAGGCGCAGGCTGTAGAAGCAAAAACATACGGCCGGCCGCTGGGAAAGGGGTGGGCAGGAGAGGTAATGGACCCACGGATGATGGCAATGACAGGGTCTCCTATCCCTCTCTCGTCCCAGCGGACCTCTGCCTTGTGAGTCCCTTGCTGCAGGTGCCTGAGTCACCTTGCTCCAGAGTTCTCCATCCTTAGCCCCCAGGCATCTGCCAGAACCTCCAGTTTCTTTCTGCTTGAGATCTCTCTCACACAGGATCAGACTGGCCCTCTGCCTGCTCTCTAATCTTGTTAAGTTCCCACTGGTTCCCAGGAAACAATGACTGATGGCTTTTCTGTCCTGGCATCTCGGGGTGTGCAGTCCACCCCACCCAGGCCCTCTCCTCTGGCTTGACCGTCAGCTGCTAGCCAGCCTATTCTTGGCCTTGGGATTATTCAAGGAGGACTCAAGCAGCAGTCCCCTGGGACCCCAGACCATCAGGAGCACACCTTAGTGAGTCACAACACAACTCTCTCTGAAGGAATCGCAAAAACTCTTCCAGGAGTTGATGCCTAGCCCTTTTATACGAACATTTTAAGTTGTTTTTGGCCATCTCCTTTATACATTCTGCAGTTGTTCTACCTCGTCCTTAGGAATGTGCGTCAGGGTAAACCTCAGCTTCTTATATCCTGTCACACTGTTTCCTGAGCCCTCCTATAGGAAGGACTTGTGCTGGGCTATGGGGAGGCCGGAAGCGTCAGCGCTGGTGGCTGCAGCCGAGAGGGGCTCCACTGCCTCCCTCTCAGTCAACCAGTTGTGATGAGCCAGTCTGGTGAGAAGCTCTTTAAACACATAACCGAACCCAAGACTTTTATATTTCCCACCTTGTTTGAAGGGGAGGAGGCGTGGGCACGCCACAAAAATCTTCCGAATGAATGAATGAATGAAGTTGGATCTTCTGGTTTTGACGTGAGTGTTATTTTTCATTCCTTAAAGTCCAGATATCAAGAGAAGAAGGTCCCAGTGTCCTCCCAGAGCAATCATGGAGGAGTCCTGGAGATGTTTCTGTGTCTCTCACGTCCGGTGGATTTAGTGTCCATATAGTTCATCAGAAAGGAAGTGGGAGGAGCCATCAGCATAGCCCTCACCCCCTGCCAGGCTCATCCAAGTAGAGGATGGCAGAGGGAGGGGAGCAAGACACCAAAGTGGGGTTTGAAAGTCGGATAGGAGGGAGGTCTGTGGGGGCTTCGACAGGTCCGCAATGCGATGTCCATGGGACCCTGAGCCTTTGTGTTCCCTGCAGCAGGATGACTCAGCAAACACCACAGGCAGCTCTGGCTCTGTGTTCCCGCCCGAGCCCCAGGGTTAGTGCTTAGTGCTGTGCCTCATAATTGCAGAGAGTGGGTGGTGTATGTTCAGGTGGAGGCTGAAAATGCTGGTTCATTTCAGGCTCCGCCACTTTCAAGCTGTGTATTTCTGGATATGTCTGTTAGTAACATCTCTGAACCTCAGTTTCCTTGTCTATGAAATGGGGGCAGCCTGTAAGATTTTGGTGAAGATTCAAAGAGATATCACGTGGGTCAAGTCCCCAGACGATGATATAAGCTCCCTAAATATCCATTTCTTTCTTTCCTTGCTGGTGGAATGCTTTGGGTTTTAGAAAGAAAGGTGAGAACCATCCACTTCTTTTCTGGTGCAGCCACAACCTATGATGTGAGGCTCCGGAGACTCAGCTGTGGAAATGCCAGCTTCTCATGGCAGTTTGCTGTGGTCCTGGATGCCTGAGTTTTGTGGCAGGAGGGAATCTCAGGGCCCATGCTGTGCAACACCCAGCTTGAACAGATGGGGTAAAGGAGACCTAGAGCGCCAAGTGACTTGCCCAGGACCTCACAGCTGATGGCTGGCAGAGCTGGGAGTCAACCCCTTGCATGTCTTTGCATTGGCTCAGCTGCCACTTGTTAGAAGAGTAGAGCATATGCTTATAAAATAACTCCCGGCTCCTGGGTGCACTGTTTGGAGCTCATTCCTTACTGCCTCCACTCCCCACAAGCTCTCAGCAGTCAATTTCCAAGACAGGTTGCTCAACATGCTTCTCACTCCAGGAAGCTTTCCCAATCTCTTAACATCAATTTAGGTGGCCCTGCTAGGCTCTCCTGGGATCGCTGTGCAGAACTTGTGTGCTGATTTTGGTATCCCGTGCCCCGGACCTTCTTATTCCTATTTGTGTGTCTAGGGCCTCCTGTCCATCCTGCCATATAGTAGACCTCAATGACTGTTAGTGGGTGAATGGCTGGGCCAGCTGGGACCATCCCATCCTGTTGCTTTTCTCCTGGCTCAGGGGCCCCAGCTTGTGCATGATTACATGGGCTACTTCCTCATTGGGGAGACTCTCTAGCCTCTTGGGGAGGCACCAGCCTGGGCACTGGTAATAGGATTTCTAATGGCTTTTGGCCTAAGTTAGTGGAGCCTCATACCTTCTCTTTTCTGACATCCTCTTTTCTCCCTGAAACTTAGAGAATGAGCTGAGTAAATGTACAATATACTCACCAAGACAGAGAGCTCAGTTTCTAGAATTACTAGCCTACTCGAATCCTTGCAGGTCATGAGTAGTGTCCCTTCCCTGGGCTGCTCCACCTTGGTCTCCACTCAGCACCCAGGTGGTAAACACCCACCCGTGCTGGGCCTTGGGGCTGGATCTCCGTGCAGGGAGGTAGGTGGGCTAGCTGTTTAGAGCTGGGTAAGCATCAGCTCTTTCAGGTATCGGGGAGGGCCTCAGGGGGGAATGCCCTTTTTCACACCAAGCAGAGTAGGCTGCTTTAGCTGGATCACTGTGTCTCCCGCCAGGAGGCAGCTAGCAAAGGTGGGAGGTGATCCTATAGAAATGGCAAGAAGAGACAGCTCCAAGATAAATGGTGAGAGGGAAAAAAAATACAGATGTCACTGCACTTGTTGGGATGTGGGTAGAGGAGGGCAGAGGAAAGACAGGAGTAAGATGAAACCCTGTGGAGGGTCACAGATGCAGCAATGTACTTATTAAAGTCTAAGTAACATGCAAATAGCTTTGTGGCTTTTTCTTAAAATTGCATTTTTTTTTGAAACTCACAAACTTCTGGTTCTAATGGTCTCATTTGTTATATTTGTCCTTGCTGACAAATTTTGCAAATGAGACTAAATTCTCCACTAATGATATTTATCAGTTGTTGTGACCATATTTTTCACTCAGGGTAACAAATAAGCAGCTTGTTCAGAGTGGTCATTGCTGTTGGGCTTCTCAAAGCCTAGGAAATTCAAGAGTGAAGTGAATGGCTTCAGCCAAACATGATTGCTGCACACGTGAGGGCGGTGCTTGCTTCTTAGCCCAAGTCCCTTCATTTTTCCTTCACCCACCCTTCCTCATTCATTCATCAAACATTTATTGAGCATCTACTGTGCACCAGCTGGGATACACAGACAAAGAGGACAGATCAGCCCATATCTATGCAGTATAGATATGGTAGGTGCTGAGAAGCTGCATGTACTCATTTATTTGTTCATAAAAAATTCATGGAGTGCCTGATATTCAGTCTCTGTGCCAGGCACTGGGTATACAGGGATGAACAAGAGAGACACTTCCTTCACTTTTGTGCAGGACATCATCTTGGGGCAGTGATGGCAAGCAAAGTCCATAACATAAAATATGACATGATTTGATGGGTGCCTAGTAGTCTAGCCCACAGGGATATCTTTTCTCATTGGCTCAAATTTCATGAATATGTTCAACCTTGAACTATGGACATGCACATTTATGTATTAGAATAATTGTGGACGTGTGTGTGTGTGTGTATGTAACAAGGAGAGTATGTGTTTCCTTCTTCATTCATTCTCAAGAGGCGGCAGCTTCCTGTGGGACACAAATCTGAAGTTAATGTGTTACATCCTTGTTGGCCAGTCTTATCAGCAAGAAAACCCAAGGGATCTATGGTAGGGGATGGGGAGCAGATTTAATGTGCTGTTTCAATGGGACCCTTCAAGGCAGTGTTGAAAAACCAAAGACCAGCCGGGGGACAGTGTATTGCAGGCATAATTGGGACTCTTGCTCTCATTAGTTTCAGTGGTTTTGTTCTATTCCCAGCGGTTCTAGTCCTCACTTAGGAACCTGATTCCTACACCTGCTGGGACAGTGTTCTGACATTTTATGGCAGAATAAGGTAGGAAGAGCCACAAACATGGCTTATTCTGCATGTCTGTGGCATAGTGATTTAACCTGTACACGTAGGAGGTGGACACCCATAGCTCTTCCCAAACGCCCTGCAGTGACAAGTGGGAGGTCTCTAAGAGCCCATACTCATGCTTACCTCCCCGACTCCCATCAGGTTCGGCAGAGCAGGCTTGGAGCCCCAAACCCCGGGCCACTTTCTGGCTATAGCTCTTTAGACAAGCCTCTTCTCCTCTCTTCCTCTGTAAACAATGCTGATCTCACAGGGTTTTAGGAGCATTTAATGATTCATACCTCATAATTTTTTTTTTTAAATAATCAGTAAACCACTGAACTTATTACCATTCTTGGTTATAGAAGTAATGAGGTCCTTAGTTCTCACTTATCCAAGTATAGAACGCTTAGGACCTTTGCGGCATATTATGTCTTTCAAAGATAGCACAATAGTGTCTCCCATTTCACGCGCACTTCCTCAGTGTGACCTTTCCACTTCCCCCCTCAAGGGACGTGGCCTGTTTCTCCATCCTCTTGGTTCTGGTTTGACCCACGACCACTCTGACCAATCACTATGGCAGAGGGACCCTGTGTCTGTACTGGGTGTAGCCCTCAGCCGACTTGACAGTGTCTGCCTCCTGCCTGTGGAAGCCGGCTCCCATGTAAGATGTGTAACTATCCTGAGACTGCCAGATGGTGTGTCCCATGGAGGAAAAGAGAGGCCAAAGAGCAGGAAGATGTGCCAGCCATTGCATGAAGAAGCCATGTTGGAAGTGAATTTTCCAAGCCTAGCTCCCTGAATTCCCGACTGAATCTGGAATTTTCAAATGAATTCCAGAATCCCGAACTCATTGAATCGTGAAAAAAAAAAAAAGTGTTTTCAGATACTCAGTGGAAAACTAAACAGCCCTTTGCTCTCCTTCATGTTTCTGTGTCTTTCCTCCAAGACCTTGTTCATTGTTTTGAATTGAGGAAAATTCGGGCTTTTCCAGCCCAGACGATCTGGTGTGCAAATCTTAAGTCAGCCACCTACTAGCTGTGCATTCGTGTAACACTTTGAACTTGAGCTTTGTTATCTACTGTAGGGCCTGGGAAGGCCTCCCAGAGATGTGGTGAGGTGGCCATAGGCCAATTCCAATTGGAAGTGGCCCTTATTACACTGTCAGATGTAAGTTTGGAATCCAAGAGCCTTGGAAGGTTCTGTGGGACACCTGTGGGTCAACCCCACAGCCCTAGGGAGGCTAGTTTCCAGTAGTTAATACATTCTGGACCTTTCAGGATGGGATGTAGAAAGGCTGCATAGTGCAGAGGCTCTGAGTATACCTCATGACTGTTGAATACATACTATATGTGTTCTCTCACCTTGCTCTAACCTCTTTGGTATCTCAGTATTACTCTCTTAATACTTATCTCCATTTTACAGATAGACAAACTGAGGCTCAGAGATCCTGATGTGGCTTCTCTAAGGACCTATGCTAGCAACGATGGAGTTGAGATAAGAAATCAGGTTCCTGGACACAAGTGCAATATGATTTGAGGCAATCATTTAGGATTTTTGACTTCAGTGCAAGGTGAGACGATTAGAGATACTTCAAGAGGCATGTAATTTTAATTTTGAAGCCTTACAACTGGTGACTTCTCGAATGACATAAAATATTGAATTCCTTTAAAGTTGCAAATGCCAGACGTTGACTCCTCAAAATTGATCATTCTTGGCAAAATAGTTTGAAGTGGCATCTTATTCCTTGTTTCCAGTTGGAGGTTCTTCTGTTTTGAACATGTGTGTTCTTCTGTTCTGGAAGTTTTTCGTGACAGAAGCAGAGAGGTTTTTGACAAACAACTTTAATATTCTTTGTGTCTGTGTGGCTGGCTCTAATAAACCTGCAAGCTTACAAGGTCACTGCTAAGATTAAATCTGAGTCATTGGAGGCAGATGTTGACACATCATTATTTAAATCCTGAGCTGCTGAAGGACTCTCATCCCCATGAGCTATGATTCAGTGTCTAAATGAACACCCCAAATTCCACACAGCCTGTGGAGCAGGGATTCCAGACTCCATTGGGAAACAAGCTTGCTGTGCACTTCCCTTCCTCTGGGTGATGAGAAAGCCCTACTTTCCGTCGCAGAAGTATGGAGGATGGCGGGAATGAGTGTGTTTCAGAAGCTCCTCTCTCATCTCTACCACTTGCTGTAAGCTTTGTCTTTTCACCTGTTCTTCATAGCCCTTCCTGTAATTTGTGCTTACACATTCATCTATTTATTTTGTAGAGTGTGTGGCCCTAACTGTCGAGCTTAAGGAAATTTTACAAACATATACAACATGGGAGCACTGTCCAGATTGGTTGACGGAACATCTTCACTACCTCAGACGGCCCCTTTGGTACCTCCATCACTCTTCTGACTTCTGACACCATGGATTAGTTGGGTCTGTTCTAGAATTTCATGTAAAAGGAATCAAGTGGCATGTCCTCCTTTGTATCTGGCTTTTTTGCTGAGCAAAATGCCCGTGAGATTTATCCGTGGTGCTGTGTGTATCAGAAATTTGTTCCTTTCTTATTGCTGAGCAGGGTTCCATTGTATGGCTACGCCAGTTTGTTGGCCATTCTCTTGTTCATGGACACTGGGGATGTCTCCAAACTTCAGCTCTTAGGAATACAGTTGCTATGGCTCTGCTTATACACATCTTTGTGTAGACTTATGTTTTCATTTCTCTTGAGTAAATACCTAGCAATGGAGTTGTTGAGTCATAGAGTAGGCATGTCTTCAACTTTATCAGAAACTACCCAACAGTGCTAACACTTAATATTTTCAGTCTTTTAAAATTTTAGCTCCTCAGGAGGGTGTCTAGTGAGATCTCTACTTAGCTTGAAGTTGCATTTTCATGATGACTAATGATGCTGAGCCCTTTTACTTTGTTGACCATTCACAGATCTTTTATTTTTGTGAAGCATCTGTCTAAATATTTTGCCCTTTGAAAAAATTTGATTTTATTGGTAGACTGGATTAATAAAAAAGATTTTCTGGGGAATGGATTGCAGAATTCAGATAGAAAAAGTGTTGAGTAAGAGAGCGTCATCAGGGCCGTATGACAACAATGGCTACCGTTGTCACCTTCTTCCCTGTCCAATCCATGGATGAGCAAACACCTTTCCGGATGCCATCAGTTGCCTTATTCAGAGCAAAGAGAGCTAAGTGGCAGGGGGAACTCTGATAATACTCTCTGAGAATTTTGCACACATGTTTACACACACAGCATTGTAGAAGAAAGAGGAGCTCAAAAGTCAGAGAAAACTGTGTTCCAATACTGGGGCCTTGGGAAATATCATGCAGAGGGATCATGGTCACACAGCCACAGCACCACAAGGACAGAAATAAAATAGAGTTTATTGGGAGGAAATTCATACGCAGAGAGGTAGAGTACAAGCAACCTCTTGAATTCTCATATTCCTGCAGTTCAGGCATGTCTAGAGGTACACAGCCCCATGGCTGGCAGGGTTCCAGAAGAGAAGGGCTCCACCTCCGTAAGTGTCCTTATATGGATAGGTTTGGAGGAAAGAGAATGCTTATGCAACCTCATAGCAAAGAGAGCTTCTTGGTGTTGAGACTGGGGAGCCCAGGAATTGGGCCAGTAGTGCCCTGTTCTTCTTTGGGCACTTCCTGCTGACCTTGCTTTGTTATGCCACTAAAAATGGGGGGCAGTGTGAGCCCTCAGGGCTGTCCAAATTTATCTCTCATCAGGAGAGTTCTTTAATGTCTCAGAGTCTCTAAATATCTCTAAGTCTCTGTTTTCCCATCTGTAAAATGGGAATAGTAACACCTATTCTGAAGAACTATTGTAAACATTAGAAGTAATCGTGTAAAATATCAGACAGTGCCTAGGATCTAGTAAGAGGCCAACACGTATCAGTTTTCTTCATTTCAAGGGAAGAAAATAAAATACTTGTAACCAATGTGTAGTCAATGCATATGGGCAGTGTGGCTAGTTAGTTGGTGATAGCTTTATGCCTGACAGAGGCATTGGCTGTCCCTGGACATCACACTTCCTTATCTTGTAATAATGGCATCTAAGGATTGTAATTAGCACATGGTGAGGGCAAGATGCATTCTCACTTCCCCTTGTTTGCTGTGCAGCATTCTTGTAATCAAGACTTTTGACGTGTAGTTGCTGGATGTTGGGGGAGGATGCAATTGGATTGAAGTTGGGTATTCTGACATCAAAATATTGGGCTCTTGGATGCCTCTAGAACTCGTGGGGCCTGATTTGTGGAGGTGTACATTATGAAATACCAGGTTTTCATAATGGAACAATAAGAGTATTAAAGAAAAACATCAAAAGTTTCCTTTTGATAATTCTCTTAAAAAAAGCTGATCGTTTATTATGGGCTGCAAGTTGCTATGGTGACATGAGGGTACTGAATTTGAAGAGAACTGAAATGGATATTCTAACATGAACAGGCATAGGTTATATACACTTAGGAAAAATATGCATTTTAGAAACAGGCTTGAGATGTCGTGTAAAGTTTTATGGTGTCAACCAAATTTCCTGAGTTTCTGTGTGACTGGCTTCTGTTTTCTAGGTTAGCCATTTAATCCCCCATTACATTTTATTTTTCAATCATAGTTGAGTTTATTTACTTGTTCGTTCATTCCTTCCTTCATCAATGAATAGCTTTTGACAGCATACTTGTATACTGTTGTTTTTCATTTTCCTTTTATTTCCTGGAATGTAGGGTGACATTCTGAGGAATATTCAAAGAAGTAAAACGTGTAGTCTCTCAGGGAGATTTCATGAGAGCAGTAACACATCACTGGCTGACTTTCCCCTCTGAATTAGTTTGCATTCAATCACTGTATTCAGTGATTGAAACATGGGGGAGTTGAATATAAAGAATAACTAAGTGTGATAAGATAGTATGTGAAAAGATGGAAAAGGAGCTCTAACGGTTACCTTTGGAGTGACAGATGTGAAAGGGCATGTTCAGACCTCACTGAAGAAGGTCTGGTTGAAGCACCCTGGGTGATGGAGACGTTTGCTGGGTTGTAGGAGCCAGACCTCGGCCACAGTACCTGGGCCAACAGCAACAACCCTGCTGTGTGTAGGTAAACTGAGGCTGGAGGTGAGGAGTGCAGAGGAAGTTGAGGAGGTGCCACTGTGGGCTGGAGGCTGGGAGCATGCAGCGTCTGCAGCCAGAGGCTTGCGGCAAGGTGGTCTCTGGGCCCAGGCTCAGGCTGTGAGGCTGTTAGGGAGCTGCCTCCTTTGGCCACGCCTTTGGAGCGGAGTGCTATGGGGTGTTCCCACCCTTGTGCCCCACTGGCAGACCCTGCAGGGGGAACCTCTGCTTCCTGCGATGCCCCACCAGCGCCCTCTACTGATAACCCTTAGCATTGTGCTCATGCTAAAGGAGAAATGCTTGGAGTCCAGTCCATTATCACAGAGCAGGTATTGAAGGGCGCCTTGGGAGCTGAGAGGCAATAAATCAATAACTAGCCCACCATCTTGGCTGTGGTTAATTTTGTAAAATCACTGAAAATGTTTGACTTTCACTAGCATCCCCAAAGAGGCTCCATGGGCTATGAAGCTGGAAACTTGTATGAAGGGTTCCAGAGAGGACGAGTCCTTTGTCAGACCCCCCAGGAGGAGGATGCAAGTCTGGTTTTGTAGCAACCATTTGGACTCAGTCCTCCCTGAAAGGTAGTTTCCAGCCACTTGGTTTGCAGACTTGGAGTCACACGGACATAAGTTTGAGCCCCAGCTCTGCCACTCAGCAGCTGTATGACTTTGGACACTCTTCAGTGACGTCCTTGGTAGTCAGATACCAGTGTTTGCCTAATGCTGCTCCAGAATTGGCCTCCAAAGTTACAGCTTTCCCAGTCGTATCATAGGCTCAGCCACTGTTGCCTAAAGCAGAGGTCAACACACTTTTGCTGGAAGGAGCCAGGTAGTAAATCTTTTAGGCTTTGCGGGCCACGCAGTCTCTGTTGTGACTGCCCAACTCTGAAGTGCAAAAGCATCCATAGACAACAAGCACATGAATGGGCATGGCTTCTGTGTGAGGAGGAGTGTGCAGGGTTGAGGCTAACTGTGCTGGGCCCATTGTGTCCCCAGGAGCAGCTGCCTCTTCTACTAGTCTGGCCTCAACCTTTCCAGAAGAAATTTTACCTCAGGCCTTACTGACTTTCCCTGCTATGGGTCTTGGTTGGAGCCACTGAAAACATTCTGATGCATTGTCCTGTCTTTGAATCTCGAGCAGCAGGGGTTGGGGGTCTTTGTTGTGTACTACCTAGAATGTCCCTGTCATCTTATTTAACCTTGGTCTTTAGAGTCCAGCTTTGCAAACCCAGTCAAGTGGCAGCTTTGGCTAAGTTACTCAGAAAACAAGATGTGGCTAGACAGCCCTTGCAGTGAGGCACTGTGGGACAAAGAAGATCCACTTCCCCGACAAAGGGTGCAACGACAACACAACATCAGCAAACCCTCCCAGGCTATGTTGTTTTATTGTTGCTATAGCTCCTAAAGGCAAAAGTTGTCACTATAGGCAAAAGATCATCTGTTATTGTCACCTGTGAATTTTGTTGGCCCCAGAAGATACAGCAAGTTTGAATATATTAGATAATGAATTTAAGGAAAAGTAGGGGTGAAATAATTGAGTGAAACATTAAGCTAATTGCCTTAGTGGTTTTTTTTGCGGGGGGAGGGTGTGAAGCTCCCCAGAAAGACATCTGCCAGCCTCTATCCCAGGCTGGTCTATGAGTGTGATGGCTGTTCACCCAGCCCACCGGCTCATACGATAAGGTACCCACTGCACCCTGGCATTTTCCTGTGCCACCTTTTTAAAAAAGTTATATTTAAGTTCTGGTGCAGAAGAATTGATGCCGAGATATTTATGCCCTTTTGATAACTGCTGCTTAAGCTGCTTCTTTGACAGACAAATTCTAATTAAACGGTATAATAAACTGCAGAAACACAACGGCTCTTGGTGCTTTTTCCTGTGGCATGTCACATCTGAAAAAGCCACATCCTGTAACTTGCAGATACATTTTTAGGAACTGTCTTTGTGAAGTCCCACTGGCTGTTTCTCCAGAGATGTTGGTTAGGCTCACACCTTCTTTTTTTCCTCATAGTGGCAACTATTTTTAGGTAGCAAGTTAACTGTAGGGAAGTTCAGGTCACAGAGATTTGTATTTTCAGCAAATTCTGCCCTTGGCTTAGGAAGGTTACAACAGCCAACTAAGTGGCTGAGTTGGGATTTAAACCCGTGTCTTTCTGTCACCATACATTCCAGGAAATAAAAGGAAAACAAAACAACAACAAAACAACAGTAACAACAACAAAAACAAACCAAGGTGCTTGATTTTTGGCTATAAAATTTGACTTGGATTTGAGGAATGGGAGGTCATCACAGTGGTGATATTTAGTAAATGATTAGAAATGTGGACCTGGAACTTGCGTGGCAAGTGCAGAGTAGAGATTTAGTTGTGAGAGTCTCCCATTTGGGGCTTCATTTTCTTAACCAACATAATTTGTTTAACCTAATTAAAGGGCATTTTTTTATAGGTTGCAGTGGGAGAAGCACTACAGGAGAATCAGGACAAGCTTTTAATACTGGTGTTGCCTTTATACTTGCTGTGTGTCTTTGGGCAAGTCACTTAACCTCTGTGACTCTCAAAATTGAGTCACCACATCTGAATTTAGTGGGAGTGGTAGGCATTCAGACTAACCCAACCTTGTTCCCATGGCAGACATAGGGTTCTAGGACAGCAAGCGGAAGCAGCCAGGTCTCCATGCCTCTTCTGTGACTTTTCATTGGTTAAAGCAAGCCTACACGGGGTTTATTCTCATTCTGGGATCTTCCAGGAAAATAAGTGATTGATATGTGGCGATTTGGACTTTCAGTCTGCCTGTGTGTGCTGTTAGCCAAGAGGAGTGGCAGGTGGAAACAGCTGAGGGAACACTGGGCAAGGAATCAAGACTTACAAATTCTGTGGTCTTGCACAAAACATTGAACTTGTCAGAACTTCAGTTTTTTATCCTGTGGTTGCCCAAACTTTTATTAAGCCTGTTCTCTTTTAGGCACTGGAGCTGCAGACAGGAAAATAAAGGTGATCCTTGTGAATTTCTGCAGTTGTGTAATTTGGGGAGTGAGAGATGTCAGTGCCACCCTCTTTTGTCAATAAAGGGTCATCTTGTTTAAAATACACTGGGCCCTCGTTTGCTGTTCACATTGGCTCACGGGACCTGTGTTTCACTGACGGAGCTCTGAGTAACTGCGGACGAGCAGTGTTTTCTGCAGGCATTTCCCTGGGGGAAATCTTCCCTGGTTAGCTCAGCTTTTGAATCGCTTGACCCCTTTGGGAGACATGGGTTGGTAAAGACTTCAAGTGCATCTATCTGCTCACTTGTCCTGGCTGATTTTCAACTTTGCTTTGCATCTGTGAAAAGCATATGTACGGTTGGCAGTAATTGGGAATTTAATAATTTTTTGATGTTTCTTGTGGTGCTTGGGAACTCCACTGAGAATGACATATATTTTTTTCAGTGTTTCCCCATTCTGTGCTAAAACTATACATGGATGTTATTTTTATCCTTTTCTTTCTTTTTTTTTAAGGCACACACAGGCTAACTTTGAAGTCAAGTTTTCTTTGCAGAGGGTGTGTGTATAGGTTCCTTATTTTCTCCTTTTATTTTCATTGGTATAGTATTATTTAGTATATTTTCCCCAAGTTATTTTAGAAATAAGGAAAAGGATGTAGGTATGAAACCACCCAAGTCAGAGATTCATCCAATCTGAGCGTTGTCTTCTCATGAGAGTTGCTTTTGTGGCTGTAGTAGGTTTTAGTATTTTTTTTTTAACCTGATGTTATTTGATTACTAGGCCATCAAAACTTTGATCAGCTCTATTGCATTGACTCCAAAAAGCTTGAGAATAACAGAGGAATTTCAGGTTGTGCTGGTATCATGTCACACAAGTTCCAAGTTCGTCTTCGAGGGAAGCTGTGCAAAGGAATGGAACGTTTCTGAAAGGACCAGGTTCAGTTCTACAATGAAAGAGCTGGGTGGTCTTGGAAAACCTGCTTTACCTCTCTGAGCTTTGCTTTCTTCACCTTAAAATGAAGGTGAAAAATGTTTTCATTTTAGACTTGAAAGGAACTCTCTCATTACTTGTTTTATGGATCTTAGGTTAAGAATTATTCAGGTTTCCATGGGGTCTTGTCATAAATAAATTATGATTTGTATTAAGAAAAAGTTGAAAATAATCCATGCCTTCTCCTCCAGTGAAGCCCAGTTCTTCCTTTGAGGAACCTCTAGGTATTGGGATCCCAGACTGGGAACTGCTGAGGCCATGCCCAGCTCTCACTTACTGTGGTTTTTAGGCACAAAGCATGACTCTGATGACTGTTAGAATCTGGGCTTACGGACCAAACAGGACATCCCAGTGTAGAGAAGTGAGAGAGCAGAGGTTAAAGTTGTCCTTCAGCCTCGGCAACCTTTAAGCTCCAGTCTTTAGTCTTTGTATGGGTCTGAATGTGTTTGTTGGGTGTGGTAGTGAATGAATGTCTTTCAGGTCCCAATTCTCTGACTTGCATATTGGTGACACAGGTGGCATCATCCCACTAGGGACACATTCTGAGGTGAGAGAACTCACTTCTACTCCTCCTCCGTCTACTTTGTTTTTTGCCACAGTCTAAAGCATGAGTGATAAATGGAATGTAAGAGGTATGGAACGGGGGAATCAAGCAATCAATTATAGTTCCTTATAGTTCCTTGTAGTTCCTCTGGAGAGGGAAGGAACACTGTTGGCACACTTTCTGGGGCAACTCCAAAAGCTGAATGTGGGTAGGACACACTTTCTGGAACTGGACCTCATACCCTCCTTACATTATCGATGTCCTGGGATGTCTTGGCTCATCCATGGTTTACTGTTATGGAGAGAGATCAGAACTGGTGCCCCAACATGCAGGAAACATAATGTCACATGCTCTTAACGACTGCTACTACTAGAACCATGCCTGTTCCTGTTAATGTACATTTATTAAGTACTTACTAGGTGCCAGGAAATGTATACCTTCATTTATCATCTCACTTAATATTGAAAACAACCCTTTGTTGTAGGTAGAACTATTATCTTCATTTGGCCAATGTGGAAACTGAGGCAACAGGCTTCTTTGGTCTTCCTCACCTGGCTGGTCAGGTAGAAATGTGATTTGGAGTGAACCAGGTAGCCTCTAGAGTCTTTCTCTTGAATATTGTGCCGTGCTATCTCCACAAACATGCATGGCCATCTGTGTGTGACCACCAAGGTCACAGGGATTCCAACGTTCCCAGTGAGTTGCTATTCCTTCCACTAGTCCAAGCTGCCTTTCGGTGGCCTTGCTCAGGGCTGCAGATGTGGTGGGTCACGACTGCTGCAGAAGCTTTAAGAGTAGCGTCTTCAGAGGCTCATGGAGAGGCCGGTGCTGGCGCATGTATATCGCAGCACTTCTTCCCTGTTACCATAGGCCCTCCATGGTGTCCGCCCTGTCTGATCTCCACCTTGATTTCTAAACAATCTTCTCTGGCATTTTAAATGTCAGCAATGTCAAAACACATGTTCCCTGAATTCACCAGGCTCTGTCCCCTGCTGTCTGGGACACTGGCTTCCATCACCATCCTTCCTGTGGGGATGTTCTCCGTCCCTTCAGGCTGGCCAGGTGCCTGCTGGGGCATCGTCCTGCCATTCTTCTAGGTTGTTCTGCGTCCCATGGAAGTCCTTACTCTCAGTCTAAAGTGCCACACACGGAGCAGCTACTGTGGCAAAGCAAAATGCTTTGTTTCACATGTGTTTCCTAAACTTTTCTAGAACAAGGACTGGATATGTCTAACATCTCCAGAGCCCTGCGGGGGGATACTTGGTAGATGTTTGGCATATGGCCAGTTCCAAACCAACAGGGATAATGGGCTCTTTTCCAAGGGAATAGTTAGCTTTCATTGCTTTTTAAAAAATTATATCGAACAATGTGAAATTGCTGTTTTCATGAGTCAAAATTGTTTGAGCACCAGTATTTCAAATGTATATTTTTTTGTTCTCAGGAGCATTTTCATTCTGTTCCTCTGGTGGGTTTTTCTCTTCCACTTAACCAAGGGTTACCCTACCATTTTCAACACGCCTTAAACACATTTTTCCCTTTTTCTGACACTACCTTCCCTTGAGTTCTAAAGTTCTTGAAAGAGTTGTTTACCTTCACTGTGTCCACGTCCACACCACCCACTCACACTTCAGTGTTTTGCCATCTGACCCTCCCTCTCTACGCCCCTGAAGCTGCTTCAGGTGTTTCTAAGCGGTCCTGGAATTGCATCATCCAGAGGCTGTACCTCTTTTTCATGGTGGTTGTCCTTCCTGCAGCATGAAAACACTGTTACCCCCTATTTGACACCCTTACCTTCCTTGACTTTCATGACAGAAAACTTTCCTGGCTCTGCCTCTTCTGGCCCCATAATTGATTCTTCTTCCTATCCCTGATTTTAATTATTCATATTCTTTGAAGTCCTGCCTATAGATATCCTCTTTCCTCCTCTTCTCTCCCTTGGGAACCTCATGCACTCCATGGATTCATCTGCCATTGTTGAACAGATGAGTCACACATCTACATATCCAGCTCTAACACGTATCCAGCTGCAGAGTTTCCCTCTGGCCTTTGTGCATCAAGAGGTCCCAAACCAAGATTTTCATCTTTCTCCCCAAATCACCTCTCTTCCTGTTCTTTCCCCCTTAAATGGTCATCTTTCATGTTTTTGCCTTTTGGTCCACCTCTGTAGCATTTCCATCATTCTTTTCCCACAGTGTAAACCCTCACCCTTGGCTGTTTCTGTCAGCATGCTAACTTTTCTATCAGCAGCTCACACACATGACAGTAAAAATAGTCATTGGTGAATCTGACCTAATCATTTTTGCATTTCCCACAGTGACTAGCTCTGTGCCCATATTAAACTGGTTTTTAGTACATATATATTGAGTCAAAAGGAATTAATCTTTTAATTTACACATGGAATGTGAGTGCATTGTCACAAGTTTAGAAAATAGAGGAAAGAAAAAAAAATCGCTCATAAACCTACCACCCCAGCACACTGTTCCAATCACTTTGGTATATTCTCTCCTCACTTTCCCTACTTCTATTTTTTATGTGTGGTTTACAGAGTTGTCAATGTTACCCCAGAGGCACACCCAGAACACACAGAATTTCTCAGCAGGGATGCAAAAGGCTGCATTGTAGCCATCAATGTTGCTCACCAAATAGTTCCAAGGAGAGAACCTTCCAGCTTTCTGTACTTCCTAGCTTCCTGTGGTTAAGTGAGGACGTGTGACCAGTTCTGGTTCAATGATCAATTAATTGTTGATCCATCAGAGCACCCTTTCTATGCCTATTCCATCAACCATGGTCCTTGAGTGAGATAATGACACAGAAGAGCACCCTCTTAACGACCCATGATGGACATGAAGTGTGAGTGAGGAAAAAAAGCCTTATATTAAGACATCAAAATGTGGAGTTTATCTGTTACTGCAGCAAACCTTAGCTCAATCTAAGATAGAGAGTGCCACTTCTGGGAGCCAGAGAAAACCTGAGCGATTCTCTAGATGAACCCCATCATTTTACAGATGGAGAAACCGAGACTCTGAGAGGGAAAAGAACCTAAGTTATAATGATTCAGCATTGTCACTGGAGTAAAGCCCAGGTCCACTGTCTCCTTGAACTTTTCTCTGTTCATCAGCATTGAGGCCAGCCTTGCAGGATGACGCTGACCTGCTTTTCCTCTTGCTTTGTCGTACTAGTATTTCTGCTCTAGAGTGTGTGGGGCCAGGCTGTCCCTGGAGTCTGGGTCACTGGCCTGCTCTCATTTTATACCTTGACAGGGCATTTAAGAAAGCCCAAGGGTCCACTCTTGGAGCCCTCTGCAAAATGTGACACAGGTGCCTACCTCAGTACCACAGCAAAGAGAATAAGATTTTTTTTTTTTTTTTTTTTTTTTACAGAAGATAGCCTCAAGTTTTATGCAACGGCATCTCTGTTCAAGGGAAAGTTCAACAATTCTACTTTGGAATTATCCGATGGTGACGAAATTCTCAGATTCAAAGGTATGAGGATAATTAGGGCTCTTGTTAATCATTCTGTACCCCTCTCCCCACCCCCTCCCCAGCAATGAGATTCACACAGATTAATTACTGCCTGCTATAAATAAATGCAGAGAAAAGCAATCTGCATAGGAGAGGCAGAGGGTAACTGTCATTTAATATATCACAGCTTTCCGCACACCTGTTCTCCCTTCGCTGTTGCCATGGAAACCACACTTTATAAGAGAAGCTATGCATAATTAGCATGGATAGAGGTCTATATCAATCAGAATAATTTGGAAGAATACTAAAAACCCAAAGGAGCAGGCAAACTACTTGTCTCAGTGGGAAGGAATCAGCTCTCCACTGTGTGGTAAATGAGGAAGCCGTTACAGTAGGAAATCAGCAAAATTAGCAATTCTGGGTCAGCTGAAAAACAGAGACAGCCATACTCAACTAGCGAGAATGGAAACTTTGTCATCCAATTTGACTTTTTCTTTTAAGTGCTTTTTAGAGTTGCACAAAGGAAATACAAAGCCAGACAAACTCCTAAATTCGTTTTAAGCCGAGGGGACTCATGACAGGAGCTGCACTTCTGAGTGGGGAAAGCTGCACATCTGGGGAGCCCCTGCACAATGTTAGGCAGAGAGACTGGGGCTCCAGCTGTGCGAGGGGCAGGTGTGGGGTTTCCTCAGGGAGCAGGGAGCCGAGTGTGGGGTTCCCTGAGGGAGCGGGAAGCAGCTTTCAATCAAAGGGATTTTATGAGTGGTTGGAATCACCAAATTTATTTTTAGTGGTGGAAGGGACTTCAAGAATTATCTAGTTCAAATGCGCACGTTTTCAAAGGAGGAATGGGAATCACGGGAAGATGCAACTTGCCTGAGGTTTCAAAGCCAGCTGGTGATGAGCCTTGAACCAGGACTCAGCTGTCGGGTCCTTGATTAGTACTGTTTGCTGAGCCCTGATCGGACCATCTCTGGGTTGGTCATCCTGCTCAGAAATTTTTAGGTTCTTTGTTACTGTGAGGATGAAACCCAGCACCTGACACAAGGAGTCATTTGGACTTTGGAGTTTTCAGTCTTTGACAACTTCCCTTTATGTGTAGTCATGAAAATTCATTCGTTCATTCATGCAGCAAACATTCATTAAGTAAAACGGAATACTATTAAGTTCTTTTGAGATAACGCAACACTGCTTATAAACTCTAAATTTCCAGAGCTCTTCCTGGATCACTGTTTGTATCAATCAATATTCATTCACTCAACATTTATGTATTGCGTACCTACTAGGAGCCAACTGTATCCTACGTGCTGGGATATAGCCATGAGTAAGGCACGGAGATCTCTGCCCTCACAGAACTTGCACTCTATTGGGGAGAGACAGACCCTAAATATGGAAACAAATACATAATTTTATATAGTGATAAGGTCAGTGGAGAAAATAAAACAGGGTAATGTTCCAGGTTTACAAGTTTGGGTTTTATCCTAAATGCGATGAGCAGCCCTAAAAGGATATTAAGCAGGGGAGTGAGGTGATCTGAATGGTTAGTACCTTTCCTTGTTTCCCAAAACAGGATTTGAGGTCACTGCTCTGGGACATTCTTGGGCCAGCAGGGACCCATGGGTTGGAGCCCAGAAGTGTCCATTGCTCTCAGAACAGGCCTTGGGGACAATGAATGGTAAAGGGGCTAAAGCCTGGGTATGTGACTTGCCCTTATTTTACCTTTTCTTAGTTGCTCAGTCTATGCTTTATCTCATTGTGATCCTGCTAATAATTAAAATAATAAAATGAGGATAATAACAGCAGTGAAAGGTACAAATAGCACACTTTTATTTATTTATTTATTGATTGATTGATTGATTGATTTATTAACAGGACTTTATTGGGGAACAGTGTGTACTTCCAAGACTTTTTTCCAAGTCAAGTTGTTGTCCTTTCAATCTTAGTTGTGGAGGGTGCCGTTCAGCTTCAAGTTGTTGTCCTTTCAGTCTTAGTTGTGGAGGGCACAGCTCAGCTCCAGGTCCAGTTGCCATTGCTAGTTGCAGGCGGCGCAGCCCACCATCCCTTGTGGGAGTTGAACCGGCAACCTTGTGGTTGAGAGGACCCGCTCCAACCAACTGAGCCACCCAGGAGCTCAGTGGCAGCTCAGTTCAAGGTGCCGTGTTCAATCTTAGTTGCAGGGGGCAGAGCCCACCATCCTTTGAATAGTAAAGGGGGAATCCTTTGTGGGACTCAAGGAATTAAACTCCCAACCTTGTAGTTGAGAGCCCAATGGCCCATGTGGGAATCGAACCGGTAGCCTTTGGAGTTAGGAGCATGGAGCTCTAACCGCCTGAGCCACAGGGCCGTCCCCGCAAACTTTTATAAAAAGAAACTTTACCATGTGCCTGACATTGTGCAAATTGCTGTACGGTATTTAGCTCATTAAATCTTAAGTATGTGGAAACTAACATTAAGTTGATTTTACAGACAAGAAAACTAAGGGTAGAGGTTAAGTAATTTTACAAAGGTCAAATACCTAATTTAATGGTGGCGCTGGGATTTGAAACCCAAACCTGTCTGTCTTCAGGGTCTATGCCATTAACCTCTATGCTAATTTGATAAATCAATAGTGTTATTACATTAATAGAGAAGGCTTAAATCCTACACCTTCCCATTAAGGGAAGTGGGAAGAAGGAAAGCATGAACACATAGCGTCTACTATATGTAGAGAAGATAGGTATCATGCAGCTCATTTTCAGGATGAAGAAATGTAGAGTCAGAGATGTTCAATAATTTCACTAGGGGTTGCCAGGATTTGGCCTTTGGCCTGTGTGAAGGCCATCACAGCAGAGGTTTAGGGCAAGCCTAACTTGGGAACTGGGTGTGCCATTGGGGATAAAGGATGCCCTCAAGATAGCCAGGCAAAGGGCCTGGTGTGACTTGAACCCCTGGGGAGGGATGTCTTTGGTCATTAGTAGCCTCATCCGGGGGTCTTTAAGAGTCCTGGGGGTCAGAATGTAGTGGAATCTACATTCAGGGGTTGATCCCCAACCCCTGAAGAAGCTCGGTGGTCATGGTGAGTGTGGCGACAGTGCTCCTCTGCCCATGGTAGACAGAGGGCTCAGGGCACTGCTGAAGACTTTGTTCTGGGTGCCCAAGGAGCAGTGGTTCACAGTCCAAATATGGGTGGCTAAGGGTGGGTTTAGCTCCAGGCAGAGCCCTGAATCTCTGCGTTTCTGGTAGAGTCCAAACTGCCAATGGCTCTTCTGACAATTTGAGTGCATGGTACAAATGAAGCCTTTATGTTTATGAAATCTATTCACAGTCACAAGAAACTTCAATATTACATTTGCCAATGAAAGAAAAGAAAGTGATCTTGGATTCCTAAGACATAATTTCAACTGTGTAATTTTTTTTTGAATAATTGTAGGAAATAGTTTTACATTATTTTTTCATCACTTGTATGAAGTTCTATGAATCATTGCATGAATAAGATTTTTATCATGCTGATCATCAAGAATTTGAAAAGAACATTATTAAATTGCCTTGATCAGGAATTGAGTATTGTTTACGGAAACAACTTCAAATTTCCTGTTAAAATATGAAAAGATTTTATTTGGAATTTTTGTATACTATCATACTTAGCATCTTCCATGACTCTTTATACTTTAATTTTCTTACATTTACACAGTAAATAAATATAATGATTTTTCCTCAAGTCCCGTATAAAGGTACCCCATCCATTAAACTCCTCATATTTACTCCAGTGTGCCACATGTTTTCATTTTCTATTTATGCCACAACGTGAAATAAGTTGGGAGGTATTATGGGTCAGTATGCTTAGGAGCTTCCTGCTAGAGTACCGTGTTGCCCTGAAAATAAGACCTAGCTGGACAATCAGCCCTAATGTGTCTTTTGGAGCAAAAATTAATGTAAGACCCGATCTTATGTAAGACCGGGTCTTATATGGTATTATGTAAGATCTGGTCTTATATATAGTAAAATAAGACTGGGTCATATATATATATATATATATATATATATATATATACACACACACACACACATACACACACTATATATATATATATATATAATTATATATATCCATTAATTTTTGCTCCAAAAGATGCATTAGAGTTGATTGTCTGGGTAGGTCTTATTTTTGGGGAAACACGGTTGCTCTGGCTGGATTAATTAGGATGAAGATACCAGCTCAGGGTCAAGAGTACAAAGTCAACACCAAACACAGAGAACAGTCAGAATTCAGGTTAATGGAGCTCAGCTGTGGGGAAAGGGGACTTGATAAATAGGACTCAGTTCAGGCAGGCCCTGAACTGGGAAAGGACAATCAATGACTTCAAGTCCATGGTGAAAGAGGATGCTGACCATGGGTTCTTGGCCAGGACTAGTTTAGGAGAATGTCGTTAACATCTGGTACACTTGGCAGAGATGGAATCTTGGGGAGAAGAAGTTGCCAGATTAGTGGCAGAAGGATATCTGGGGGCCTCAATGCCATTGAGGGGGTGCTGAGCTGAGGCAAAAAAAAAAAATGACAGCACCATAACAGTTTTGGTGGTAAGCAAGGACCAAGTATGGTCTACAAAGGAGCAATGTGAGTCCAAACTTGTAAGATAACAGAAGTGGGAGGAAGTTGTGCTGTGTACCTAGTGAGTAAGAAAGAGCTAGTCTTGCTGTCAGGGACTTGCAGTCTAGTGATGGTTGGAAGATTAAATTCTCCAGGTGACTGAAAAAGATTCTTTTCAACCCCAGTCAGTGAGGAAGACATAAAGATGTATCCTGGAGATCCCTGGTGTGGCTGAAAAGGTTAAAGTGATTTCTTGGTCAGCTCCACCTCCAGGGAGCACAGGTGAGCAGCTGTGTCTAAGAGCAGTGAGTTCTGTCACAGGTAGGCTTGTGAAAAAACAGTAACAGCCCTTTCACCCACAATGCCTGCCCAAGCTGGCCGCTGTCCCAGCTCTATTCAGTTACGGGGCAGTCTGTGGTAAGTGTACCCTCAGGGACAGCCTGTCGCACAACATAACCATCTGTATCAGTTAGCCTTTGCTGCATAACAAACCACTCCAAAACTTTTCATCTTAAAACAGTAATCTTTTTCTTTTTTTTTTAAGCTCACAGTTTTGTGGGGGTCATTACTCTGACCTAGTCTGGTCTTGGCTGGGTTTGCTTATGTGTCTGTGGCCAGTTGGTGGGTTGGCTGGGGTTTGGCTGGTTCTGTATGGTCTCACTCACATGTCTAGCCTGGTTCTTGGGCAATGGGGGTGATTGGATGGGTGTCTTTCACTCTAGTAGGCTAGCCTGGGCTTGTTCACTGGTGGCAGGAAGCCAAGAGCTGCAAGAGAACAAGCTCCAGTGAGAAAGTGTTTTTCAAGTCTCTGGGTCACATTTGCTTCTGCCTCATTCGCTGAAGTAAGTCACGTGGCGAGGCCCAGAACCAGTGTGGGAGGGGGAGGGTACTACCAAAGGTGTACGTGAGCAAATTGAGTCATTATTGCAATTAATCCACCACACCATCATTTTAATTCAAGTTTGCAAAAATGGATTGACCTAGTAGGCAGTTTTTATCAGGAAGGCTAGGAGAAGGGATCCCAGCCAGTGCCTTGTTCTGGATAATGTATGTGACTTTAAAGTCTTTCCACAAACTTCTATTCCTTTATGTTTTAACTGACTTTTGATTTGGGAGACTTTGGGCGTCGTTGGAGGACAGCCTATAAATACTACTATTCTCTCTACTTTCTCTGGGCTAGTTTTTCCCTTCTAGAATGCGTTCTGCTAATACTGCTTGTGTTCAGAAGCCAGTCACTTCTCTAAGCAGACTTCATCCCTTCCAGATTTAAAATTATATATAGTCTTTTTCTTTTACAGTTAATAGAGTATTTCTCAAAATGATGATGGTGTGACTGAGGATGAAGCAGGATAAAGAGTTTTCTCTGGAATGTTTATGTGGATGTTGTGCTGGACTTGCTAATCTTAGTGTTTAGGTATAGTTTCCTTGGGAAAATGATTATCCCAGCCTTGGAACTGGAATGGATATTTTATTATGGATGTCAACTTTAATGGTATTTTTATAGCAACAAAACATGTCTGATCCCATGCATTTCTCTTTCTTCCGGAGTCTTATCAATAGTTCTTTTGGCCAAGGTTTATCACAAAAGACTGATTTTCTGTCTATTCCTTTGGCTTTTATATTGATTGTATATTTGTACTGTTGTACTGAATATGGTTACTTATACATATGTACATGAATAAAATATGTTTAGTAAGCATGCATAAAATATATGAACTTGAAATCTGTTCCCTGGTGGAACATTATAGTCTTGGTTGAAATATCTAAGTGACTTCCAAAAGAAATCATTAGTTCCACTCCAGTGTATTTTGTTCCTGCATAGGAGGTCATAGTGCACACAACAGTGAATCCTAACGTTTTTTGTTTTTGCTTTTGTTCTACAAGTCCCCTGAGAATTCTAGTAACTCTTATGTACAAGACAGAACAAATTAAAAAAAAACACAAACAAAATGGTGGGTGGGTTGGTTCCTAGAGGGGTAGTCAAGCCTTTTGATTTAATTATGTTATCATGGTGGAAGACCTTTAAAATGAAGAAATATGGTATTCTGGTAGGTTACAAAAATACTCCCTATTATCCACCCGCTCTGTATCTATGCCCTTTACAAAGTGACTTTGTAATTCCTCTCATCAAGAGATGAAGTCTCTTTTCCCACCTCTGAATCTGGACTGGTCTTGTGATTTCCTTTGCCAATAGAATTTGGTGGAAGTGACTGTTACTGGTTTTGAATGCAGGCCTGAGAAGTCTTCTGCCCTCACCTATCTCTCTTGGGATTCTGTCCTCCACCAATATCTTCAAGCCTAAGCTGGCTTGCTGGAGAATGAGAGGTGATGTGAACCAGAACCAAATCAGTCTCAATTTCTCAGACAAGGCCACCAAAGATCAACAAAGCTTTCCTCAGCAACTGAGTACAGATACATGAGTGAGCACAGCTGAAATCAGCTAAGCCGGGCTGAGATCTGCAGAACCACTCGTCTAAGCTGCAAACTCATCAGCAATACCAAATATTTGTTGCTTTAAATCAGTAAGTTTTGGGGTGGTTTGTTATGCGGCAGTAGCTAACTGAGAGGATCACGAGAGTGAGCTTCTTGCAGAAAGAGATCATGTCTGAAACTCTATAGTTACTGTGAATGCTAGTGCACAATAGGTGTTTATTATTAAATGTTCATTAAGTTTATGAGTACAATGTGCTTACAATGTGTACAATCTTTTTGGTTTCTGGATTGGAGGTTTTGCTGGTGGTACTGCTTAGAAGGATGGTCATTTCCCTCACAAACCATGGGGTTTCTATAGGAGAGCTATGGATTCTGTAGCAGAGATACTAGAGGTCCCACAATATTTGCTCTCACCTTCTTTCTTAGTTCTAGACCCTTAGTTTTTGGTTGGACATACGATTTCTTGCAATTAAGATTACATTTTCTGGCCTCTTTCACAGCTATCTATATGACTAAGTCTGGCCAATGGAAGATAATTGAAAAGGATGGGGTGTGCTCTTTTTTTCCTTCCCCCATTCCTGCTGGGTGGGCTGCAGATGTGCTGGCTGGGTATAGTGCATTGGAAAATGTGGGTAGGAACCGTATGCTGAGGGTACCACAGCTGGAAATTTAAGGATCTTGGGTCCCTGATGCCTTTATGAAACATTCTGTGGTCAACATTCTTATTTCCTCTCTCTTCCCTGTAGAAGAATCATTTATTCATTGCCATGTGATCAGCAGTGACTCCCTATAGACTTCCACACTTTATTTTTAGGCTTAACTGTGTGACCTGTTTTGGCCGACGAGAAATGAGCATATGTGCCACACCCAATCAGAAGCTTTAAATGCCACTCAACATTTCTCCAACTCTCTGATCTTTCTCTGTGTCCTAAGATAGCATGTGCCATTTAGTGGCTGATCCTTTGGTCCAAGTCCTAGAAGAAGAAAATATGTGAAGCAGAGTCACAGCAGCTAATCCACTACTCTGTGAGTGAGAAATACATATTTATGGTTGTAAGATTTGGAGGATGGATTTGGAGAGTCTTATCTTTGGACTTCTTTTATGTGAGGGGGAAATTAACATCTGTCTTGTGTGAGACATTATTTTTTGTTTTCTGTCACTCAAGACTAAATTGAATTGAAACTAATTCTGCCCTTTATCTTATTCCAGAATAAGAATGATGTGACCATACACTCAATTGACATGTATTCACTCAGCATGTAGGTTAAGATTGGCACTGTGCAAGGTACTGTACATGCAGTAGCAATCCAAAAAGACCTAGTCCCTGCCCTCATGGTGCTAGCAATTCACTGAGGAACCCAGACATGGAACAAAAAAGACAATGAAAGAAAATGTCAGGAAGCTTTAAAGGAATATATTAAGGTTACCTGTTTTAGATTGGGAAGTCAGGGAAGATGTCTTTGGGGAAGAGATATTTTAGTTGACAAAGGAGGAATATGAATCAGCTAGACAAAGAGTTGAGTAAGATGGAGAGAAATCACACCAAGCAGAGGGAACAGCAGGTGCAAAGGCCCTAAGGCAGAAAAGAGCTTTTTGTATTTGTTGGGAGAAGGAAATCAGAGTGGCTACAAGGTGAGTGAGCAAGGAGAAAAATGGAAAGATGAATTTCATTCTAATTTTTTCATTCTAATTTTTATGCCTTTTTTTCTTTCATCTTTGAGCTAGTCAAAATCTCCAGTACAATGTTGACTAGAAGTGGGGATGGCAAGAATCCTTTCCTTGTCCCAATCATTGGGGATAGCTCTGTGTCCAGCTATGACTACCTGGTTTAATTTTCTTAAGTGCTGAGGAATAAGAGAGGGACAAAGGGAAACAAAACAGAAAAGGAGAGAGAGAAAAGTGGAGGAACGAGAAATGTAGAAAAGCCCTAAGATCAGATATGGCAAGCCTCCAGTGCTGTGATGGCTGACAAAGAACAGGGCTTTAAAGGAAGAGAAATGAGATTGCAATGCAAAGAGCTGGCAGTAACCCCCAAGGATCCTGAGGATGCTGGCTGGCCCTAAGGCTCATGGATGCTTTTTCTTTGGTCAATGAGGTTATTAATTTAATTCTTACTTTGAATGCCTGTAAGTGGTCCGTGTGTACCCCAGGGGGCCTTTCAGTAGACTCTCTGAGACACTTGCATGATTTACTTGTGGTGTTTGACATTTCACCCAACGATACATCTTCAGCATCCAAAAGACTGTTAACAACAATCTAGAATGCCCCTCCCACAACGGTGCCAGGGAACTGTGTTTTCACTGGGATGTGATTTATATTGTATTTGTATATGGGATTGAGGATGTCGATTTTTGACAGTTTGATCTTTTGATGAAATGATTGCTTTCAGATAGGACAAGGGCACTGAAACACCAACGGGAATGAAGTTACTTAAAAGTGTCGCCCCTGCTATGGAAGGATATTCCTCACTTGCCATTTATGCATTCATTCTGTTTCCCAATCATTCATTTAGCCACTGCTATGGAGCACTCATGATGTGCCAGTACTGAGCTGTGCCAGTGTTGTGCTGCCAGCTTTCCAAATAAAATACTCCTGATTTTGAGCATTTGCCCATTTCTGTGATATACGTATTCCCATTGGAGCTGATTTCAAGCCATCAGCAGTGTGACACTGAAGATGGAATTTGGAAGAGATGCTAGCAATGAGCTTGTCCAAGCTCCTGTGAGACAGCTCCCACATAGCCCTGTATCCTAGGCACTGGAGGTCTATAATGACTGAGACATAAAGTCTGAGACATGATGTACTGTTTGAGAGCGAGTTAGCTAGGCACAAGTAGGGTGGAGAGGGGTGGTAAAGGGGGAGGAATTTCAGGCAAAAGAGCTGCTTGTGCTAGAACTCTGTGGCTGCCCCACAGACAACAAGAAAAGAGGTCACCTGATGAGGAGGTTAAGGGGGGTTATTCTTTACAGAGTTCGGGGAGCTTGGGGAAGGGTCACCTGCTGGGTACCATCTATAACCACAAAGAACAGAGAGATTTTTAATTGACTTACGATTTAGCTTTACCAGTGGTTCTTAACATTTAGTGAGTGTCAGAATCACCTTGAGGGCTTGATAAAACCTAGATTGCTGGTAGGTCTGCAGGTGACCATACTGCTTCTGCTGCTGCTGCTCTGGGAACCAAAATTGGAGAACCACTGGAGTAGCCCATTTGGTGTCACCAAAGCTGGATTTATTGGCCCCAGAAACTATGCTCTTGTTGTTCTTTTGTTTTTCTGGGTCTTTTGCTTGGCGGGACTATGTCTGCTGGTGTGCATCAAATCCTTTGCTGCATGTTCTGTGTCCTATGAAAGGTGGTGTTTCAGAAATAAGATACTAAGATCAGTGAGTCAAATATCAATAAACAAATATCAAATCAAAATCGAGAATCATGGTTTGAATAATAAAGTCTTTTTGGCAAGCTCAGGTGACTATACTTCGAAGTAAATACAAGTCTGTTCTCTTTTGGGTGAGTAGGGTTCCCACAAATACCCAAAGGTTGATAAGTCGATATCCCAAGAACAGAACAGTGTTGTAGCATCATCTCGCATGTAATGGTCACCCTCATTTTTCCATGAAAGGACTATTTGTTTGGGAACCTCTTACCGACTACTTACAAATTTTGTTCTTGACCATCTGTTAAGGAAATTAAGCAATTAGTCAGTTCATCAAGCATGCATACATTTATTAAACACCTATAATGTGCTGTGATGCTGCCAATCTCTTTAATTTAGAGCTACTTGCCACTGTCTCTGACTTCCTGTCCTTAGCTCAAATCTCAATTGTGCCTTTGACTGCGAGGCTTGACCAGCTAAAAATGATTTATTTTTCTGCTGTGTGAAAATCCCATTCCTAATTTCACCTGATTGCTTTCAATCAGCTCTTGGAAGCCAAGTACTTCTTTGGATATGAGAGATTTGGCCAGCATTGCCTTTGAGGGTTCTTACCTACAATACATCTCACTGAAGTTCTTTTGGTTCTGTTTTCCCTGTTGACGCATTTTGGTTCACGGTGATAATCACTTTTCTCTAGAGATCATAAACTGGTTTAAAAAGAAAACTACATTATGTTTCTTTGCAAAATTTTCTTCATTTTCAACCTAACACCTCCAACAAAACACTTGATAAATGTTCCAGATGCACAGTTATCTGTGTCTGGACCAGCTGCATATGCATTGATTTACTTAATTTCACAATCCTAAATAAGAAAGAATAGGGGTGAGGGCAAGCCTAGAAATGGACTATTTCATTTTCATTTCATTTGATATTGACCACCTGCTGTCTTCATGGTTCTTTGGTCCAAGATGCTGATAGTATGTTGAGAAGCAATGAGTTGCAGTCTGTCTGGAGAGATAAGACATGGGCCTGTGGCCCAGGTAATTAACAGTGCGAGGCAGTATAAACCAAATGGCGAGATGAGTGCTTTTATGCACTGAACATTCCCAGAATTCACTGGGCTGGTTGATCAGGAAGATGTAGAGTGGGTAGCAGCTTCATGGATAAAGTAGACAGGTTTTTTGGAGGTTGGGTTGCACCTCTACTCTTATCCTCTCCCTACCATAAGCCTTGTATTAGTGGAAGAGGGCAACCTGCCAAAGGGAGAGGGACTTCATGAGGGGCCGAGGGGGGCATGCTGCAAAGTAGCAGGGTTGAAGGTGGGCATGTGAGCTATGGTGGGCCCACATATTGGAGTCACGTCAGTGCCAAGCTTAGGTCCTTGACCTTGAACCTATAAATTAATGCATATTCCTGTAGGGATTTTAGAGAACTGCTCTAAACTGCTGCAAGGTAAGAACCTTATGTTTTAGTAAGACTAATTGTGAGGCAATGTGTGGGGATTGGATTTGGGTTAGCCAGAGAGAGGATTCTGGAGACCCAGATACTTCAGGTAGGGTGAAGATGGCCTGAGCAGTGTCTTGTCTATGAGATGGAGAAGGGGGGATGGACTTTGCAAAGGAAGCTACAAAAGTGACCTGGTGAGTGGGTGTCCGGGCTGAATAAGATATATGAGGTCAATTGCTCTTCCTTTCATGCATGGAAATGGGAAGATTGGTACTGCCACTGAGAGAAATGGGCTAGATAGGAGGGATCCAGTCTGACTAGGGTGAGGGCCAATGCTTCAGTTGTGGTTCTGTTGTCTGTGCACTGAGAAATGACCATCCTCAGGAGATCTGGTCAGTGGGTGATTGGCAGTGGAGGGTTGGGATCTAGCTGCAAGTGGGACTGGAGGTGGCCACCTGACACTTGTCAGCAGAGGCACTTGAACGGATACTTAGATTGTCTGTCACTAGAATCAAATTTCCAAGTGACAGCATGCAAGCCAAAAGGGTAAGATAGTGTTTATTTGCAAACCTTTTATTCATTGCTTATTATGTGCCAGGCACAGTACTGAATACTTTATACACACTGTCTTGTGTAACCCTCCCCAAAACCACCACCCACAGTGTAGCAGCCAGCAAAGGAGGAGGAATGGTTGAAGAGAGGGAGAGATTCAGTGTGGCGGGTTCTTGTTCAGGGATGGGTTTGAATGGTTGCGAGGACTAGCTAGCTGTGTTACCCCAGGCAACTACCTTAACCTCTCAGAAGCTCCATTTTCTCAGCTGTAAAATAAGGATGATTCTGTTATTTATTGCTGCACGATAAACTCCTCACAACTTAATGTCTTAAGAAGCCAATACTTCTTTGTTGTACTTGTGTACAATTTGGCAAGGCCAGGTGGGGGCAACTTGTTTTAGCTCCAGAGGGTCTGGGACCTGTGTTGGGATGGCTTGAAGGGCTGGGGCTGGCAGCATGCCTCTCTGCACGAAGTCCCAGAGACTTTCCATGTGTTCTCTCCATCATGGCAGCTCAAGACTTCCAAGAGCTAGAGCTCTAGGACACAGAGAGTAGAGGCTGCCCGTCTATGAGGCGGAGGCCCGGAAGCTGGCACGACTGCACTTCTGCTATGTTCTATTCAGTAAATGGTAGCTATTGTTATTATGAGTGAGTATCAGAATTATCAGAGAGAGTAGGGATTCAGTAAAGGTGCTGTGGGTCAATGACCAAGAGGCCACCGGTGATTTCATAGAAACAGTGGCGGCCTTGTTTTCTTGGTCGCGATGGAGGTGGGGCAGCCAGTGTACAGGAGGTCAGGAGTGGAGTGGGTGGTGACTCCAGGAAGGCAGCACACGGGCTTGAGAAGTTCAGCTGCAGGACAGAGAGAATTTGGAGTGGAGCTGTGTAGGCAGCCTTCCAGAGGATCATTCTCCCGGCAGCCTGCCTCAGATGTGGGGGTGGCATGGAGTGGGGAGACCTGCCATGTGTGAAGGACAGGAGAAAGGGAGAAAGGTGTTCGGAGGAGGAAGAGGGGGTGAGGCCGAGAGTTTGAGAGAAATTGTGTGGGGATGTGTGTATTTTAATGGCCAACTTTATTCTAGGCAAGCTGTTTATTTAAGATTTGCATGCAAATGCAAACAACCAGGATATAATCTCCTTAGAAGAGGAGGGACTTTAAGAAGAAGGTAGGCTCCCATGCCAGGCTAAGGACAGAGCTCAAGCTGGGTCTGGATAGGTGGAAAGGAAAGTGTTAAGTTTTTGGTGCAAGTGGTTGTGGATGTCAACTGTATACTTAAGAGCAGAGTGTGACACACAACTAGAGTAATATGCAGCCAAGGCCAAGTCAAGAGTAGTGTTGGAGGCCCTGGAGAATAAAAATGTTTATGGTTCTCCCCTTACCTCTATGTAATTTAATAAAAAGAAAATATTAAATTATTAAATTAGTGTTAAGTAGTTGAGCGAGGTTCTGATTTTTCCCATAATGCTTCGATGCTTCTTTTCAAATAGAAATTGTGAATGTTTAAAAAAAATAAAGTTTTAATACCCTTGCTTTGTGGGAAGAAGGCTGGGCTTGGCTGGCCTGGAGGGTGCCGTGGCACTTGTGTGCCAGGCCTTCTGTCCCCAGTGCTAACCCTGGTGGAAGATGCTGGTCCTGAAATTCCTTCTCTTCAAACTCAGCTTTGTGGGTAAGGATTCCTCCAAACTCTCCAACCCCCTTGGCCAGACCAGACCACCTGTTGTCTTGTTTGAATATTCCTGGTGATTTATTCCTGGAAAAGTTCTCTTTGTTTCTGACATGGGCTTCATCAGTGCAGAGTAGTTTTTGGTTTGTTTGTTCCTTGCTGGATCTGCAAGCCTTGCTTAGTGGGTAACATATTGACAAACAGTCATTGTTGCGTGAATGTAAGAATGAAGGACATTGTAAGGGAGAGAGGTGCAGAAGGCGCAGCTGAGAGCAAACCTTGGGTATTTTACAAATTTGTAAATGGCTTTGAGGGGTTGGGGGAAAGACTGAAGTTCAGGTCATCGATGGCCAATTCCTTAAAAAATGATTTTCACATCCCACACCTGAAACACGAAGAAAAAAAAGGATTAGGGACATAGATCCTGGGTAGGTTTTTTTTTTTCTCTCACAAAAACTGACAGTTTTATTTCTATTTGAAATGCAGAGTGAAACTGTGTACAGCCCTTTAAAAAAGTCGAATGCATTTGCTTATGCACAGGCCATATGGGACTTTGGAGTGGGTGTTCGTAGTACCAAAATACATTCCCGGATTCTCAGCCATGAGCAAAGTTTCTCTTTCACCTTAGAAAACTTGACTTTATTTAAAAGAATTTAAAGCAGAAGGGGCTTTTCCCTTTATAATACCAGTGGAGGCCATTATAGAAAACTGGGAAAACATAGACAAGGCCAACTCCTGTTGAGTGAGCAAGCAGAGCCTAGGTAGTAGGGGTGCTGGTTGACAGCTGCAGGGAAGGCTCTAGAGGAAGTGGGGGACCAGAGCCCTGGGGTATTTCTGGGGCAATCTTGAGCAGTGAGCTGTGGAGGAACCACCTCTATTTCCAAAGGCTGCAGGTCCTGTCTTGGGCTTGGCAGGTTCTCTACTATCAACCTGTTCCTGGAACTTCACATTCCAGTACTCTAGTTTCTGTGATCCCAGAAGGAAGACTCTCCTTGGGGGAGTAAAGCAGACTGGTGTTCTGCACAGGTCATCTGTTTTTCTCCAATGCCTGCAGCTTCCGGAGAAGGAAGGACAGGGAAGCCAAACTCAATCCTGAAGGCCGACAGGGCTTATTCTTCCATCCAACAATGCATTCGAGGGTTTCTACTCCATCGTGAGCCCTGTGCTGGGAATACAGTGGTGAGGGAACAGGTGTGATACCTGCCCTCATGGACCTTGCAGTTTAGTTTATATAAGCTTAGTTTACTTGTGTCCTCAGACTTGACTGAGGGAATGTGGGCCTGTGATCATAGGAACCCAGGAAAGGCTATGGTCTCACCATCTAGTCCTACCCAGCCTCTCTTTTGGGGAGGGGATCTTCATCACCCCATTACTGATCCTCTCCGGAATCCTTCACGTTTCTTTTTAGTTGTCCTCTATTTACCCCAGTAGTAGATGTTCTGGGGTTTGAAGGAAGAAGTCTTCGTGGTGAAGGGTGATAGCCGTCCTTTCTCTGATACTGATGAAGGAAGTGGGGAAAGCTGGTTCCCAGCAACATGGTGGGTGAGGCTCTCAGCCCAGCAGTCTGGACCTGCCCACCATAGGACCCTTTGTATCTCCTCAGTGATTCTCTCTATACAACCCTCTCAGACTATTATTATTCCCATTGTACCTCCTCTTTTCCTCCCACAAAACTTCAATCAGGAAGCTTCTAGAACGTACACAAAAGGGGCTAGTGCCAGCTGAAGCTGGTACCCAATCCCTGAGGTTCACAACACAAGGAACATTCCAGCATTGACTCAAAGGAACACACACCTATCCTGGCTTCTCAGGCAGTAGTTAGGAGAAGAATATTATTGGGATAGCTGGTTTGTACGAGAACCCTGGAAGCAAAAGGCAGAGCCCTATGGGATCAATACTGTCCACAACATATATTTTGGCTCAGAAATTCAGCCCTAAAGAGGCATTTTAAGAATTCCCTGAATTCTTGCTGCCTTCACCGCACACAGAATTGCAGTGATAGCTGTGACTAACGCAACGCCTTGCTAGGAGTTCCTTAAACAGCTCTAGTTTCAAAGAATAGATTTCATTATCCATGCAAACCATTAAAATATTTAGAACCTTTACCATTTTGACATCCAATCCCTACTTTACTCATAGTCTCATACCTAGAAGTAATTAAAAACTGTTTTGTTCTTTTATGTTCTAAAGACTTTTGAGAAATACAGCTACTGGATTTCTCAGTATATAGCACTGTGTGGTGACGCTCTGATCGCCAGATAAAGACAGCCCATTTGCTAAGAATCAGAAGTCCTGGTTGTTCAACAAAACAGCTCCAACTTCAAATAGTCTGTCCCCAAAGTCAAACCCATAGGTTCTGAATTTTGTTTTTGAAAATATTTCTCCATAGCTGGGAGGCAGTTAGTTTTCTTTAGGGACAAGGATTGTCCGTTTCAGGCTCCCCAGGGGAAATTAGAGGCAATACCACTTCCATTCCAGAAATTGCTGTGAGATTTCACACAGGGAAAGTGAGACTTGCCCTTTTCATTTATTATTTCTTCTGCTATAGTCACTGCATTTTTTTCCCCCTTGAAGACAGGGGCTTTGGTGAGACTGAAATGCAGCAATGGGTTTAATTCAGACATTGACTTAGGAAATGAAATTAGTCTCAGTTGCCAGCTGAGTTAGAATCAAACCCTGGGGTTGTTTCTTTGGGAAGGAAGATCTCTCACTTGGTCAGTACGTCAGCTCTCCCTTGATTATGGGTTCACTCATTGTGGTGGTGGCATGTGGAGGCACTGGGCTGACCTTAATTATTCAGTAGATTCACTTCTGACCTCTGTGTTATGCTCCATGTTGAACGCCATTTTGGAAATTCTATGAATCCATCAGGCCTTTGAATATTCTCCACATCTTTAATTTTATTTTTTGGCAAATTTATCTTGTAAATATTTTTACAATACAAGTTTAAGAAAGATAATGCAGATTTAAAAAATAAAACAATAATACAATTATTGTTATCAGACATTATCATCATTTATATGTATATATCCTTCTAGTCATTTCTTATGTACGTGGGTTTTTGTTAGCTTTTAAAACACAGTTATATATCTACAGTAAATGCAAATTTCATTGTAACCATTTTACTAAACATTATAACATAATTAGTAATTAATATTTCTTATTGACTGTTCTTGATTACTAGTCATTATGTGGCAGTACTTTACTTACATAAGTGTTCCTTTATTGAGTGAGGGTCATTCGAGTTGTTTCCAGGTTACCATTATTATAATAACCTGTAGGAAATGTCTTTGTGCACATCATTTTATGACATTTAGGATGATATTTTAAAGGATATATTCCTAGAGCTAAAAATTTGATATTCTATGGGTTATAGGTGCTTTAGTGATGCTTTAAACATTTTTTTTATAAGCCTACATTTAACAGTTTGTAATTCCTACTTAAAAAGTTTTTTTAAGACAAAGAGTCACGGCGACATAGAACTCCAGGACGATATGTCAGGACATTGATTGTGCATTTATCCTAGTGTTGGAAAATTCCTTCTGAGGAGAACCTTGGCCCTGCCTGCAGGTGTTCTCATGATCCAGTGCAAAGCAGAGGAAGGGCCCTTAACTGGGTGGCTCTTCTCCTTGGAATCTCCAAGCCCCCCTGCATGTCAACTGATAGCAATGTACCAAGCTCTGACCAAACAGGCAGCATTTTACCCCAGTTATTTGTAGAGAATGTAACCAGAAATTCTACTTCCCAACTCCTGGCAGAGGTCTCGTGTGGAAAATAGGATTGTTTGAGGGATATTGTTATGGACTCAATGTTTGTGTCCCTCCAAAATCCATATGTTGAAGCCCTGACTCCCTATGTGATGCTATTTGGAGGTGGGGCTTTTGGGAGGTAATTATGATTAGATGAGCTCTTTAGAGTGGAGTCCCCATGAATGGGGTTAGTGCCCTTATAAGAAGAAGAACTGACAGCAGAGCTCTCTGTCTCTCCCATGTGAGGATACAGTGAGAAAGCATCTATCTGCAAGCCGGGCAGAGGACCCTCACCAAGAACCAGATCTTCTGGCACCTTGATCTCAGAGTTCCCAGTCTTTCATTCTGGGTGAAATAAATGTCCATTGTTCAAGCCGCCCATTCTATGGCATTTTATTACCGCAGCCCGAGGTATGCAGGCCTTCCCCTCATTTCGGCCTCCTCCATTTTGTCCCTGGATCTAGTTGTGCCACCAGACCTTAGACCAGTTTGTTCTGGGCCCTTTAAAATGACTTTTTCTGAACTGTGTTTGGAATGTTGCTCCCAGTTTCCTAGGAAAGGGGATGCCCTAAGAACTGGCAGGAAAGGAGTTTGTCCTCAGGCCCTCTGTAGTTCTCCTAGGCTACCTCATGCAGGAGGACGCTTCACGAGGTCCCTTCTCACACCACGGTCCCAGGAGCAGCTTTACTTCTTATCAGGCATCATCTTGTTTTTTATTAACTGTACACAGTGTTGCTGAACAAGCCAGAGTTCTTACCAAAGTCAAATTATCAGTTCATCCTCAGCAATAGTGTTAAACTTTAGCAGTCTGGATTACCCAGCAGGCAGTTCAAGCACATGATTAGGTGCCCAAACATTAATTGCTATACTTTTTCATTTTCAATATCCCCATGGAGAATTTTACTAGCAGGGAATCTAGGAAAAAGCTATTTTAATTTCAATGCAGATGTATGTTTTGTGCTTAGTCTAGTATTGCTTTTGTTTGAATTGCCTACATGGGGATGGAGGACTCCAAAAGTCTTAGTTTGGTCTGACATTATGGCCACTCTTTTAGACTCATCTCTATTATCTTTATTCTGCCACATATTGTTTACTTTAGAGTTGTGATCAAAAGGTATGGTAAATGTTTAAATTAAAGAAAAAGTATTACAGTAAAAGACATATTGCCATAAATCCCCCTCAAAAGACTCACTGTGTCTTTGAACACACTTATCCCATCATTCTTGCCACTTTCTGAAGCAGTTCTGGAAGTCCTTTTTCATGAGTGTCTTTACTTCATCCTCCATCATGACAACGCTCCATGCCACACATCGCTTCTGGTACGGCAATTTCTGTCAAATAAAAACATTATGTTGTGTCTCTATCCACCTTATTCACCGGATCTGGCACTGTGTGACTTCTGGCTCTTCCCCAAAGTCAAAATGACCATGAAAGGAAAACGTTTTGTATTGATTTAGAACACTGAGGCAGCCATGATAGCGCAACTAAAGACACTCATGAAAGAGGATTTCCAGAACTGCTTCAGAAAGTGGCAAGAATGATGAGATAAGTATGTTCCAAGTGAGGGGACTATTCTGAGGGGGATTAATGGCAATGTGTCCTTTACTGTAATAATTTTTTTAAAAATTTAAACATTCACCATATCTTTTGATCACACCTCATATATAGTTTGATTTGCTGAATAATAAGTACTTTTGTAAGTCACCTCCCGTAATTTTGGGAATTAGATGGGCTATAAGCATATCCATAAATAAAAATATAATTTATTGAGTCAAAAACATGAATATTTTTGAGGCTGTTAATACATGCTGCCAATTCCCTTTCCTTTCCTTTCCCTGATTACTTCCCAGAGCTATCATCTGTTTTTTTTTTTTTTTGTTTTTTTTTTTTAGATTTTATTGGAGAAAGGGAACAGTACTCCATTGGGGAACAGTGTGTACCTCCAGGCTTTTTTTTTTTTCCAAGTCAAGTTGTTATTGTCCTTTCAATCCTAGCCGTGGAGGGTGCCGTTTAGCCCCAAGTTGTCGTCCCCCAATCCTAGCTGTGGAGGGCACAGCCCATCTCCAGGTCCAGCTGCCGCTGCCAGCTGCAGGGGGCACAGCCCACTATCCCCTGAGGGAGTCCAACCAGCAACCCTGTGGCTGAGAGGACACGCTCCAACCAACTGAGCCATCTGGGAGCCCAGCAGCAGCTCAGCTCAAGATGCTGTGTTCAATCCTAGTTGCAGGGGGCACCGCCCACTATCCCCTGCAGGACTCGAGGAACCGAACTGGCAACCTTGTGGTTGAGAGCCCACTGGCCCATGTGGGAATTGAACTGGCAGCCCTTGGAGCTAGGAGCACGGAGCTCCAACCGCCCAAGCCACTGGGCCGATGCTCATCTGTTTTTTATTGGACTTTAGGCTGCTATTAATGTGAGCAGCCATTAGTGAGCTGGTACAAATTGGTCTAAAACACTCTTAGCAATGAAGTAAATGGGTTAGTGTTTACTTGCCTGGAAGACTCAGTGAATGCAAGATCAAACTTTGTATCCAACTCCCTTCCCCTCTGTTTTAGGTTAGGTTCTCTGGGAAGCTGACCCCGACACTGACTTAGTGTGGAGGAAGCTTTTTAGTAAGTGCACTTGGGATCTACATCTATGGAAGGGGAGGGACGGAGACATGACTGGGCAGAAGGAGAAGGTGGGCAGTAATGCAGTCTCAATGAAGTCGTCAGGCCCTTCAGAGTTGTTCCAAGTTGGGGTGAGAAGGCCCACATGGACCAGTCAATGGATCCAGCTGCTCACAGAGCAGGTGTGACCATGGGCAAGGCAACTGTCATGGGACTGACAGCTGAGGGTGGTCTGACAGGTGGGAGAATGTGTATGTTAGTCCTTCACGGGGATCTGGACAGTGTATGAAAATGTCCAACACACTCTCTTTGCAATGGAAGCCTTTAGGTGTCACCTGATTTAGGGCACTGCTAGGCCTGTGGGTGTTTCTTTGCAAGATAATTTAGGTTGCATTTGTGAATATTTTCCCTTTTGTCAGTACTTGGTTCCATTGCCACCTGCGATTTAGAAAATTCACATCGTGGTTAGCCTTCTAATTTTATAATTACCTTTTCAGAATAATAACCCCATCCAGATGTTTTGTAACACACAACAGCAAGGGAAATTAATTTCAATTAGAAGGGGGAAAATACAAATTGAAGTGGAGTTGTAGAAAGAAAAAAAGCCCAACATTTCTTTGAGTGTACTTCGTTTGGGTAATTAAATCCTTGCCATGCGACTGAACCCTTGGCAGTGGTGCCCTTTAAAAACTGACATTACAAAAAACACACAACTCTGTGGAATATGGAGCTAATCTGGATGCCCAAAACACATCTGGAAATAAAAGGGGTGAGGACAGAGGAAGGTGGGGCGAGAGCCTCAAGGGAGATAATAGACAAACAAAGAAGCATTCTTTTTTTGTGTTTTCACACTTAATTTCTTTCTTGGCATAAGAACATGAGCCTCGTAAAAATGATTTCAAGTTACTTCCCAGCATTCTGAAGGGATATTGAGGGAACTGAAGGCAAATGGGGTCCTGCAGGGCTTTTATTGAAGAAGAAAATGTAAGGGTTCTTCTTGTCCTCTCCTCTTTCCCTTGGCTGAGGAAGTCTTGGATCTTGATTTCTGTGGCTGGCTTGGCACTTTCAGAGGAGATGGCCTACCATTGGACATAGGAGCTCTTCTCGTGGGGAGCTGGCAAAGCTGGCAGGCAGCAAGAAAAAGAGAAGCTCACAGAGGTAAAGGGAGTGGGGAAGAAGGTCCTTCTCCTAGTTCTCAGCCAAGACCCATGTCACCGAGAAGCAGCTGGTCCCTGGGCTCCTGGGAAGGGCAGTGTGTGTGGGTGTCATGCCCAAGGCTTTGGCTCTGCTTAATATTCCGGAGGAGCTGACTCATCTGTGGATTGAGTGCTCAGGAAAGCTCTGCACGGCCAAGGCCTGTTGGAGATGTTCTTTTAAACAGTTAAGTCTCCTTGAAGCTGCCACACTATCTCCAAAACACTTACACAACCTTCTTCCCCTGAGGGAAATTTTTCTGACTGTCTTGTTCTGGTCTGAGACAGGAAACTGAAAATTATTTGTCACATTTGCTCTTCTGGATTTACCCCAAATGTTCCATTATAACATTAGTTCACCCACAATGAAGGGAAAGCTTCACAGGAAAGTGGCATTAAGGGTATATGGTACCTGGCTTCTCTAATTCCATGGTTAATACTGATACTGTGTTTCTCTGAAAATAAGACCGAGCCGGACCATCAGCTCTAATGCGTCTTTTGGAGCACAAATTAAAGTAAGACCCGGTCCAACACAGTAGCTGGAGAATGGGCTTCTCTGGAAAGACACACACATTTAAGTCATGAAGGGGAAGAGCCCCATTAGCTAAAGTGTTTTGAGTTCACTTGAGCATCCTCATGTTTTTGAAAGGGGCAGAAAGCCCAGTTTTGGATTTGTACAGATGCCTACATTTCTGATTCTTGGTATTATTACTGTCTGAGTTTAAGATTTTAGATTCACCTTTCTGGAGCTTTTTACACTTCTGTACGATGGTCTGTGTAATGGGGGCACTGAGTACCTTCAGTGCTATTAGCACACCTTACTCTCATAGCTCACAAACCGGATTTAACAGAGGTCAAACTAAATGCTATGGCACGCACTTCAAAGAGAACATACTTCCATTGCTCATGGAACCAGTCCACGTGGCGAATATATTTTTCTCAAATCCTGGACTGTATTCAGTTTGTCATTCTCTAGGTAGAGAGGTCATAAGAAACGTTTGGGCTGCATTTACAATACTTACGATTTTTGGGGTCCCCTCCTGCCTAATACCCATACTAGGTATGTACCAGTTCTTGGAAAGGCTGATGTCTATTTTCTGGTCAGTCAGAATGTCCATCATTGTCAATCACAATTTAATCTAACTTAAAGACACACTCTTAGGCATTTTAGTCCAACTTTTCTTTTTTTAACGAGCTGAGTGATTAAACTGGCCTAAAATATGGATTAGTACTTCTTTGCGTGCACCACCTTGCATTTCCATCTTAGCTCTTTGTTCACAGACATTTTTGAGTGTCTAGTCTTTACCGGGACCTGTATATGTCCTGAATTTGCTGTACATTTGGGACTCAGACTCATATGGCATCCAAGAGTCTCAGAAGCTCTACAGCTGCTAATTATGAATTCCCCAGGAACAAGCTTTTGAATAAAGGTGGTTTCCTTGCTCATTTGGGAATTTTCTAGCATTTTCCTAGTCCAATCTCAGGAGGCATAAGGGAGGAGCTTCTCTTTGAATGTGTCTCCTAACTTCCTAGTTACATGGTAGTTATTGCATAAACCCCAAAGACATTTCTCCTATCAACAACCATATAGCTGCCCCTTGCTTTACCATTCCGTATATATTCTCCTTAGTAAATGGTCTCTTGAAAAGGGAGACACCGAGTTTCAGAACAGCAAAATTTCTGAGTTGATCTAACTGACTGGCTTTACAGGTGAGTACACTGCTGCCCAGAGAGGTTCAGAAACCTGCCGAAGCCCACGCAGGAGGCCCCTGATCTCCCAATTTTGTGTTTGGTGTGTTTGTGCCCTTCTCCCTCAGGATGAATTTTATAAAACTTTCTAGAAACAACAACTTACCATAGTTTTTTTTTTCTGTTTTATCACTCTATCATTTTATCGCTTCTTCATATCTTATTGTGTTCTTTTTCTATCTTCCTTTGCACAATGAAGCTCATTAATTTTTGATCTCCCATCATTTCTAATATTCACGTTTAAGAATATAAAAATTGCTTTACATATTACTTTAACTACCTTCTGTAATTTTTGATCTGCAGTATTTTTGTCACCATTTTTAAAAGATTTTATTATGTGTATTATGGTTTCTCCTTTGAACCTTAATATACTTAAAAGTATGTTTTAAAATTTCCAAATATATAGGTCATTTGTGGTTCTAGTTTGTTATTGATTTCTAATTTAATTACACTGTAGTCAATGATCGTGGCCTCTATGCTTTTCATTCTCTAGGACTGATAGCGAATTGCTTTGCAACCTTTTATGTGATCTATTTTTATAAATGTTTTATACTGCTTGTGAAAAACGTGTACTCTCTAATTGTTGTGAATGGCATTTTATATAGAGCCATTAGATCAAGTATTTTAATTGTGTTCATAGCCTCACTAATTTTTTATTTGCTTAATTAGATACTGAGACATACACATTAACATTTCTATTATGATTGTGGATTTGCTAATTTTTCTTTGCAATTCTGTAAATGTGCGCTTCATCTATTTCGAAGTGCTATAGATGCTTTATAAATATTTATAGTGCTTTAGAAAAAAAAGCATAGTTCACTGGAGTCAGACTGCCTGAGTTTGAATCATGGCTATGCCATTTACTAGCTCTGGACCTTGGGAAAGTCATTTATTTCCTGTAATTCAGTATTCTCATCTGTAAAATGGGGTATGCCCTGGGGACCATTGTGAAGATGAAATGTATTAATATATATAAAAGCACTTAGAACAGAGTCTGGCACATAGTAGGTGCTCTGTAAATGTGAGTTAATCTCACTGGTGAATTACCCTTTTATCCTTATATAATGATTATATATCTATATCTACATAGATATAGATATTTATCTCTATATCTCTCTCTATATTTTTGATCTTCCTTTTCTAATACTTAGGTTGCTACTGTTTTTTCCCCCTAGTTGGAAAGATATACCCAGCATATCTTTTTTCATCCATGTACTTCTTTTCTTTTTTTTTTTTTTTTATCCATGTACTTCTTACATTTATATGTCATTATGTTTCAGGGGGGTCCTTGGTAAATAGCATATGCCAGATTTATAAATATTCAATCTGAGAATTTTTTTCCTTTAAATTAGTACATTAAATCTAATTAATTTGTATGATTATGAATATTTTGAAATCGTATCTACCATTTTATTTTATGTTTTCTATTTACCATGTGTTTTCTCTGCCTTTTTCTTTTCTCCTTTCCCTTAGGTTAATAAAATATTCTTTATTGCCCCTTTTAGCTTCAACCATTTTTGAAATTTATTCATTCTATTTCTGTTCTTTTATTGGTTACATTTTAATTTTTAACATGCATAGTTAATTAAAACAACTACAACAATAACATTATCCTGAATAATTCAAAGATTTTAGAACATTTTAATTCTGATTTTTCCTTTTCCCATACCCATGTTTCTTTTTTATGGTGTTTTAGTTCTACCTGTTTCAAATCCTCCAAATAAGTCATGATTGTTGTTATTAATTTTATTTTGTCATTCTATGCTTGCATAACATTACCCATATATTTACCAGTTGCTTACCCTTGCTTACGTTTGCTTCTTGCATCCTATTCCTACCTTAGGGTTCAGTTTTCTTTTTCCTGAATTATTTCCTTTAATAGATATTTTTGTTATGATGTGAACTTTCACTTCCTCAGCCTTTGTCTGAAAACGACTATTTCCTCCTTCTCCTCAAGTCATGTATTAGCTGCATGTAGAATTCTAAGGTGATATTTATTTTCCTTTACTCCTTTAAAGGTAACAGTCTATTGTGTTCTTGCTTCTATTGTCAACAGTGAGAAGTCTGGTATCAGTTTAATTATTACTCCTATGGATAATCTGTTTTTCTCCTCCCTCAGGACCCTTTTTTGGTGTTTCTTTTTAACTTTGATGTTTTGGAGTTTCACTAGATGTGCCTAGAGGTAGAGTTTTAAAAATATATCATTTTTAGAGCTCATTTTTCTTTAACTGAATATTTATATCTTTCATTAATTCTAGAAGAGTCTCATCTATTATCTCTTGGAATATTACTTTGCATCTCTCCTTTTAAAAAGTTCTATTTGACATTTTCGACCGCTTTGTCTCATTTATTTCTTTACCTCTTTCCTCCAATTAATTAACTTTTGAGTTATGTTTGTTGTTATCTTCTACAGTGAAATTTTAATTTCTCAATGTTCATTTGCCCATTTTTTTCATGTTTTTCTGTTCTTTCCACATAATTTTATTTCTTTTTTTTTACCTCTTTAATCATTTTAAAGGTAATCATCTAAGTCTTTTAAGATTGTATTTTTTTCGGTTATCAAAATGGCGGCGTGAGGTGAGCCTCTGTAAATCTCCCTGGAATTTACAACTAATCGAACAACTATAACTCCGCAAAGGACTCCCTGCACAGCAGACAGGCAAGACGAAGAGGTCCACTACTGAATTCACCTCCAGGTGGGTGAATTGCGCGAGCTGGGGAGGAGGGAGAGGAGAAGTGCGGAGACGGAGCCCCGCGGGCGCAGGACGCAGACCTAGCTCAGTGCTCTGAGCTCGCTGCATCCCGGAACTACCGCAGCTGTGGGAGAGGGAACAACTCGGACTGCTAGGGCTCCGCTTATGGCCCACAGGGCTGAGGGGGCAGCATATAACACGGCTGAACCCAACGCTCATGACAGAGACCTCAGAGAAAAGACTGAGGGAAGAAGGCTGAAAACGGTGGTTTAAGCCCTCACTGACAAGCGGAGAACGGAAGCCTTAGGCACTGAGACTAGCCGCCCCCTTCCTACCCTCCCAGAGCTCACCCCGCACCCACCTGCCCGGTGCTAGAAGGAGAACAGTAGCAGTGTCAGATCAAAAGAAGAGAATATTTTCAGTTCTGAGAACTGTGGACCGCAGACACAGATTTGCAGCCCAACTATTTCCGGCAAAGGGGAGGGAGCTGTGGAAGCAGAACCAGCTGTGGTGGTGGTCGTTGCCGTTGCTTTGGGCCACCTCTTACAACTCACCCCGCCCCTGGCCCCACCTATCTGGGCGGATCCCTGCAGGAGTAAACAGAACTGATGAAACACACGGACTCTGAATCTGGTGCAGGAAGAGCTTGGGAACTTCAAAAGTTCTCCGCATACCCACACGGACACTGTGCCCTGTGACTCAGGCGAACTATTAACAGAGGAGAAGCCCATCTCCCAAGGAATACCTCCATTGTGTGAGAAGCTGGAGTAGAGCAGAGAAAACATAGCACTACCATGTGAGAAGGAATAAAAAGGCTGCAGTCGGAGAGAAAATAAAACATTCTACCAACAAGTACTGGAAAACAAAAGAAAGGCCTCTTCCTATCAACCTGTTGCAGAAGCCACTCCTGTAGATGTCTAGGAAGAGAAATAATAAATCAGTAATTGCCATGAATAACCAAGGCAACAAGACAGCTCAGCAAGAAAGTGAAAAGTCTCCAGAAAAGGAACTTAAAGATATGGAAATATGTGACTTAAATGACAGAGAATTCAAGACTGCAGTTCTGAAAAACTCAACGAGATGCAAGAAAACACAGAAAGGCAGTTTAATGAACTCAGAAACACAATCAAAGAACAACATGAGCATTTTATGAAAGACATTGAAATTTTAAAAAAAGAACCAAATGGAATTTCTGGAGATTAAGAACTCAATAGAAGAAATTAAGAATGAAATAACCAGCATAGGTAGTAAAGTTGACCAGATGGAGGAAAGAATCAGTGACATCGAAGATAGAAACCTGGAAATGAGACAGATGGAAGAAGAAAGAGATTTGAGACTTAAAAGAAATGAAATAACTCTACAAGAACTTTCTGACTCCATCAGAAAGAGCAATATAAGAATAATGGGCATACCAGAAGGAGAAGAAAGAGAGAAGGGAACAGAGAATATACTCAAAGAAATTGACAATGAGAACTTCCCAAATTTGTGGACAGAACTGGATCCTCGAATCCAAGAAGCAAATAGAACACCTAACTACCTCAATCCCAACAGGCCTTCTCCAAGGCACATTGTATTGAAGCTGTCTAAAATCAATGACAAAGAAAGAATCCTCAAGGAAGCCAGGGAAAAGAAGACGGTAACCTACAAAGGAAAGCCCATTAGATTATCATCAGATTTTTCAGCAGAAACTCTACAAGCCAGGAGGGAGTGGAAAGACATATTCCAACTATTGAAAGAGAGATATTATGAGCCAAGAATAATATATCCAGCAAAGATATCCTTTAGATATGAAGGAGGAATAAAGACCTTTCCAGGCATACAGAAGCTGAGGGAATTTTCTAATACACGACCTGCGCTACAAGAAATACTAAAGGAGGCTCTTCAACCACCATCAACAGGGACAATTTGTGGCAACTGAAACATAAAAAGGGGGAAAGTAAAGGCCTGAACAGGAATATGGGTTGGAGAAAGTAAGCGTGCTGAAGAAAATGGAATACTCTAAATATCAGACTTTCTTTTACATAAACTTAAGGGTAACCACTGAAAAAAAAATCCAGAACTGAAATATATACTGTAATAAAAGAAGAGACAGAGGGAAACATCATAGACTACCACCACACAGAAATAATAGACAACAACAGAAAGGCAAAAAAAAAATGGAGACACAGCCTTAACAGAAAACTAAAGATAGAATGACAGGAAATCCTCACATATCAATAATCACCCTAAATGCAAATGGACTGAACTCACCAATAAAAAGGCACAGAGTAGCAGATTGGATCAAAAACTAAACCCAACCATGTGCTGTCTGCAAGGGACACATCTCAGCTACAAGGACATGAATAGACTCAAAGTGAAAGGGTGGCAATTGACACTCCAAGCAAATGGTACCCAGAGAAAATCAGGTGTAGCCATAATGATATCAGATGAAAGAGACTTCAGGGTGAAAAAGATAACAAGAGACAAAGATGGACATTTCATAATGGTAAAGGGGACTATACAACAAGAAGACATAACAGTCATCAATATTTATGACCCCAATCAGGGAGCACCAAAATATACCAAGCAACTACTAACAGAACTAAAAGGAGAAATTGACCAAAACACAATTATACTAGGGGACTTAAATACATCATTGACAGCTATGGATAGATCATCCAAACACAAAATAAATAATGGAATACCAGCCCTAAATGACACATTAGATGAAATGGACGTAATTGACATATATAGAGCATTTCATCCTAAAACATCAGATTGTGCATTCTTTTTGAGTGTACATGGAACATTCTCAAGGATAGACCATATATTGGGACAAAGGATAGACCATATTGGGCAAATTTAAGAAGATTGAAATCATACCAAGCATATTCTCTGATCACAAGGCTTTGAAATTGGATATCAACTGTAAAAAGAAAGGAGGAAAAAACACAAATACATGGAAATTAAACAACATACTTTTAAAGAACGACTGGGTCAAAGAAGAAATTAGAGGAGAGAGCAAAAGATACATAGAAACAAAATACAATGAAAATACATCCTACCAAAATTTTTGGGATCAGCGAAAGCAGTGTAAAGAGGGAAATTTATGTCATTACAGGCCTATCTCAAGAAACAAGAAAAATCCCAAATAAATAACTTCACGTTACACCTTAAAGAACAAGAAAAAGAAGAACAAGTGAAACCCAAGGTCAGCAGAAAAATGGAAATAACAAAAATCAGAGCAGAACTAAATGAAATATAACAAAAAGACAATAGAAAAAAATTAATGTGACAAAGAGCTGGTTCTTTGAAAAGATTAACAAAATTGACAACCCTTGGCTAGATTCACTAAGATAAAAAGAGAGAAGACACTAATTAACAAAATCAGAAATGAAAAAGGGGAAGTTATCACGGACACCACAGAAATACAAAAGGATCATCCAAGAATACTATGAAGGACTATATACCACCATATTCAATAACCTAGAAAAAATTGACAAGTTCTTAGAAACATATAGCCTTCCAAGGCTGAACCATGAAGAACTGGAAAATCTAAACAGACTGATCACCAGTAAAGAAACTGAATCAGTCATCCAAAACCTTCCCAATCCTGCTCAAACTCTTCCAAAAAATTGAAGAAGAGACGGTACTCCGTAACTCATTTTATGAGGCCAACATTACTCTGATACCAAAACCTGGTAAGGACAACACAAAAAAAGAAAACTACAGACCAATATCTCTGATGAATACAGATGCAAAAATCCTAAACAAAATTCTAGCAAATCGAATACAACAATGCAATAAAAAGATTATTCATCATGACCAAGTGGGGTTCATCCCAGGGCACAAGGATGGTTCAACATTCGCAAATCCATCAATGTGATACATCACATAAACAAAATAAAGGACAAAAATCATATGATTATATCAATTGATGGAGAAAAAGCATTTGACAAGATACAACATCCATTTATGATTAAAACACTGAATAAAATAGGTATAGAAGGAAAATACCTTAACATAATAAAGGCCATCTATGACAAGCCCTCAGCTAATCTCATAATTAATGGTGAAAAACTGAAGCCCTTTATTCTACGTTCAGGAACACGACAGGGCTGTCCCCTATCACCTCTGCTTTTCATCATAGTGTTGGAAGTTCTTGCCAGAGCCATCAGGCAAGAGAAAGAAATAAAAGGCATCCAAATTGGGAATGAAGAAGTTAAATTATCACTCTTTGCAGATGACATGATGCTATATATAGAAAACTCTAAAGACTCCACCAAAAAGCTATTAGAAACAATCAATGAATACAGTAAAGTTGCTTGGTACAAAATCAACGTACAAAAGTCCATTGCATTCCTATATTCTAACAATGAAATCTCAGAAAAAGAAATACAAAAAATGATTCATTTTGCAATTGCAGCAAAAAGAGTAAAATACCTAGGAAGAAACTTAACCAAGGATGTGAAGGACCTATATGCTGAAAACTATAAGACATTTTTGAAAGAAATTGAAGACGACAGAAAGAAATGGAAAGACATTCAATGCTCATGGATTGAAGGAATCAACATAGTTAAAATGGCCATATTACGCAAAACAATATACAGATTTAATGCAATCCTCATCAAAATTCCAATGGCATTTTTTAAAGAAATAGAACAAAAAAATCATCAGATTTGTTTGGAACCACAAAAGACCCCAAAGCAAAGAATAGCCAAAGCAATCTTAAGAAAAAAGAACAATACTGGAGGTATCACACTCCCTGACTTTAGCATGTGCTACAGGGCTACAATAATCAAAACAGCATGGTATTGGCAGACAAACAGACACATAGACCAATGGAATAGAATTCAGACCCCAGAAGTAAAACCACATAAATATGGACAGATAATTTTTGACAAAGAAGCTAAAAACATACAATGGAGGAATGACAGCCTCTTCAATAAGTGGTGCTGGGAGAATTGGATAGCCACATGCCAGAGAATAAAATTGGACTGCTATCTGTCACCATGTACCAAAATTAATTCAAAATGGATCAAAGACTTAAGCATAAGACCTGACACAATAAACTGCATAGAAGAAAACATAGGTACTAAACTTATGGACCTAGGGTTCAAAGAGCATTTTATGATTTTGACTCCAAAGGCAAGGGAAGTAAAAGCTAAAATAACAAAGAGCGTTTTATGATTTTGACTCCAAAGGCAATGGAAGTAAAAGCTAAAATAAACGAATGGGACTATAGAAACTTAAAAGCTTTTGCACAGCAAAAGAAACTATCAACAAAATAAAGAGGCAATCAACTGAATGGGAGAATATTTTTGCAAACAGTGCCTCCGATAAGGGGCTAATATCCAAAATATACAAGGTACTCGTGAAACTCAACAACAACAAAACAAACAACCCAATTGAAAAATGTGCAGACGACCTGAAGAGACATTTCTCCAAAGAGGACATACAAATGGCAAATAGACATATGTAAAAATGCTCAACATCACTAATCATCAGAGAAATGCAAATAAAAACCACAATGAGATATCACCTCACCCCAGTCAGGATGGCTATCATCAACAAGACAAATAGTAACAAGTGCTGGAGAGGCTGTGGAGAAAAAGGAAACCTCATACACTGTTGGTGGGCATGCAGACTGGTGCAGCTGCTGTGGAAGGCAGTGTGGAGGTTCCTCAAAAAATTACAAATAGAATTACCATATGACCCAGCAATCCCTCTCCTGGGTATCTACCCAAAAAAATCTGAAAACATTTATCCATAAAGACGTGTGCTCCAATTTTCATTGCAGCTTTGTTTACGGTGGCCAAGACATGGAAACAACCAAAGTGTCCTTTGATAGATGAATGGATAAAGAAGTTGTGGTATATATACACAATGGAATACTATTCGGCAGTAAGAAAAGATCATATAGGAACATTTGTGACAACATGGTTAGATCTTAAGAGTATGATGCTAAGCGAAATAAGTCAGACAGAAAAAGTAGAGAACCATATGATTTCACTGATACGTGGTATATAAACCAAAAACAACAAAAGAACAAGACAAACAGATGAGAAACAAAAACTCATAGACACAGACCATAGTTTAGTGGTTACCAGAGGGTAAGGGGGGTGGGGGGAGGGAGATCAGGGTAAGGGGGATCAAATATATGGTGATGGAAGGAGAACTGACTCTGGGTGGTGAACACACAATGGGATTTATAAATGATGTAATACAGAATTGTACACCTGAAATCTATGTAATTTTACTAACAATTGTCACCCCAATAAATTAAAAAAAAAGATTGTTCTTTTTCACAAGTTCTATTATGCCTGCTTGTTGTGTATACTAGGTCACTATCACACTGAGTAGTGAGTGTAATTTGTAATTTTAGATTGTGAGCTCATTTTCAGCAGAGCTTTTTCTTACTTTTTCTTTCTTTCTTTCTTTCTTTCTTTCTTTCTTTCTTTCTTTCTTTCTTTCTTTCTTTCTTTCTTTCTTTCTTTCTTTCTTTCTTTCCTTCCTTCCTTCCTTCCTTCCTTCCTTCCTTCCTTCCTTCCTTCCTTCCTTCCTTCCTTCCTTCCTTCCTTCCTTGCTTCCTTTCTTCCTTCCTTCCTTCCTTCCTTCCTTCCTTCCTTCCTTCCTTCCTTCCTTCCTTCCTTCCTTCCTTCCTTCCTTCTTTCATTCCTGTGGGAGTTTTATAAATGCTGGATTGTGAAGGAGTTGCTGCAAAGTGGGTTTTCATTTGATTTAGCCAGGCGTCCTGGAGATTTTCTTTTATTTAGGATCTTTAAAATGTTTGTTATTGTTTATATCTGTACTTGGGAATTTCTGCTCCACACCAGTTATAAATTTGTGCTCCACCTTCCTGTCTGATATAAGACCATCATCTCTTTTTTCCTTATGGGAGACGTTTTTGTCTTACCCAGAGTGCCAAGTAGGGACAAGCTTTCTTATTATTTTCCTGAGCCAGTTGGTATAGTTTTTTCTGGTTTTCTTGTTTATAAAAGTAATTGCTTTTCCATGGTCTGGAGTTAGGGAGTGGTTCTGTTTTTATCCAAAGTCATATCTCCTATTCTTATGGAACTATCAAAAGTTCCATATAAGATCCTTAGCTTGTGTTTAGTCTGACATACCTCTGGAATTATCATGAAATTGGTACATGGTTTTGTGCCACTTCTTTATTTTTGATTCCAAGGAATTTTCTCCTTAAATCTAAATTATGTATTTAATTATTTTCTCTTTTGATCTATAATGTCTATGTGGTTGTATTGAGTGGCGATAGAAGGGCTGTGTTAGCTCAGTCTACCGTGTTTCCAGAACCTGAATTTCTGAGATTTGTTATAATGGCATCATTAAAAAAATAGTAATAAACAATCAGAGGACAGATGACAATTGGAAAAAATAGTTATAATATACATGCCTGAAAGCTTAAAGGGTTAAAGCTTTTTCCTGTTCCTATCTGCAAATGAATGAGTCTTCTTAGACATCTGAAAAGTTTTAAGAATTTGTTTTTTTAAATGCCCATGTGAATTCCTCTTACTCCACAATTTTGTGGAAGCCATGAAGAGGTAGAAATTTTGATGACGTTGCCCAGGGTATTGTTGCCCTGGGGTTTGTTTAGAGTTGCCCTTTGGGCCCAGGGGAACCAGGAGGTCTCTGAGCAGAACACTGGAATTTAAATAAAACATGCATCTAGATTGCATATTCAACTTTTCTACTTTTTGAGCGACAGTTTTTCTGGTGCCTGAGGAGACTTCTGAGAGCTTCAGCTGATATAAATGCTGTAAGAAGTTGGCAAGTGTAAGAATGGGTAGAACATCTGTCAGGGAGACTGGGGAAGTCTCTCTATCCATCAGACTGATTAATCAATAACCCTAGTGGCTCTCTACCCAGAGAGGAGGTTAATTCTTTCAGTCTTGGTAGCTGTGCAGTAGTAGAACTAGTAGAACTAGTTCAGAGAGCTATCAGAAGGGCCCATTTTGGTCAACAGTCTGAACCAAAGCTCATGTGACATTCATTAAAAAGTTGAATCTTCTAACTTGTAAGCATTTTTAGTAGTTAATAGAGAGCTCCGAGGCTTCTCTTAATGATTACATGGGGCTCATTTGACATGAGTACATTTACTTTCTAAATTCAAATGGATGTTCTTAATCTGTTTACAGATAAGTGTGTTCTTAAACATTGGACTGGCAATTTTGTGTTTCAGAACACTCTGCATAAATTATCATAAATCACAGAAGTGAAACTTTTTCTCTATCATAGTTGAATTATCAACAGTTGTAGATTAATGCCACGAGGAGGCTGGTAGGCTTGTGAGGAAATCAGCAGGGAGCTGTCCTCAGCATGGGGACCCATGTGGGTGTACAGATCTCCGATGAGAGTCATTCTCTGTGGGGATGCTGTGCAAGTGGATGGAATGGTGCTAGGACCAGACAGGGCACAGTGAAGAGGCTGTCGGGACAGAGAAGCTGGCTGAAGACTGTGGCCTGCCACTGTGACTCTAGGGGGATTCTCAGGGTAGGCTGGCCTGAGCTGTGCTCTGACCTCACAGCACGGGCTGGATGTCCACTTCTGGTCACAAGACTTCTAACACCTATAGTGAGAATATATTCTCTTCTTTACCAACACACACTACAAAGAAAGCTGAAGTCCTCCTAATCTAGGCAACAGAAAGCATCAGAGATACTATTAGTAAACTGAGTAGAATTTACTAAGTATCTTTGAAGTTCTCATTTGTATTTTCCCCACATTGAAATTGTGTCTTAGACAAAATCATGTTGATTATGCAGAATTAAGAAGTGAATACACCCACATGTTTGGCACACATGGAGTTTTTATTTCACAATCTGTTTCTGCATATCCCAAGGGAGGCTATTGTAGGAGTATGTGTGTATCTTTGATTTGCTGTCAAGTTATAAAAAAGTCTAGGTCTAGAGTTTGAAAGTGCATGAATAAAAATACTTGCAAAAAGGAAAACTCACAAAGAAAGAAAGTGTTGGCTTCATTTTAATTTTCTTGCAAAGTTTGTAGAGTTCCTAAAACCTAGCTCAAAGTAATCTCCATGTTATATTGAGAACTATAAGGACTCAAATCATTCTATTTCACATGAAGCTGAAAATTAAATTTCAAGTAAAGGTTTGTATTTTGTTGACATTTCACTTAGCACAGACACATAATCCACAATTTAATAAATTAAAATAAAAATTTAAAAATTTTAGTTGGAAATTATTAATGGACCATGGGGTCACTCAATGGGAAGGAAAAGTGGGAATTATCAAGTCCTTTGAAGACATTCTCTTTCATTCATTCATTTATTTTACTTTATTCTCCTTAATCCAAATTTTCTAATTCTATTCCCCCTCCATAAAACACCATTATAAGATTTTTTAAAAAATTGTATTTACTTAGAAGCATTCAGAATGTCAACAACACAGCTGCAATATTTTTTGTGTGTGTGATTACAGAGTGGTATTCAGTTAACAGAACAATTACTTTGTGTAAGCTGCATTAGAGACAACTGAAGATGAAAAAACTACCATCTCCATATATAACTAATATGTGCTGTGCACCAACAAGGACCAGCTTTAAATTTCCATGCCCACTTACAACCCCCATACTGTACCAGGCACGGTTAGTGGTTGTTGAAATCACCACCAGGACAGGGCTATTTAAAGGCACATTCGATAGTGTGTTAACTATACAAAAAAAGACACAACAGTTTAAAAGCCTTACATTTCAATTTTTTTTTCTTTAAAAGGAGTGAGTTGTGTACAGGGGGCTTAAATGCTTTACAGACAAGAAAAGAAACGGCACTAGAACCAACTTATCATCATCTTCTTTCTCTTCCTCCTCTCCCTTCTTTTTCTTGTTCTTTTCAGCCTTGACAACTCCCTTTTTTGCCGCATCAGGCTTTCCTTTAGCTCGGGATGCAGCAATATCCTTTTCGTAGTTTTCCTTCCGCTCAGCAGCCTCCTTCTCATAAGGCTGTGTGTCATCTGCAGCAGTTATTCTCCATCTCTCCCAGCTCCTTTGTCACATCACCAATGGATACGCTGGGGTGCTGTCCTTTGATTTGGGGGCAATACTCAGAACAAAGCAAGAAAAAGGCCGAAGGAGGCCTCTTGGGTGCACTGGGTTCCTTGAGCTTCTTTGTTGTTTCCCCTTGAGGAGGAATATAAATTTCATTTCTCTTTCATAACGGGCCTTGTCCGCCTTTGCCATGGCTTCAAGTTTTCCTTTTTCTTTAGCAGACGTGGTCTCCCCCTCTCTGAGCACTTCTTAGAAAACTGAGAAGTTGACTGAAGCATCTGGGTGCTTCTTTTTGTGCTTCTCCCAGAAGGTTTGCACAAAGAATGCTTATGATGACAGTTCGCCTCTCGGCCTCTTAGGCTCTCCTCTGCCCATGTTTAATTATTTCCCCTCAGCGATCAGAGTTGCCCAGTGCCCGTCCAGCTCCCACTTGCTCCGGCGCTCTCTGTGGTTCTCAGCGTACTACTGCAGTGGCTGAGAGCCTTACTTTCTCTGCTCCGTGACATCCCATTATAAGATTTCACAGTATATCTTTTTGTCTGTTGCTGAGCTCTCTGTTCCTTGTATTGCTGTTTTATGTGCTTGTATTTTAAGTTTACTTAAGTAATATTTTGGAATAGATCTCATTGTGTTCCTTACTTTTTTCATTATGCCCATTTTTAAAAGATCCACCTATGCTTGCCATGTTACATTCAATCTCTTGCGGCTACTACTGCATTAAACTCCATGAATGCTTCTCTTCATTTTACTGACCCAATTTTGGAGTGATGGAAACGCACACTGCCTCCAACTTCCTGCCACTGCAGGGAATTCTGATCTTAGGGACCTTTGTGAGGCTTTATCCACATTTCTAATTTTTACCAGTCTTAATGGAGATAAAATGATATTTCATTGTTGTTTTTATTTGTATTCTCAATGATGGAGTTGGAACATCACTTCAATAACAATATTTTGAATGTCCTTTTATATAATCACCTCTTCATATTTTGTCCATTTTTCTACTGCGATCGCTATATTTTTCTTTGCAAATGTTCTTATATATTTTATATATTAGTCCCTGATCAGTTTGGGTAGTACAGGTTTCTTCCCCAAATCTGCTACTTGTCAGCTTTATCCATAATATTCTTTCTTGACCAGAAAGATTTAATTTTTAAGTAAGCAAATTCATTATTATTATTATTATTATTATTATTATTATTATTTTGCCTTCAAGTTTGTGTAGTTGAGGTTTTATTTAAGAAAGCCTTATGCACCTTTAGGTCACAAAGATAGTCTACTAATTTTCATCTATTAACTTTTTAATTTTACCTTCCACAAATAGTTGCTGAACTTTATCACATTTAGGTACTCTACCATACGGAATTCACCATTGTATATGGTCTTAAGAGTCCCACTTTTCTATTCTAAATATAATGAGTTAATTTTCCCAGTGCCACCTACCTCCTAAACAATCTCTCCTTTTCTCACTGATTTATGGTGTCACCTTTATTAAATGCTGAATGTGCATATTTGTCTCTGAGATACACCTACTCCATTTCTATTTGTCTACTTTTGCTCTAAAATTGAACTGTATTTATAATTATAGCTTTGGTAAATTCTCAATCTTTTTTCTTCTTTTTCAAAATTGACTTAGTTCTTTGGTGGATGTCTATTCTTTCATAGAGATGATCAAAATGATTAAGCACCTAAATGATCAGGTGGGATTTTTACTGTGATTACAGAGAATTTGTAGATTATTTTGTACAGAATACACATACTTATAAATATGACCCTATTGAAGACCATGGAATATACCACTCCATTTCTGTATCTCGTTTTCTTTGTCCTTTATAGAATTTAAGAATTTCCTCCAGAGTGAATTGTTAACTTCTCTAGATACTTTATGCTTTTTGTTGATATTGTGAAGGTTATTTTACTTTTTATTATATTTTATAGTTGGTTACTGAGTTAGAAAGGAATGATTTTGACTTTTGTAAGCTGACCTTGTTTCCAGCAACTTTGGTCAACTTGTTATTTCTAATAGTTCGTTGTTTTTTCTATCTAGGTGATCATATCTTCCACAAACAATGAGAATTTGTCTCTTTCTTTCTGATCTTTGCACCTATTATTTCTTTTTTTTCTCCCTTGACTCCCAGTACAATGATTCAAAACTTCCAGCACTATGGGAAACTATAGTAGAAATAGTAAGCATACTTATAGATTTTCTTTATCCCATCTTAAAGGAAATGCATTTCATTTGATTCCTAGTACTCTTTTCTTTCTGGTTTGCTAAAAGATTTATTTTTCCATAAAGAGTTGCTGAACTTTATAAAATTCTTTTCCGGCATCAACTGAGACAATTGTATATTATTCTTTCCCTTTAGTCCATTAATAAATTCAATTAAATTGCTGATGTTTTCAAACGTTTAACTGTCGTTTTACATCTGGGATAAATCATACTTGAGCTTGGTGAAATATTTTTAAAAACTAGGGGTGTTTTCAGAGTCTCAGTTCCTACATCACTTTTTTGGTAAAGACTTTCCAATCGACCTCTTGTTGTTCCCCGACCTTCCGTCCGTTGTGTTCCCAGAGACCTTTGTTATATAACTTCTATGGAACTTATGGTGGACTTGCTCGCTGCTATTCCTCTCTTCATCATACCAATATATGGGGAAATACCTCACGTCTCATTTTTAAAAAATAGGTTTTTAAAGGTATGATTTACCTACCATGAACGTCACCTGTTATAAGTTTATAATTTAATGTTTTTGATAAATTTATAGAGTTTGTACAACCATCAACAAAGACCAATTTTAGAACAGTTTCATCCTAAAACATTCCTTTGTGCCAATTTGCAGTTAGTTCCTCCTTTCTCCTCCAGCCTCAGGCAACCCTTTTTCTGGTGTGTTTGTCACTATAAATTTATCTTTTCTAGACATTTCATTTAAACGGGAACATATAATATGTTGTCGTTTGTGTTGGGCTTCTTTCACCGAGCATAATGATTTTGAGGTTTAACCATGTTGTAGGATGAGTTGATGGTTTGGTATTCAGAAATAAAAAGAATTATTTCTGAATGCGATTCTATTGTATGGATATATCACAATTTGTTTATTCATTTGTAAGTTGTTAATGGATATTTGGAATGCTTCCAGTTTTCTTTCAGTTATTATGAATGATGCTGTTAGAAACATCTATGTACAAGTCTTTGTGTGGACATATGTTTTCATTTCTCTTGTGTCGATTCTGAGGAGTAGAATTGCTGAGTCATTTGGTAAGTTTATGTTTAAAATGTTAAGAAACTTCCAAATTGATTTTCAAACTGTACCATTTCACCTCTCTACCAGCAACTATGAGGGTTCTAGTCTCTCTACATACTCACTAACATTTGTTATTGTTTGGGTTTTTTTCATTATAGACATTCTAGTGGATGTGTAGGTGGTATTTAATTGGGATCTTAATTTCCATTTCCCTATTGAGTCAAAATGTTGAGCATCTTGTCATGTGATCATTAATCATTTGCACATCTTTCAAGAAGTAATCAAATCTTTTCCCCATTTTAATTTTTTTTACATTTTATTTATTTTGACATTCAATATTATTTTATATTAATTTCAAGTGTACAGCATAGTAGGTAGACATTTATATGATTTAAGAAGTGATCCCCCTGACTAGTCTAGTACCCACCTGGCACTATCATTATTACCATATTATTAACACATTTTCTGTGCTTTACATTCCCATGACTATTTTATAACTAGCAATTTTTACTTCTTAATCCCTTTACATTTTCCCCCCGTCCACCAATCCCCCCATCTATCACCTGATAAGTCTAGTACCCATCTGACACCATACATAGTTGTTACAATGTTATTGACTATATTCCTTATGCTATACCCTACATCCCCATGATTACTGTGTAACAACCAATTTGTTGTTCTTAATCCCTTTCCCTTTTTCACTCACCCGAAACCCCTCCCATCAGGCAACCATCAAAATATTCTCTGTATCTATCAGTTTGTTTCTATTTTGTTTGTTTGTTTATTTTGTTCTTTAGATTCCACATATAAGTGAAATCACATGGCACCTGCCTTTCTCTGTCTAACATACTGTACTCAGCCCAATACCCTCCAGGTCCATCCATGCCGCCTCAGATGGCAAGAACCCATTCCCTTCCCTGGCTGAGCAATATTCCATTGTATATATGTTCCACCTACTGTTTATTCATTCATCCATCAATGGACACCCAGGCTGCCTTCACATCTTGGCCACGGTAAACAATGCTGCAATGAACATATGGATGCACACAGTCCCATTAAAATAGCATTTTGCGTTTTTTTGATTAAATACCCAGAAGTGGGATTATTGGGTCCTTCTTTGTCTCTTGTAATAGCCTTTGTTTTAAAGTCTATTTTGTCTGTTGTAAGTATTGCTACTTCACCTTTTTTCTTTTTCCATTTTCATGAAATATCTTTTCCCCAATTCTTTACTTTTAGTCTGCGTGTGCTCTTTGATCAGAAGTGAGTCTCTTATAGGCAGCATTTGTAAGGGTCTTGTTTTCTTTTCCATTCAGCCACCCTATCTTTTGATTGGAGCATTTTATCCATTTATATTTAAAGTAATTGTTCATAGATATGTAGTGATTGCAATTTTATTCATATTTTTTTATCTTTTTTCCCCTTTTCATCTTAATGAAGTCCCTCGAAGATTCCTTATAATACTGGTTTGGTCGTGGTGAACTTCTTTAACTTTTTCTTGTCTGGGAAGCACTTTATCTGTCTTTACATTCTAAATGATAGCTCTGCTGCTTAGAGTAATCTTGGTTGTAGGTCCTTGCTTTTCATCACTTTGAATATTTTGTGCCAATCCCTTCTGGGCTGGACAGTTTCTATTGAGAAATCAACTGATAACCTTATGGGAGCTCCCTTGTAGGTAACAAACTGCTTTTCTCTTGCTGCTTTTGAGAATCTCTTTGTCTTTAACCTTTGGCATTTTAACTATGATGTGTCTTGATGTGGGCCTATTATGGTTCATCTTGTTTGGGACTCTCTGTGCTTTTTGAGTTTATATATCTATTCCCTTTTCTAGGTTAGGGAAGTTTTCTGTATTTCTCCAAATAGGTTTTCAATTTCTTGCTTTTTCCCTTCTTCTTCTGGTACCCCTATGATGTGAATGTTGGTACACTTGATATTGTCCCAGAGCCCCCTTGAACTATCCTCATTTTTTTTGGATTTTTTTTTCTGCTATTCTGATTGGGTGTTTTCTGCTACCTTACCTTCTAAATTGCTGATTCAGTCCTCTGCTTCATCTAATCTGTTGATTTCCTGTAATGTATTCTTCATTTAAGTTATTGTATTCTTTATTTATGACTTTTTAAAAATGTTTTCTATCTCCATTTTTATGGAGATAGAAACTTAAATGTCTATCTCTTTGTTGAAATTCTCCCTGAGACCATTGAGCATCCTTATAATCAGTGTTTGGAACTCTGCATTTGTTAGACTGCTTGTCTCCATTTTGTTTAGTTCTTTCTCTGAAGCTTTGTTCTGTTCTTTATTTGGGACATGTTTCTTTGTCTCCCGATTTTGACTGCCTCTCTTTGTTTGTTTCTTTGTATTATGTGGGGCTGCTATGCCTCCTAGTCTTAACAGAGTGGCCTTATGTGGTAGGTGTCCTGTGGGATTCTGGTACAGTCTCTGTGGTCACCAGAGCTGGGTGCTCCAGGTGTGTCCCTTGTGTGGATTGTGTGTGCTCTCCTGGTGTAGTTGAGACTTGGTTGTTGTTTGCATGTCAGTGAGAGGGACTGACCCCTGGGCTGATTGATTGTGAGAACTGGCCATGACTATAGTAGAGGAGTTGTGTTGCATGGGCTGGGTTTGCTGTAGTGGGTCTCTGATGCCTGCCCAGTCTGCCCTTTGGGTGTGTTGTCCTCGGAGGTGGCTGGGTGATTTTCTGGCTTCGTGTGAAGTTGGTCATTGGGCATTCCAGCACTGGGGCCACCTGGGAGGGGACCTGCTGTAGGCCAAGTTTAGCTGAAGCCTATGCTCTGATCAGGTCCACCTGGTATAAGCCACAAAGCAGATGGCCACTGTTTACACTGGGTTTGGAGGTGCCTCTAGAAGCCAATCTATGGACCAAGGCTAGCTGTTGCTAGTGCCAGGTTTAGGGGTGCTCAGCCAGAGGTGCAGGACATGTTGAAGCCTGATGCTTCTTGTTTGGGTTTTGTGAACCTTTGAGAAACTTTAGGAAAGTCTGAGCTAAGACAGGTTGTATGGAAAAGACACTGAAAGCAGCTTGGGTGCTTGAAAGTTGGGTGGGGTGGGGTCTCAGGGAATCACTAGAACAGAGCCAATGGTGTTAGCCAGGTTGATGGAGACTCGGATATGGCGTCAGATGATGTCTGCATGCAGGGAGTGGGAGGTCTCAATAAAGAAACAATGGCTTCCAGAAGCTCCTCCCTCTGGGAGAAATCTGCCCCGTCAGCCCTCACCCTGAAGCTAGACAATTCAGTTCCTCCCCATAAATCCCTGGTGCCATTTTTGTTGCTGCCCCAGGGATGGTGCTCAGAACAAGTGAGTCCATCAGTGACCAAGTCTGGGCACAGTCCCTTTAAGACGAGTGCCTGAGACTCCAGCTGCCCTCCATCTCACTCAGCCAGTCTCTGCTGGTTTTCACAGCCAAAAATGATGGAGACTTCTTTCCCTGGCACTGGAATCCTGGGCTGGGGAGCCTGTTGTGGGGCTGGGACCCCTTGCTTCTCCAGTGAGGACCTCTGCAGCCGAGATATCCATCCTGATTTTTAATGGTCATACATGGGTGTGGGACCCACCTGTTGAGAGTCCCTGCTCCTCCTACCAGTCTTGAGGTGGATTCTTCTGTATGCCTGTAGTTGTAGGGATTCGGTTTAGCTAGACTTCAAGTGATTCTCAGTGATGGTAATTCTGTAATTTAGTTGTAATTGATGTAGTCCTGAGAGGAGATAAGCATAGCATTTACCTACTCTGCCATATTAACCAGAAATCTCATGTCTCCATTTTAAAAATGTATTGTTTATCTTCTTGTAATTGAGCTTTAAGGGTTCTGTATATATTTGGATGCATGCTTAGGAGTATCTTTTGAAGTGAAAAAGGTTTTAATTTTAATAAAATCTAATTTATCTTTTTTTTTTTTTTAAATGAGAATGCATTTAGTGTCATATCTAACAATTCACTGTCTAACTAAAGGTCATAAAGATTTTCTCCTAATTTTTTTTGAGCTTCTTGAAACTATAGGTTAATGTTTTAATTAAATTTCGGAAGTTTTGGGCCATCATTTTATCAAAAAACGTTTTTCTGCCCATTTTTCTCTCTTTCTCCTCCTCCTTTTTCTAGTTTTATTGAGCTTCTCTTTTTTTCTTTTAGGGACTCTTAGCACTCATATGCTGGTGTACTTGATGTTGTCCCATAGGTCTTTTGAGACTTAATTTTTTTCAATCTTTATTCTGCCTCTTCTTCTCACTGAATAATTTCTATTGATCTCTCTTTAAGTTTACTTATTTTTTTCTTCTTCTATCTAATGTCTGCTGTTCACATGTCTAGTGAATTTTTTATTGTAATGATTGTACTTTTTACTTCCAGAATTTTTATTTTATTATGTTTTGTATTTTCTATCTATTTATTGAGGACCATTTTTTTGTTTACTGTCACATTTCTCTTTAATTCTTTAAACATATTTTCCTTTCATTCTTTGAATATAATTATAATAACTGCTTTGTAATTTTTGTGTGCTAAATCCAACATTTGGGTATACTCACAGACAATTTCTTGTTTGCTATTTTTTGCATATAGGTCATACTTTTAAATTTCTTTTTCAGGTTTCATAATTTGTTGTTGAAAACTTGAAATTTTAGATAGTATATTGTAGCAAATATGGCTTCTGAATTTTCTCCCTGAGGATTTTTGTTTATTTGGTAAGTTACTTATAAAATCTGACCCCCTTATAATGTGTGGCTACTTATGTCTTTCCTCACTTAAAAAATATTAAATTTTTGAAATATTTTTGTTTAAAAACAAATATATCTATATTTGTTTGTTGTGGTGGTGGTTTTTATTTTTAATCTGGTTTCCTAGGATTTGCCCTTGTGTCTGCATAGCTTAGTGGCCAACCAATGATTCTTCAGAAGTTGTACTTATATTGAGATCTGACAACTAAGTTCACGAATTCATCCTAGAAAAAGTGCTACCTACCTCAGTGCTGAATATCACCATGGTCACCTTCAGACTACTCCCCTTGGGAAGCTATGCACTGATGCCAGTGCCTAGTTCACCCTTCAAAGCAATTTGGGAACTCTTTTTCTGGAGTGGCTATCAGAGCTGTCGTCGTATTACACTTGATGTCCTGACTATCATCAAAATATTTTCCTTTCAATATTTTCTTTCTCTTCTGGTAAAGAAAGAAGTCATTGGGGGCCAGATCAGGTGAGTAGGGAGGAAGTTTCAATACAGTCATTTGTTTATTGGCTAAAAACTCTATCAGACAGTGCCATGTGAACTGGTGCATTGTCCTGATGCAAAAGCCATGAACTGTGAGAAGTTCAGGCCGTTTTGGTCTAACTTTTTCATGCAATTGTTTCAGCACTTCCAAATAGTAAACTTGGTTAACTGTTTGCCCGTTGGTACAAATTCATAATGAATAATCTCTCTGATATCAAAAATGGCTAGCAATGTCATTGCAACAAGTTCACGAACTTAATCGTCAAACCTTGTATGTGGAAAGATTATCAGGTGCCTCTATAAGTGTCTCATTTTTTTTGCATTTCTCTATTAAAATTTTGCCTAATCCTCTAGTCCAGTGTTTGCCACACCTCAGACTGTTGTAGTGACTGACCTTCCTTGTTGCTCACTGAGCATTTCTATTTATCTTGAGTACCAAATTTTCACCTTTAGCTCCAAATCCAGTCATTCCTTTCAGATAGTAAAGATGTTGGTATTATACAGCCTGTTCCACCTGTTAGTACTATTGTGCGAACCCATCTAAGATGGTAATAGGAGGCTGATGGGATCAGCTCCAGGTAAATATGCTGCAGATCTTCATTGTTCTTATCCAAAGTCAATATTTTCTTTTTTTTTTAAAGATTTTTATTGGGGAAGGGGAACAGGACTTTATTGGGGAACAGTGTGTACTTCCACGACTTTTTCTTTTTCCTTTTTTTTTTCCAAGTCAAGTTGTCGTCCTTTCAATCTTTGTGGAGGGTGCCATTCAGCTTCAAGTTGTTGTCCTTTCAGTCTTAGTTGTGGAGGGCGCAGCTCAACTGCAGGTCCAGTTGTTATTGCTAGTTGCAGGGGTCGCAGCCCACCATCCCTTGCAGGACTCGAGGAATTGAACTGGCAACCTTGTGGTTGAGAGCCCACTGGCCCATGTGTAAATTGAACCGGCAGCCTTCGAAATTAGGAGCATGGAGCTCTAACTGCCTGAGCCACCGGGCTAGCCCTAATGTCAGTATTTTTTAATGAATAAATCTGCTCAGTTTGTTGTATGACTTTGGTTGATTTCCAGGGTCCTGGAAAAGCTGTTTTGGTAATATTGTCCAGTATTTTAGTTGCTTTCGGGGAGAGAATTTGGTAACTTCTTCCTTCTGTCATGTCAGAGGTTCCTTCTTGCCTTAATTGTTTTTGTATTCCTCAAAATATTTTGTTACATAAACAGTTCTTAATATATAATTGACCTCTTATCTTTCAAGTGTGATTTGCCTTAAAGACAAATTTCAGGCATCGTGCTTATGTTGAGAGTTTGCCTTCAGAGAAAAAATAGCAGTTGAATCTCTCTTAACCAGCCTCTACTAAACCAATTCACTACATTAACTGATGAAATTGTATAATTTAATTAAATATTATGTAAACTAATGAACATTGAGTATGAAAAGAGAACTGTTTGCATGAAAACAAAATTACATGCTTTGAAAGGACTCAATAAGTGAAAGTTGCTAAAAAAATTACTGTTGAATTAGGTGTGGGTGAGACAACTGTAAATGATTGCAGAGAAACAGAAAAATATGGAAGGGTTTTGCACTCAGATTACCTCATAAGTGTCCTTAAATTTTCACTTTGATCTATAATTTTAGATGATGAGTTGTAGATGATGAGTTAAGAATGTGGCTTTTGAAGAAAGATGATGGAGAAATTATATCAATGTTTTAATATTTAAAGAAAACATCTTGGTTCTACATGAAGAGTTAGCAGCAAAAGCATGTTTATATTTTGTTACAATAAGCTAATGTGGCTGTTATATATCACCTTTTTAAATGATTCTCTGCTTTAGTTAAGCATTTGTGTAACCAAATCATTCTCAATCCCAGTCAGAAAAGTCGTTTTTCTACTGTTCCATTGCTCTGGGGAGATATTAGTCTTGTTGCTGACTGCTTGCATGGGATGCTTCCCCCAGACTCTGCCATTGGCCTCTTAAGTTAGCTCAAGGCTCACTTTTCCTTCTTGTACTCCACAGTGGAGGGAAAGTACAGATTTGATTGGGGACCATGGGTAGTCTGGAGGCATTGTGCCATGTCAGAAAATCTTCAGAGAGATGAGCAAAGAGCTTTAAGCTGTTTCACCTGTTTGGCAACTCTTGGTGGTTCCACGTTGATGAGGTTGCGAGGGGAGTGTGAAGCTGCTCCTGGTCTCAGGCTGGGAAAGCCCAGGAGGGAGCACTTTATACCCTATTTCCCCCAAAATAAGACCTTGCCGGACAATCAGCTCTACTGCACCTTTTGGGGCAAAAATTAACATAAGACCTGGTATTATGTTATGTCATGTTATATTGTATTATATTAACCCTGTCTTATAGTAAAATAAGACCAGATCTTATATTCATTTTGGCTCCAAAAGATGCATTAAAGCTGATATTCCGGCTAGGTCTTATTTTCGGGGAAACATGGTACCTTAGGGAGAAATTGTATCATTTCCTTGACTCTGTCTTCCAGGGTCAAGTTTAGATGATGATGACGATTGAAGACTAAAAGATGGACCAACCAAGGAACTACATCCAGGGCACCTGCTCTTTGAGTGAAGTGATGACATAGGGTCTAGCTCAACTCCCTAAGGCCATGTTTTTACACAGGAGATCAAAACAGAAATCTTGTGGCCATGATGCTGCCCATTCACTCAGATGCTTTTCTCATTCTCTTTCCCTGAAGTCCCTGCAATGCCCTGCAAGCAGTGGGTTAATGAATCATGTATTTGGATTTCATATCAGGTATTTCCCACTATCCAGGAGACAGATGGGAATATCCTGGCCCTCACTTTACGCATCAAAATCCATTCATCCCAAATCCCACTTTGTCAGCTCATCTGAAAACACATTTCTACTGAAAACTTAGGGAAGATGGTCCTGACATCCTTGTTTTTGAGTACAGAGATCTTTTGAAGACAGAAAGAGGTAACGTGAACGTGGGGTTTTAGGCACTGATGTTAATGGATGAGGGAGAACGTTTCAGGCTGGCAAGACTTTTAGTGCTGCTCCAATCATATTACAGAGGAAGCTGCTCAGATTGTTTAGACTGTAGAGTAGGGGTGTCCAAACTTTTTCAATGTTTTTCACCAAGGGCCATATGCGGTAAAATACACAAACAGCCGGGCCACTCACTCGAGGTGAAGTACGTATTGCCTCTTCTGGTTTATTTAAGTAAACTAAATATATTTTTGGAATTTGCTGCGGGCCAATAAAAAATGGATCGCGGGCCGCAGTTGGCCCGTGGGATGCAGTTTGGACACCCCTGCTCTAGACTAAGGCAGAGCTAGTGGCAGTGGCCACCCTAAAAGGAATTAGGCTCAGAAGAAAGCATGTAAGATTGTAGTAATTCTGAAAATATGGTTATCTTGATAATGGGTTCACAGATCACAGGAAACTTAATGTTTTGTCAAAAGAATTGTGCTCATGAAATCTATATATGCACATCCATGAAAACAACAAGCATGGCAAAGGCAGGATTTTAGAATTTCTTGCCTTATGTAAGTCTCATCTATAGCCAAAATAAGCTTGGTGCTTTTTATTTGCTTGTTGAGTCTGAATGTAGGTCTTGATTTTCAGACTTTTGTCCACCGTGAGTGAACCAATGAAGCTTTGAATGAAAAGTCTTAGGAAGACAATGTGACCACTCTCCCTTCAGAAGCTCTTGACTCAGGAGAAAAATCATAATAAGGATGCTGTGATCCTGGAAGGCTCATGGCTTTTTGGAAGGGTGGAAGTTTGGCATGAAACTTGTTAGAGAGCTGTGGACTCAAAGGCTATGAGTTTTCTGCTGAGCACCAGAGCAGGCCTTTCTGCATCTTGGAAGAGGAAGAGAAATAAACTTGACTCTCCTCCTACTCTATTTCACCTCCAGCTCTTTCAATCCTTCCTTTGCAGGATTTTTGCTCCCCTCCCTAATGAGTAAGTTGAGAAAAAAGCCAGTAGAAGAAAAGGAGGTGAGTGGGATTCTTTGGAATGAGTTCCCATCCCTCCCTCTCTGAAAATGAAAGCTCTCCCTCAAAGAAGACAATGCCATTTCTTCTCCTCTTGTCTCACCTTGGCTGAAAACAGTACCACATGGCTTCATCTGTGTTTCCTTTTTGGCTTGCTGTTGATAGAAGAAGGTATTTCTAGTTTCTCTCTCTGTCTCGCTCTCACTCTCTCTCGCTCTTTCTTGCTCTCTCTCTCTTTCTCTGTCCCTCTCTTGCTTTTTCTGTCTCCAGCTTCTAGCTCTCATGTGGTCCTGCTGAGAGAACATAATACTGCCTTATTTGTGACTCTGTAGCCATTTCCATGGCAACCAACCCATGGCCCAGGTATCAGCCTGTGGCTTCCCTGTAGGACTGTGCAAGAGAAAAGGCCTTTATTAAAGCTGAGTGTCAGCAGGTTTCCTCCTGCAGCTCTTGCCCAGAGAGGAACTTCTGCAGGAGTCAAAGGAGGGACACATGAATCAAATCAGGGTTCCCAGATTTCTCAAAATTTCCCCAGCCCACCGTACACACATGTGCATAAACACACACACACACACACACACACACACACACACACACACACACACACCACTTCTATTCCTGGACCTTTAGCCACAGAGTATTTTTCCCTTTGAAGGGAATCAGCTTCGATACTGTAACCTGGAACAAAAGCTTGTGTTTGAAATAAGAGGTGGGCTCAGCAGTTTAAGCCTCCTGTGTACAGGATGAGGGTGGGGGAAAGAGTGGGGACAACAGCAAGAATAGAGGTGGATAAAAGCTTATGAGGGTGGCGATGTGGGAATAAGGGAGAAATTTAAAGCCCCTAAGTCAATGATGAATAAGAGACATAGGGGAAAAAGAGGGTTTTAACTGGGCAGTTCTTAAAATAGAAGCTCATAAACTGTTCATTATGGTACAATGTGACTTATACACAATAAAATGATACGAAATGGCAAGGGAGCCTGCTATCTGTCCATACTATCTCTCCCTTCTTTTTTCTTTTCTTTTCCTGTGGATTCTGCTTTTTGTTCTATTTCACTTTTGTCTGGGTTAAGAGAGTCCCATTTGGGGAAGAGGCTAGAAAAATCTCAGTCAAATTCCTAAGGCCCCTCTTCCAACCTGAGCCCTCCCTTCCACCAGAGCTCTTGATCCAGATAAAAGAGATTACAAGAGAAGGGGTCTCTTGCCCATCACTCTTGAGAAATGTCTGCTCGTTGAAAATGAATGGGACTTGCTGCAGTCTGAAGCCAAGAGGGTGTTCTGGGTTTGTACTATGACCAGGATGAGTTAATCTTTATTAAGCAGATGTATAATAGGACCAGCTCCTCTCCATAACATCTCCATGGCCACCCGCTCCCCATTTCTTTTATTGATCTGCCTGTCTAAACGAGTACTTCTAAACTCAGTGGGAGTTTTCCAATTAGATAAAAGGCAATTCATGTCGCCTGCTGCCTCCACGCTGCACTAATAGTCCCAAACCAAGAGAGCATATTCAAGACTTCTTGGCAGAACAACCTGCTTTAATCAAGGCAGACCCCTCCTGAGTACCCTTGTCTGTAGGACATTTCTCTTAATATGCAGAGGCTTTCTTTATCGGAGGTGGAGAAAAATGGGCTGCCTCTCTGAGTGGGGTTTCAAGGTGAGCTGTGTAGTTAATGGAGAAGATGCATCGCTCACTTTCTGGGCTGATGTTTTAGCAAAAGCTGTTTGGCAATTATTTTGGGTCAAGCAATGACTTGAAGCTTTCCAGGTCTCTGAGACTCCTGCTGAGAGCTCTGGCCTCAGATCTTCACAGCCTCCTGGGGGGAGGGGGTCTTCCTGTCCCCGATGAGTCAGAGTTTGGGTAGCAAAGTGTTCTGTGGGCTCTCCTCACTGTTAGGAGGCTGAGGAGAGGACGGAGAGGGTGGTACCACAGAGGTGAGCCCTTCTGTCCCAGGAGGTGTATCACTGTCCCTTGATCCATACAGGTGCACCAAAGCCGGGACATCAGAAGGGGCCTCCCATAGCCCACTGTAGCTGGTTCAACCCATCGCCTGAAGTTCAAGGTCCTTTTTGCAAGGCAGCCTCATTTCTCCTGCCTCTTAACCTTCTCTAATCTGGCCTAGCTCATCTTCCACATAGCCATGTGACCACATTTTGTGACTTTGATCATACTTTTTTTTCTTACCTTGAAAAGCTGCCCTCACCCGAGAAAGGGAAGCCTTTCTCAGCTACCATCTTTCTCCTGCCTCCAGATTCCTTTCAGGTTGTCGGTATCGTCTTGCTTAGTCACTAGTTAGAGTGACTCTCCTTTATTGAGTGCTCACCATGGGCCAGGCTGGGTGGTTTACATGCAATTGACAAAGTCAGACCTCACAGTGTCACTCTGAGGTAGGTGCTTTTACCACGCTTATTTTACGGATGAGGAAACTGAGGCGAAGCACGTTGCTCAAGGGTACATATATATTTGGAGCTACATCTGTGGGATTTCAAAATTCTTAGGTTTTAGCACGTACTGTCAAGGATGAATAATAATTAAAAATGGTAATGAAAACAAGTTACTTGCTTTTGAAGCCACTTGGCACAATCATGTTTGCATGAAATTAAGGCTTAGCAACAATGCTCTTTGACTCTGAGACTTTCCCAGGCAAAATGTCTTGAGCCCCCAGTCCCTTCATAAAACACCAGAACTTTTATTGGAGACCAGTAAAGTTTTCCTGTAGCTAACGTGGATGCAGATCTCTGTGATGGCCTGGGGGCCCCATTTGGGGGGACCATTGAAGGTCTAGTCGGAATATGATTGGCAAAGAATTTGATCCCTATAAGTGTTGTAGCTTCTAAAGGGGAAGCTTGGATCATTTGACTTTCTTATAGCTTCCTCTTTCTCAAAGAACTTGGGTCACATTGCTCTGGGATGGGGTCAGGGGACATTTACAAATATTGTCCTCAAAAATGGTCAGCTCTGCCGATTTTACACCAGTGTTTCAGGAAAGAGCCCTGATCCCTGAATTCAGGTCTCTCCTCCCTCTAGACAAGTCCCCTCTCCTATTTATATTTCTCCCAAAGACAGGAAACATCTTTGTTATTTCCCTTTTTACAAGAGTCTCCATTCTGGAGTTCTGAAGTTCACACACCCGTCCCCAGAATTGCCCTTTATTGTTCTCCCTGGGAAGGCAGGTAGGTTTTATGCACATAAAGGTTTTGGTAGCTACATAGTGCAGGTAGGTCAGACCTATCAAATCTGGTGAGATGATCAGGTGCTTTCCTCCATACCCTCACCTCAAGTGTGTTATCTCAGCTGGCTTAACTGTTTGAAGGTGGGGAAGGTAGCCTGGCTTTTCAATAGCCACTGCTGTCCTGAGCACTGGGCTACACACAGAGATGTCTAATAACCACGCTCCACATGGGTGCATTGTGAACCCAGAGCAAAACTGAAGACTAAGATATGGAATGTGGTAGGAGGTCATTGATAGTGAAAGGATGACTTTGCCGACGAGCCTCCAACCCTTCCCTCCATTCCTGCTCCTGGTTCAGCATTTGTGTAATCTGACCCACAGAGGGTGGGCTGTCTCAGTAGTTCTTCTTCCTCCCATTTCTTCCCCATGTCCCACTCACAGGGAAACCTCAGAGGAGAGGCACAGCTTGGTTTACCCTTTCCTGTGTGGCTTGGGCAGACAAAGCTAGGTCCTTCTCTGATCCATGGTAATCACACTGTCAGTGTGAGGAGAGCGGGAGCGGTGAGGAAGGAGACTCCTTTTGAATACTGCATTTCTGGGTCTTGACTTTCTAGCGGTGGCATCTTGTCTTCTATCAGACATTGTCACAGCATCATTTCAGCTGCACCTTGGGAGTCAGAGCCAGAGAACGATGGAGCTGTGTTGTTCGAAGCCTTAGGTGCCTGCTGCTTGGAATCTCCATGAAGCCACTGCAGAAGGCTCTGGAAAGGGGCACTTGACCTTTCTTTGTATCAGAAGAGAGAAGAGCCAGGGACTAGCATTGGAATTAGTGCCCATTCTAGCTGAAGGCGTTCACCTTTGCTCCTGGGAAGAAAGGGAAGCGTTTGAAGATTCAAGAAAGCTTCTGTTCATTATCAGACCCCAGCAGGACTTTATGATAATTTTTATAACTTCTTCATTCACAACTCTGGGTGCTTTGAAGGTTAATAACTTGTGTTTATCAAAACTTCCCTTCAAGGAACTCAGAGATCTTTGTAGACATTATCTAATTCAGCAGCACCACAGGACAAGGAAACAGGAAACAGAGAGAGGAGGCACAGACAAGATTATTCCAGTTTAGGAGAGCTGATAATATTAATAGCTCCAACAGGGAGTTTAAGTGAGTTTTAGAAAATCCTAAAACAAGTCGTGAGCAATCCAGGAAGAGGTCTCTTCATGCCCCAGCCCTGGCAGCCTCAGACCACCATCTGGCTCTACCACTGCGAGCTGGACTTCTCCGCCTCAGATTCCTCATCTGTAAAATGGGACAATAAGTCCTACTTCTTGATGTTGTTGTGATGATTAGCGAGGTAAAGGAGTAAAGGTAAGCAGCACAGTGTCTGGCACATCGATAGTGCTCACTGAATGTTACTTCCCCTTCTCACTTTCTGCAGGGAGCCACAGGATATCTTCCTGGTGGACTGGAGGCATGAACTGATGTCTTCTACACTTCTGAGCATGAGGAAGAGGAGTAGGGATCCAGGGGGCTGTGTGGGGATGAGGGACCAGAGCATTTCTCTTTTCTGGAAACTCGGATAGTCAAAGGGTACAGCCTCGTTTTGTGAGAACACTGACTCTCCCTCCCCAAACCCTGGAATAAACGGAGCACATATCCCTGAGTGAAAGTAAAATGGAGATCGGAAGCAATTTTATAGTTAATCAGGGGTGAAAAAAGTGCCTCCGCTGAATTGTCTTTTGGGGGTTAAGTCATTTGTGGAGGTTTACATTTCTCAGCTAATTACACCAATCTCCCATTTTGCTCTAACTGGAAGAGGAAGCTTCAATAGAAGGAACTTAGCCGGTTTCTGGTTTAGAACATTCCAGAATGACATGAGATTTCCAATTTTAAAGCAGAACTTGGCTTGAGAGATTTTTCCAAGAAAAGGAAGGACTCATACAACCAAAAAAATCTTTACTGGTATCCTAGTGACTGACCAGTGTGGGGCATCAGGGTATGGCTACCCCCACTCAGTCTTGCCCACTGAACAAGACTTGGGTAAGTAAGAAAGAGAAGGACCCGTCTCTCGGTTTCTCTGTCATTTCCCTACTACCGTGTTTCCCCGAAAATAAGACCTAACTGGAAAATAAGCCCTAGCATGATTTTTCAGGACGACATCCCTTGAACATAAGCCCTAATGTGTCTCTTGGAGCAAACCTCAACATAAGACCCGGTCTCATTTTTGGGAAAACATGGTACTTTTAGACCCCATCTATCCAAAGGAATCTATGGGATTACTGTGAGGGGCAGAAACTTTTGACTTGCGCCTAAGGTCTGAGGTCCTTTTGATTCCCCTTTACCTGGGCTCTTCCATCTTCGGCACACTCTAGCCCTGGAGGTGTTGACTAGACATCTTGCCATCAGTGACACTACTTGGATTCACCTCCTCTTGTCCCACATTTTAGAGCAAGTGCATATTGGACTTATGTGATTTGCATATGTCAGCCAGTGAAAAACTAAAGGCAGGCTATGCCGAGGCAAAAGAGATAGAGCATCATCAAGTGGTTCTGGTGATAAAGAAATGGTGACTAGGAAGTGGCTGCCATGGTGCTTAATCTCGAGGCCAACTGGTTACCTAAAAAGGGTGCAGAATAGCTCCCTCAATTCCAATGGGAGCCACTCTCAGAAGCAAGACCGTCTCACCGACACCACATTCTAAACATGGTGGAGACACAAAAGAAGGTCAGCCTGATTTTGTTTACGGATAACTAAGCCCTTCTTCTGTCTATAGACTGGGATTGATATTCAAAGTTTAGAAGAGGAAGCAAATACACTTTTTGAAATTTTCTCTGTATTCTCGCCTCATCTTGAAGCCACACAGATTGCTCTCTACTCTCTTGAGACAAATTTCTTCCCTGAGTATTACCGGGGGAGTCATGAGGGCTACCTTCCCTGGCTCTGAGCTGAGGCCTCACAGCCACGTTGAAAGCTTTCTTGGCACCCTTACCTCTGAATGTCTCAACTCCAGTAGTTTTAAATCCCAGCCATAAATGTTTTAAAAGTGTGCTATTTTTTTTCCTGCTCTGGATGTATACACTCAGTGATTTAACGACCCAGCCCATGACCTAATATTGCCATTGCTGTTAAATATATAATTCTCCATTTGCAGATGGGCTTGTTTTTCACTGTTCTCTTAGGCTTTAATTGGAGAAATGTTTCATGGAATAGCATAAAACACAGGTGTTCAGGACTCATGCAGCAATTAGGAGGGAAATCCAAGCTACCATCCAACAAAGAGAGGAGGGAGTTGAGAGGAGGCTGCGTAAACAGCAGATCTTGACTTCTACCATGTTTCCTCGAAAATAAGACCTAGCTGGACAATCAGCTCTAATGCATCTTTTGGAATCAAAATTAATATAAGATCCGGTCTTATTTTGCTATAAGACTGGGTCTTTAATATAATGTAATATATAATATAACATAATATAGTGTAGTATAGTATAATATAATATAATAATGTAAAATACCAGGTCTTATTAATTTTTGCTCCAAAAGACGTATTAAAGCTGATTGTCCAGCTAGGTCTTATTTTCGGAGAAACATGGTAGTTTACTGGGCACTAAGTTAGACCAAATTTAGTAGAGTGAATGCAGAACCTATGAAATGTGAAAAGAAAAGGCACACGTAGCTCGAGACCAGTTCTGAGAGGGCACTGGCAGGGTTCCGGCCAGTGAGTTTGGCCAAGGTTAGTTGTCATGTCTCAGGTCCAGTCTGACGAGCTACGGAGAACTGCCTACATCATAGTCTGTCTGCAAGTACTTTGCTAAGCCCCACGATGCAGGGAAATGTGCGGTCTCCTAGTAAGTTGGGTTCTCCCTGGTTGAGAGGCTACTGATTTGTCCTGAGGGAGAGATTGCTAAGGCCAGATACGTAAGGAAAGATTCCTCCCTTCCCCACTAGTTCTTGATGGCTTCTGAAGGATCTGGGCACTTTTTTTCCTGAGAAGTTACAGTGCATTCCTCCATTCACATATTTATCAAACACTTTTTGAAAGCCAGGGCCTGGATAGAGGCAATGAACAGACACAGCCCTGCTCCAAAGATTTGGTGCCCCATGAAGGAGACAGGTACATCTACAGATGTTCCCCACCTGAGGTGGTAATTGCTGGGTTGGATGTTTTCACACTCGAATTTAACTCAGACTCTGTGTGTGTGTGTGTGTGTGTGTGTGTGTGTGTGTGTTCTCTAGGGAAGGTTTCCACAGAGAGATAATGCATCTCAAAGGGCAAGATGGAGTTAAAAGGCAGATGGGAGGCTGGAGGTAGGGATGGATGAAGTCAAAGCTGATAGGTATGGAAAAACATGAACCTGTTATTCAGGTGAGCAGAGCCTTGAGGCTTCAGAGATACGCTATGCATTTCTGGGGGTGAAGAAGGGAGCAGCTGGAAGCCTGTTAACACCTCACTGTTCTCAGGAGGAACAGGATATGGAGAGGCTTTTCATGGTCTGCTGAAAGGAGAGAGTTGAGTCCACGATACAGTTGCCAGATCTAGCAAATAAAAATATAGGATGCCTACTTAAATTTGAATTTCAGATGAACGACAATTTTTTCTTGGTATAAATATTTCTTATACAATATTCTAGAATCACAAAAAATGATTCATGGTTTATCTAAAATTCAGGTGATCTAGTCTACAGGCATCTCAGGACTAAAGAGTTTGAGGAGGCCTGGAGGGTTTGGAGGGCCCATTGGGGGGCCACTTGGCAATATGATGCTCAGAGGTTTTCTGGGTTCTTACTTCCAATCCTGAAGAAAATCTTGCAATTTTTATCATTCTAGCACAAATGAAACCATGGTATGTTACATAATTAATATGGCTAATTCATTCATACATTCACTTTTAAATCAGTCCAGACATATTTAATATGCTCCAGGCCCTGTGCCAGGTGCAGGGCATACAACGTGAGCAAACACTAAGAATCTGGCTGATTCTTAAGGTGTTTTTACATACTTTTGACAATTCGGTCACATTTCTGGCAGTTGCTATATTTTCCCTTCCTGAATCAAGGAAGGCACTTGATTCCTCTGTTCTCATTCTCCCCCACCCTTTTTGACCACAAATACCCTTCCTTCCCCTGATCTCTCATTCCTCACTCCCTAGGGGTTTCTTCCAAGAGCACCCTTTCTGAATCCCCCCACTCCAAATTTTCTCCCAGCTCTTATAGGGAACCTGATCTGATGAGAGAATTCTTTTTAGTTCTTGGAATGTGGGGATGTTTGTGTTCTGTGCCTGGGCGAGCCATTCTTCTGGAAGTGTCTGGGCTTTCCAGATTGTATATTTTCTGGTTGCATGATGAGTCAGGATGGATTTGAGATGCCACCAGCCTCCCAACACCCTGTCATTAGCAATGCAAAGCTTGTTGTGGGTCCAGGTGGGAGGGTGGACTGGTCTTGGGGGGAAGGCGAGTCATTATTTTCCCTTCAGTGCATTCCAATCATATTTCCCCTGTCAAACCGAGCAGTACTTTCCATCTTCCTGCAGTCTCTGCTTTCCTTCTGCTCGGATCAGAAACAAGTCAGCATGATCAAGCCTGGTAGTAGATCATTTAGAGATTTTCATCTGTATTAGCAGCCAAGGGCTGGCAGTATCTTTTGTATTTGTGTGTGAATACATGTGTACATTTTGCTTTTAAATAATAGATAGCACTGCCTCCCGTTTTGAAATACTGTATATTTTGCACTTTAATTTTCAATAATTATTGAAATCATGGAGAAGGACGAATCAGCATAGAACAAAGTTCTACCTGTGAAGTCTACCCAGCATAGTGACTCAGGTATCTGTCTAGGCTTTTATACTTTTCTTTTAAATTGGAGTATTACATTCATATACTAAAGTACCCAGACATTAAGGATACAGCTGCAGATGTTTTTACATATGTGGATGCCCATGTAGCCACTACACAGATCAAGATATGGAACATTTTTGACACCCTAGAAAGTTCTCTTGTGCCCCTTCCCAGTCATTCCTTGCCCCTGCCTTAAGTAACCACTGTTCTAATTTCTATTACTATAGATTACTTCATATAAATGGAATCATACAATCTGTAGTCTTTTGTATCTGGCTTCTTTCATCTACATTTTTGTCAGTAAAATTCATCCATGTAGTTGTATGTTGTGGTAGTTCTTTTAAAATTTCTGTGTGATATTCCATGTATGAATGTACCACAATTTATTTAATGATTTTCTCTTATTGGATTGATTCCAACTTTTGGCCACCTTATACTATCAAAACGATTTTAGTGTCTATAAAGTGATTAAAACCCTTGTCCCACAGGAAGCCTGCACAATAGACAGGATGGGGATTTGTATCCTTATCTTTGTTTCATATATGAGAAACCTTCATAGGGCACCTCAGGGACTCATCCAACGTCACACAACCACGTAAGAACAGAGCCAGGACTAGAATTTGGGTCTCTTGACTGCTGGTCCAGTCATGTCCCCAGATTTCTGGCAGCATTGCTTGTGAAATTCTTGGCACCAAGAGCCCAAATTTGGGGACCTTTCCACTTCTTGGGGTGATGATTAAAACTGCCTTCCTGATTGTTGAGACCCTCCTAATGCACCTTATTTAGCTGGAACCTGTTTCATGTTTGAACAAATGCAGTTTCCTCAATAGCCCTTCAGCATAGAGAGATGTACTTGACATTCAGGTGGCAACAACAATTAAGTCTTTTTCAAAAGGAAGCACTGACACCCCCACTTGACAGTGCCTGGTGACTAAGCAGTTATAGCAAAAATTCACACCTGTTGGGCCTGGGCCGGGAGCAAGACTATGCGTGGAGACATAGCAAGACATAGCAAGACTATGTGTGGATGTCACTTGTAAGGCCACCTGGGCTTAGATAGCGTCATCGCAATTGTCCCTGCTCAGGGAGATTTGGCATAATCGACAGGATGCAGTCCTCACCCTCCTTCCAGCTCTTGGGAGCAGGTCCTGGTTGTGGGAAACGTGTCATTATTTAGGGAGACGGATGAAAAGGCAGTCTCAGAACAGACGGTGCCCTGAGCATTGCTTCTGCTGATTTCTGAGCTGAGTGCCCAGAGAAGGAGCCATCTTCATTCTGTCACTCTGCCACATGCCTCACAAATCATTGCAGTGCTCATTCTGAATTCCTGCAGGATTCAAAAGGCCCTAATGATAATGGACTCTGCTAGTTGTGGTTGCTGCCTCTGCTTTTCTCTTTTCCTCATTATTCCTCCTTTCTCCCACCATCTCTATTGTTTTCCTGCTTGTTTTTCCTTTTTCACATTATTCTTGACTTTTTCCTTTTTTTTTTTTTTTTTTAAAGCAAGGAAGTGCCTCTTGAAAGGAGTAATAGGATTTACAGAGTGTTTCTGGTACAAAGAAAGCCTCTAGTCTTCACAGTCTCCATGCATATTATTAATATTAATAGATCTTCTCATTACGTGTTTACAGAGGAGCAGATGGAAGTTCAACGTTTAAGTAGAATGACTGATGAACTCATCCTGGTTTTCCTAGGACTTTTCCTAGGAAAAGTCCTACATCCTGGGAACCCCTTTAGTCCCGGGCAAACAGGGACAGTTAATCACCTGAAGGTAAAATGACTTGCCTAAGGCACAAACCAGAAAGTTCCAAGGCTGAGATTTGAAGTCCTGTCTCTCTGGTTCCCAGAGTGGTGTTTTTCTGGCTCTCTGATGTTGCCTTTTCCTAGGTCTTAGTTTGAAATGATTCGTTAATAGAAGGTACTTTGAGGGATAGGCTTGGCAGCCTAAGACATGGGTGCCAGAGCTGCCTCTGAGAGGGGCTTAGCTGATACAGAGATGAAAGGGCACCACCTCGAGCTTAATTTACAGACCACCTCCGCTGTGCCCCTCCCCTCAGCCTGCTTGTATGGTCCAGCTGATTTAGGCAGAGAAGAAGAAAAACGTCTATTTATTTAGGTGCCACCAGTGAACAGGGAATACTTTCTGGTAGAAGTACTTTCCGATTGCTGTTCTTCCTCATCTCCCAATCTTGACTCAATTTGGGAGTTACCAAGGTTTGAAAAAGTGGTATGGCTAGTGATGGAGGTGACATAGTGACCCTTTGGACTATGGCTGGCAAGCTGTTAGAGTCCTCATTTTTCACCAGCTTTTGAGGGAAGTTATCCGGGTTAATATGGGTCTCGTAGTCTTTTTCTGCACAAGTTCGCTGTGCAAAACCCCCACCCCTGACAGGGGCTCATTCTTCTTCAAGTGTGCCCCCAACCCTCTGCTTCGCTGGAGCTAGCCCGGCATTCCCATCTTTCTCCCCAACGCTAATGCACCTCTACGGAGAGCTTTGTTTTCTTTGTTCTAGCTGATTTATATTACTTAACCAAGCAGGATTTGACCAATCACCTCTATTCGATTTTACTGTTTGCTACAACATTTTGTGGCTCATTTTCTATTTGAAGCCAAAGCTTGCTGATTCCCAATCCTTGGACTGTATTGAGGGTGGCCCCAGGAATGCACAGTTCTCTGTAAAACGGAATCCTGCCCCCTTCCCCCTTCCTCAAGGCTGACATCTGCTTTTCTTTTCCCCACCCCACCATGATTAGGTCATTCAAATGGAAACACCTCATAGACACTTTAAGGCACAGAGTGAAACAGGATTGAGCCAGAGCTTAAATTCATGGACAAGCAAATCAAGAGGTGTGTGTCTCATGGAAGTGATAACATTTCCAAGGAGGGTAAAATTATGTGGAAGAAAGGGGAAGGTCAGGAAAGAATTAATGAATTGTCATCTATTGCCAGGCGTCTTACTTGTGTCAACTTATTTAATCCTCCTAACAAACCTTATGAAGTACTAGACATAAACATGAGTGGGCAAGTGACTTGTCCCATGATTCACACAGTATTAAGTGGCAGAGTCAGTATCTTAGCCAAGTCTGACTCCAAAGCCCACACTGTTCCTAGAATATGACAGGGAGGAGAATGGGAGTTTAGAACAAATTCCTAGAAGATTCCTACTTTGGGGGGACATGGGGCAATATATTCTGCATATTTATATCTTTGTATAATTTTTCTATCTTTTCAAAATGGAGAATACTCCTTGAAGTGCCTCTTAAACTTGACTTTTAAAAACAAAAGACTTTTAAAAAATTGGTTGGGGAACCTCTATGGAAGGCAGTGTGGAGGTTCCTCAAAAAATTACGAATAGAATTACCATATGACCCAGCAATCCCTCTCCCGGGTATCTACCCCAAAAATATAAAAGCATTTCTCTATAGAGACACGTGTACGCCAATGTTCATTGCAGCTTTGTTTACGGTGGCCAAGACATGGAAACAACCAAAATGTCCTTCGATAGACGAATGGATAAAGAAGTTGTGGTACATATACACAATGGAATACTATTCGGCGTTAAGGAAAGATGATATAGGAGCATTTGTGACAACACGGATGGATCTTGAGAGTATAATGCTAAGTGAAATAAGTCAGACAGAAAAAGCAGAGAACCCTATGATTTCACTGATATGTGATATATAAACCAAAAAGAACAAGACAAACAAATGAGAAACAAAAACTCATAGACACAGACAATAATTTAGTGGTTACCAGAGGGTAAGGGGGTGGGTGGTGGGTGATGAGGGTAAAGGGGATCAAATATATGGTGATGGAAGGAGAACTGACTCTGGGTGGTGAACACACAATGGGATTTATAGATAATGTAATACAGAATTGTACGCCTGAAATCTATGTAAATTTACTAACAATTGTCACCCCAATAAATTTAATTAAAAAAAATTGGTAAATGTCTACTAAACAATGAGCTGGTTTACACAAACCATTTTATACAGAGGGTGGGAAAGATAGCTGAAAATGCTTCAAACCCATGATAGGTCAAATTTATTCTTATAGGTAAAAAATTATATATATAGAATGATTGAATCAGCCAGATGTGTGTGTGAATTCTTACTGCTACTGACGAGTTGAGTGGGTTAGACAAGTTCCTGAACCTCTGTGAGGCTGTTTCCTCATCTGTAAAAAGGAAATAATAACCACCACTTTGAAGAGTTGGCAATTGTTTAGTGCAGTACGCTTTCAACAGATGCTAATTCCTTCCTTCCTCAGAATGCCTTGCTTCTCAGAAGCAAGACTTCTAAAGCTGGGGAAAATGTGAAGAACCATATGGTAGAACATTAATGGAGGGCAGAATATGAACCAGCAGCTCTCCCTACAGGGTTTTTTTTAGGGGATGATTTCTGGACCCTTGACTCATCTAACACCTAGCTTTCTCTCTGTTTTCCCTTTTCCTGGCCATCTTTTTGGTCCATTGCATCACCTCCATAGAAGCTGAGCAGAGAAGTTATGGAGACAAATTGCTCCATTTCAGCCACCGGAGGAGAGATGTTGTGGACAGGAGATTTATATGTTTGCCTGAACATTTTTTATGGATATACCATATTTTATGTATGTATTCATCAGGTAGTGGGCATTTCGATTGTTTCCACTTTTTAGCTATTAAGATAATGCTGTTATTAACATTTGTATACACGATTTCCCCCCCCAGTTTTTAAAAATTTTTAAAAATTTATTGGGGTCACATTGGTTAGTAAAATCATATAGGTTTCAAGTGTACGATTCTATAATACATCATCTGTATATTGCATTGTGTGTTCACCACCCAGTTAAATCTCCTTCTGTCACCATATATGTGACCCCCTTGGCCCTTTTCTACCCCTAACCCCCCTTTTCCTCTGGTAACCACCACACTGTTTCTCTATTTCTTTGCCTTTGTGTTTCTGTCTGTTATTTTAGTTTGGTGGTATTCTGTTATTTTATTTCCTATGTTTTCTCTATTTTTATATTATTTCTCAGTTCTAGATTTTTTTGTGTGTGGTTACCATTAGATTTATGCAAAAGAAAATTTCATATATGCAGTAGTCTTTTTTTTCCTATTTTGAATGCATTTGTCTCCGTTCCCCATTGCAAATTCATACCTTTATGCCCTCCTCTTTTATGTTTTTCTTGTCACAAATTATCCCTATTTATGCTATGAGTTCATTTTCTAATTGCAATAGCTTTTGTACTCTCTTCTTTTTTATTGTTTTCCTCCTTTAACCTTTATGTTATATTTAAGTGTATAATACCCTATTCTGAATAAGAATTGCAACCTTGCCTTATTCTGTCAGCCAGTCATCTCACTCATAGTTTTGTAACCTTTTGTCTTTTTGTTTCAGGTAGAATAACCCCCTTCAGTATTTCCTGTAATGCAGGTCTTGGGTGGTACATTTCCTCAGCTTATGTATATCTGGAAAATTCTTTATTTCTCCCTAATATCTAAATGATAACTTTGCTGGACATTTTATTCTTGGCTGGTAGTTTCTGTCTTTCAATATTTTGAATATTTGATTCCACTCTCTTCCAACTTGTAGGGTTTCTGCTGAAAAATCCAGTGACAATCTAATGGGATTTCCTTTATAGGGTAGGGTCTCCTTTTTCCTGGATGCCTTGAGAATTCTTTCTTTGTCATTAATTTTTGACAGTTTTAATATAATGTGCCTTGGAAAAGGCCTTTTTGAATTGAGATATTTAGGTGTTCTGTTTGTTTCTTAGATTCAAAGATCCAGCTCTTTCCATTACATTTGGGAGGTTCTCGTGCACTATTGGTTTGAATAGGCTTTCTGTGCCCTTTTTCCTCTCTTCTCTTTCTGGTATACCCATTATTCATATATTGCTCTTTCTGATGGAGTCAGATAGTGCTTGTAGAGTTTGTTCTTTTTTTAAAGCTTGCTATTTCGTTTTCCATTTTTTTTATTGAAGTCTTCAGCTCCAGAATTTCTATTTTTTTTTTTAAGTTTCAATCTCTTTGGTAAACTGTTCTTGTTTGTTGACTCTATTTCTGAGTTCATTAAACTGCCTATTTGAGTTTTCTTGGTCTCATTTTTTTCCAGAACTGCAATCTTGAATTCTCTGTCATTAAGGTCACTTATTTCTATGTCTTTAAGTTTATTTTCTTGAGATTTTTCATTTTCTTTCTCAGCTGCCTTGTTACCTGGTTATTCGGGGTATTTGATGGATTATTTCTCTGTGTAGCATTTATGGGAATGAAAGAGTGACCCTTCTCTATTTAGCAGGTTGATCAGAAGAGCTCTTTCTTTTGTTTTCCAGTAGGTGGCATTGAGACACAAGTTTTTTATTTTCTCTTGCACTACTCTGGCTTCTGCTTCTGCAGGGTGTTGGAAAATTCCCTGTATTTCCTGGGGGAGGTGGGTTTCTTTTCTCTGACCAGATGGACCAAGTACCTCCCCCGTGGGGGAATGTGATGGGTAATAGGGTTCTGAGCCTGTGAAATCCCAGTGCTGCTCTCTGCAACTAGCTGCTGCCAGCCATGCTGCACTGCCCAAGGTGCACCAGGTGACCCTGTTATGGGTGGGAGTGGGGTGGGCTGGGAGAGGCTGGCTCATGCATTTGTGGCTTTGTTCCTTTTCTAGTAATAGCGACTGCCAGACCTTAGCTGCCTCACCTTTGTATATCCATCCCTGTCACTGGAATTAGCCACAGCGTATCTGCTGCTCAGGGAGGAATGCTTCTGTAGGGCTGTAGATAGTGTGCTCTGTAACCTGACACTCACTGCTACAGCTTCTTCTGGCGCCACTACTAGCTCTGGTATGGTGAAGGGAGGTGAGCTCTGGGAGGGTGAGGGGAGGTGGGCAGGCTCTGTGGCTTTGCTTTCTGCCCAGCAATGATGGCTGCTAGACCACAGCTGCCACACCTCTGTTCTGTCTCTGCCCCGATCACTGGGTTCAGCCACAGTATGTGGTGACCACTCAGGCACCATGCATATCCCACCTACCTCTTTGCTTCTCAGGGCTACAGAGAGTACATATACTGCAACCTGATTCCTCCCCTGTCCCGGGACCCTCAGTGAACTTTGGGCTGTGTCTGTGGCACCGGTCTCTGCTCTTCTCCCTTTCCTCCTCCCCTGTTTGCTCCGATTTGCCTACCTTCAGATGTTTCGATCACAGATCTCTCAGATGTGTTTGTGTGTTGAGCAGGGAATACTTTGTGGAATTACAGCTGTTCAACTTGTTGTAACTTCAAGGGGAGAGACCAGGGGGACCTCTCATGCTGCCATGCTTCAGCCTGAACATTTTGGATTGTGTGGGTTTCCCTTTTGAACTCTTGTCCTCACCTCAATCAAGAGCTGTGTGAAATTCCCTGATATTGACACCTGTGTCCCAACAAACTGGAGGATGGAGGATGGCTCTACTGACTATATCATTGACTCTGATGTGGGCAGGATTCAGTATATGCGCACATCTCCCCACATAATGCTGATGGGGTCTGCTGTGTGTTTCTGGGGTCTGGTCTGAGGTTTCTTGGCACTTGACTTTCAGGGTAGAGCCTCTGCCCAGGTAGAGTCCAGTGCAGGCTTGGATTCAGGCAGAGCAAGAAGAGTTGAGCAGGTGTTCTGTGGCATGTGCCACATGCCCTCTTTAGGGGTTCCCCATCCTTTGTTCTGTACCCCAACCATCTTGACTACTCATGGGTCCTGAATAGTCTCACCTTGCCCTGCCAGGAATCCCTTTTCCTCTCTTTTGCCAGGCTCTTACTCCTTCTTCACAGCTCATCTGGGCACTACCATTTTTAGGGTGACCTTCTGCCTCCTCCTTGACCCCCATCTAGGTGCAGCTTGCTCTGAGGCTCCTTGGTTCCCAACCTCACCTTTTCTTGGTTTTTGTTACACTGTATTATGAGAGTCCATTGATGGCTTAAAGGGAGGGGTTGCAACTTGTCAATCCTCTTTCTCTATGTTTCTGAACATGACCTTTACTCTTTTTTCCCTGCTATGTTTATCTCACTGAGATCTTCCTTCTCTTTAGCTTAGACTGTTGTGGTACCCTCTCACCTACTCTTCAAACCAACTCCAGAGTTCCTTTTAGAATGCAAATCGGTGCCACTCCTCTCAGAAGGCTTTCATGGGCTCCCGCAGACCCCTAGGAGGCTGCATTAACCTGAGTCAAGTTGGGTTGCACCAGAAGCAGACCCTACGACAAAGAACCAAATGCAAGTGGTTTATTTTAGAGATGAAGGAAACACGAGAGCAGGTGGGGACCTGAGATGGGGGAGGGTAGGCAACTAATACAGGGTGTGGTAGTGAGCAGATCACCAGTGTGGACGATCAGAACTCACTCCTGCACGGTGCCTGAGAGACTGTAGATGTACCTCAGAGATGTCACCAAAGTGGTTGCAAATTCACGTTTTCTCCCAAAGCTCCTATTGGTCATAGGCTGACTGTGCTCCCAAGGGTGTTAATTACCTGACACTCTGGTCTGCCCTGTAGAAGGCCCAGCAAGCTCCAGTAGCCAGAGAATGCCTTCAGGCAGTGAGGGCAGGAACATGCAGGAAGGAACAGTGAGTGCTGAGAGGCAACTGACAGCTGGGCTCATGAGGCCTTGCATGACCCAACCATTTCCCAGCTCTCCAGCTCCTCTACCTGCACGAGTCCTCCTGCTCAAGTCCTGTGCTGCCTGTGGGCCCCAGCATACCCCAAGCTTGTTTTTTGCTTTCATGCGTTTGCTCATGATTAGCTTTCTGCCTTGGATGCCCTTCTCTCACTTCTGCGTCTTTTGCCATCTGTATGTTCCTCATGATTTGACATCACCTCCTTCCAGAAGTCTTTCTTGATTAACTCCTTCCCTTAGATGGCCTTTTAGTGGCATCTTTCACAGATCTGCTTTGCTCATCAGACCATGGGATCTGTGGCACACGCACCCCACCTTGTTCCTCTTTGAAGCCCGGGTGATGAGTGAGCACACGGCCTGGTGCAGAGTAGGCGCTGACTAAGCACATGAGGGACTGGACTGTGCTTCTGTGGCTCATTATTTAGTACATGGTTGGGACTCTGTATTTGTGTCTTGAATTGAACTAACCTTTGCTCCAGCTCCCTCTTTTCATTGGCAGAGGCAGCAAGGGAATAAAATGGAGGCCTCTCCTGCCCCAGGAGACAGAAGCACTTCATTCTCCTGCCCAGAAAGATTAGAGCTGAAAGTGGTGAGCAAGGGAAGGCATAGAAGCCATGGAGACAGAAAGCATCAAGGAAATGCACACACATGGGGAGAGGGAGGAAGGGAAGAAGGGGGGGGAGAGAGAGAGAGAAAGAGAGAGAGAGAGAGAGAGAGAGAGAGAGAGAGAGAGAGAGATCTATAGGCAGATCCACACACAGAGAAAAGAGAGAGGGAACCCAACAGACAGAGAGAGGGACTGGACCCAGAAGAAGGAGAAAAATGGACTGACAGAGGAATCAGTGGAGGGGAAGGAAATAAAAGAAGAAGGGAAATATAGAAGGTGGGAGGAAGGAAAAGAGAAAACAAGATCAAATCATATGCTAATCGGGAAAGTAGCTGAAAAGAAATTTATCATTTCTCAGAATAGCATAAATGGAGTTTGGAGCTGCGATTATGACCTATTTTGTCTCCTTTCCTATTGGCGGCCCAAAGGCAGTGTGGATATCGGGGTGTTGCGGTGGGAAGGGACAGGGGCTGCTGCTGGCTGTCCTGAGCCACATTCACTGCCATTATCTGGTGGGACCTCTTTTGGGGGTGAGTGAGGTGTGGCATTTGCTAGGCACTCTCTAAGCCCTCGTTTAGAGGTTCAGCTCTGCAAGGAATGGAGCAGAGTGCTGCGCTGGAGCCCATGTACATGCTTTTGGCCTTGTGCTGTTGGATTTGTGGTGGCTCATGAAAGAATAATGACCCACATCAAATTTTATGGCTTCCTAATGCTCCTCTCAGCCTGCTATCTAAAAGTTTGCAAAGCAGGCAACATGGTTCCCTGGGAGAAAGCCACAGGGCATGACTGAGTGTCAGGTCTGCTGCAGTGGCAACTAGTACTGTAGACTGCTTCTGGGTGGGTGTCATAGTGCTGGGGAAGGGAAAGAAATTGGTGGACCATCATTTGGGTCAGAGGGAAGGAGCTGAGAGAATTCCTTTCTTCTGGAGTTCCTAAGTAGACCGGACTCAGGAACTTTGGAAGAATATTGAAAAAGGCGAGTTCTTTGATTAATCTTTTACCACATAATATTTTCTTCCATACATATGTTTGATAGCCGCTGTGCCAGTTATTAAGCGCTTATCTCTCAGCTCCAAACCTAACATTCCGTCCTTTGCTCAGTGATGCTGAGCTGGGACTGCAAACTCCTTTTCTGCTTTGCCCACTGGGTCCCTGTTGAGCTTTGCCAGTAGGGGGCACCAGAGGGAGAGGGATTTGCTCCTTCCTGTTTCCTTCCTGTTCTTGTGAGCCGCACCCCAGCCGGGCTTCCTCATCCCAGCAGCGCCAGCTCATTCCCCAGCCAGCAGCTGAATGTGTTAGGTAGTTTTTCCAGCACTCACAGAGCCAGCTTCATTGAACTTCCTTAGAGATGCCAACATCAGCCAGACCTCAGAGGTCTGGGAGCCATCTGTGAGGGGCTCCTCTTCCAAACTTTGGAGTTTTAACAATTCCAATGTCTTCCCAGTGTTCTCCTAACCCTAAGGGTTGTATAGGGTGACCACCTTGTCCTGGTTTTCCTGGGGTTTGGAGTGCTGAAAGCCCCCTATCCTAGCAACCTCGTCAGTCCCAGGCCTGTCAGGAAGATGGGTCACCTTAGGGTGGTAGCTGCTTCCTGCACTTGCTACCTCAGTTACCTTGTTGACAATTTTATATCAAGAGGACAATTCTTTAGAATAAAATTTCTCTGTTAAAATACTGGTGTGATTTCTGCCCTCTGACTGAAACATGACACATCCTCATGTCGAATTCGTAGGAAGTGCTGTTAACTAAGAGAACATCCGTTGCTTGTGGGGAAAATCCACAGCGTTCCATTAAGGAGTATTACGTTGTTTTATTGCTGCTATTTTGATCGCTATGGCTGTAGCAGCAGCTGCTGCTCTGGTGATAACAATACCTCACATACACAGAGCTTCTCACTGTTCACAAAACACTTCGGCCACCATTTCTCACTTGTTTGTCACAACAACTTTGTGGCGTAAGTACTGTTACCGCCACTGCATTCAGAGAGGGAGAGTGACTTGCCCACAGTCATAGCTAGTCATAGATTGCTGCACTTCAAACCAATGAAAAAAATCCCAGTTCTTCCCCTCTTTACCTTGCAGCCTTTCTTGAATTGAATTCAGTTGCAGGCAAGCGGTCGTTAGCTTCCATTTTCTCTTTTGCTTCCACCCTGCCTCCCCTGCTCTGTGCCCCTAAGCTGTTGTACTTTACCTAGCTCTGCTGGATAAAATGGACTACAGGGATGCATGACTGGGAGAACTCGGCCTGGGATCCCACGCACTCTGCTGGATAGCTCCTTAATGATGGCATGTCTCCCATTTCCAGTGGGTTTGCATTTAAACTAAGAGCTTCCTAGAGCCTTGGACTTAGACCTGGTTTGTTTAAAAGGCATTTCCCAGAACACTCCATCTTATTAATACCATAAAAATAAAAAACTAAATAGCTGGATCATTTCATATTCCGAAAACGTCCCCGATCTGAATTGCTTTACAGGGACAGTGACTGAAGTGTTCCTGTAAATAATGTTGCCAGGTGGCATCGGGGAGATTTGCCTAGAAGATGGAGGTCGTGGGAGTAGTGGCAAGGCAGCTGAGGACATCTGCCATAGCCGCACCCAGTATCACCTATGTGGTGTCAGGGAAAACAGAAACATGTCTGAGGTGGTTCCTCCTCTCAGCCTGCTTACAGGGCCGATTCAAGGTTAGGGTTAGACAGATTCTGCCTCTCGATGGGAAGACTGGCCTGTGTATACTGGGGTGGGCAGTGCCAGGGGCCGTCATTGCAGACAGTCGACCACAGCTGCACGCTTACACTTGTGCTTGATGTAAAAAGCAAGATTCAGTTTCACCATGCAGTAGTAGTTGAGGTCATTCAAGCAAATGGGAGGGGTCCCCTTGAAGGTTTCAAAGCTCTGCCAGCTGTCAGGGCCCTATATTCCCACTGAAAGCCATGACCCTTTGCCCAGAGAATCTGCCAGTCCTGGTTCAAGGAAGAGGAAGTAGAAGTTGCTTGGTTGGTTCTGGAGAGAACATTTTATTTTTCTCTGCGAAAGAAACCAGAAATGGAATGCCACCAGGATTTGAAAACACTCCTTTAAATTTGATGCACTTAAATCCAAAGGCAGGTAATGAATTTTGCTTCATCCATAAAGCTTCAATCTCCTTGATGAGCATATGTAATGACAACTGAAAACAAAAGGCATAAAATTACCATGGTGATGGCTAATTGTGGTGAATCTGCATATATTAGTTCACAGTAACACAAATAATACTTGGGTAGGCTAAAGTGCTAAGGTACAGAAAGCTGTGTTCTGTTTAAAATGTGAAAATCACAGTCTGCTGTGATTAAACTAACATTACAAATATTAGCAAATTAAATATTGTTTAGTGGTGAATGGGAAAGGAAAATCATTTCCCCCAAAGCGATCTGAGAATCTGGTTTAGTATTATGGTGCAAGGGCCTGGAACGTGGTTGGAATGCTCTGTGCCCGAGAAATTTGAAATAGAGTATCGATCTTTTAGGTCCCCTGTCTCTCTCTCAGCAGCATTCTTCCCATTGGCATCCTTTTTCCCAGATGCCCAGACATCTCCTGAGTAACTGGCATTGTGGGAGAAGCGACAGGGAAGACAAAGAGACAGGCTCTGTTTTTAAGGAGAAATAATAATAGGCTGACCTTTACCATCATACCCAGGAGGCCTCAACACCTGCCAACTTTGGGCCGTTTCCCTCCAGTGAGACTTAATTTTCTTTTATGTAAAATGGGGAGAGTATGAACCTTGAAGAAGATAATGCCTATGATGTATCCAGACATAATAGTTGTTCAACGTCAGTGATATCAGTTGGAGAGAAAAGGCCAGTGCATGTGAAATAATGGCAGAGTCAGGGAGAACTATGTGCATGTGATTTGGCAGAGGAGGTCAGGCGTCCTAAGTAATGGAAGCTTGAGCTGGGCATGGCGGGGGCAGGCAGAAGGTGCAGAGAGGCTGAGTGAGGAAGGAAGCTCACGGCGGATGGTGTGCGGGCAGAAGTAGGCTCATTGGTGGCCAACGGGAGACTGACATGATTTGCATGGTGACTAGTAACATCATGGAGGGCTATGAAACCCAGGCCCAGGAGTGTACTTAGCAAGGAGGCTTAGCTCTGAATTCAGTGTCCGTAGGAAATTACATATAGTCCCAATTATTTTCAGTTTCTGTGATGTACCTCCCCTCCCCACCACCAAATCCATTTCAGTTTCTTTTTTTCTCTTTTTCAAAATGACACTCTCATCTTCACTCTATAGTGTGCTGTTTATTTCCAAGTGCAATTAAGAGACTGGGCCAAAAAGCAAATGGAGCACATCTTGCCAACTCTACCTGCAAATACATTACATTTGCCTCACTCTGACTCAGATTTGGAACGACCTGAAAGGACAGGGCAATAGCTTTTTGGTTGGTGACAGGACCATCCATTACCTTGCTGAGAGCCAAGAAAGGGAGCCAGTGGCACTGTTTGAGAAAGGATGAACTGCGAAGCAAACAGTGATTTGGATTAATAATAATTCCTCAAGCCTGTGTTGTGATTTACAAGTGTTTCAAACACTCTCAGAGCCTGTAACTCATGTAAATTTTAGGACAACTCTATGAAGTTGTTAAAGAAAATGTTTTGTCCTTGTTTTACATGGGAGGGAGGTGAAATTGAAAGAAAAAGAGGGCTTGCCCGAAGTTATGCAGTAAGGAAATAATGAAGGTAAATGGAGACTTAGGTTGTCATGTCACCCAAAACATCTCTTCTATGTTTACGTCTCTTGATTCTCCTGTTCCCCTCGCCTTGTAGATTGGAAGATGCTGGATTAGGGAGTAAGTAATTGGAAAACCAATCAGAGGCTATTTTGGTGAACCCGACGTGAGTTGAGGAGGAACCGAAATATTTTAAACCTTCACTTCCTCTCACCATCTCTCTGGGTGTCGTTTCTCCATCTTCCATGCAGCTCCCTTTCTTTTGTCCAGTTCTTAAGCAGTGACATCTTCCTGTGTTTGGCCGTGGTCTCTATTCTCACTCTTCATTCTCCACGACTGGCTTTTATCTTAATTCTGAAATCACCTCTCCAGCCAGACTCATCTCAGATCAAGATCCATGTAAGGACTCTCTTAACTCACAAATCTCACCCTTTCTAGTATCTAGTGATGCTTTCTGTGCTCACCAGATGAGTGTTCTCTGCAGAAATCAATACAGTAGACTGCTCCATTATCTTGGGACATTCTTACCTTGGCTTCTGTGACACAGCACTCCTGGCTTGCTTTCTACCTTTTTCCGTGCTCTTTCTCTTTTCCTTTGCTCATCCTCCAATGAAAAATGATGAAATGGTTCCACTCCAGGCCTTCTCTCCTCACTCTGTACTTAATCACCTACATCCAAGCTTTCAGCAACCACCTATATGGAAGCAATTCTCATATTTGCACATCTAGCTTAACATGTTTCTTCTGATCCTCAGGGCTGATCCACACAGTCTCTGTAGTAACAAACTTTTCTCCATGGATGGCTTCAAAGGTCCTCAAACATAACATGTCCAAAGGTGAACTCATAATTTTTCATTTCAAATATGGTGCTCCTTTAATGTTCCCCATTCCAGCGAATGACCCTCAGTAAATTTAAATCAGAACCTCTACATGTCTTCCTTGACAACTCCTGGCGACGCACCATAGCCCATCCCAGCCACCACCGTTACCTTCCAAGCAGCTCTGGAATCTACCCACTGGGCTCTATATCTGCTGCCAACACCAAGTCATAGTTGTGTCTTGCGTGATTATAAAAAAATCTCCTAATTGCTTTTTTCTGGTTCACTTTTATCTCCCTCAATTCATTTTTATACTGAACTGAAGTGACCTTTTTTTTTTTTTTACCTCATTCTCTGCTAAAAAGCCTTTCAGTATTTTGTAGTATTTTTTGAATAAGTCAGAGTCCTTCATGTGGCTCCACTTTATCCTTCATCTCTTGTCTCCTTTGCAGCCCCATTTTGCTCTGTTCTCTTCCTTTTTTTCACTCTAGCCCCTTCCCACCTCAAGTTTCTGCACACTTTCCCTTTTGCATAGACTTCTTACCCACTCTTCACTTATTCAACTCTTCCTTGTGCTTTGCACACCCAGCTCAGAGGTTGCTTTCACAGAGACGCTTCCCTTTCTTACCATATGTGGTCCCCTATTCATGTTTTCATTGTTCTGGCTTTGTTCCTTTGTTTTGTAGCCTTTTCCAGTTTGAAATTCAATATTTACGTGATTGATTAATAATGGTCCTCCACGTTTGACAGTATGCTCCATGAGAGTAATAACTGGTTACTGCTTTTACTTAAATTGGATCCCAGGACCTAACCGAGTGCCTGCTGCATAGTAGGCACTCAGCAAATATTTATTGAGTACTAAATATAACTGGATACTGGTCATCTTCACATAAATGCGTATCTTGAAGGCATGCCTCAAACTGAACTCATCCTTTCTCACTAACCTGTGCCCTTCCCCTTGTTACCCTGGAATTCTCCATTTCAGTAAATGATCTAGCCATCGACCCAATCACTCCACTGAAATTCTGGGCATCATTCTTGATTCTTCCATTTCCAACCATATTTAGTCACTCAGTCCTATAGATTCTGTTTCCTTAATGTCTCTTGAATGTGTGTCCTCTTGAACCCCACCTTGCCTGTCTTAGTAAAAGAGATTCTTTTGCTTGAAATAATTGTAACAGCTTCTAATTTGTGTTTTTGACTCCAACCTTGTCTCCTAATTTCCTTTCTCTTTCAGTGTTGGGAGTCATCTTTCTAAAATACTAAACTTCTCAAAGTTTCCATGGTCTCCTTGTTGGGTGAAAGATAAAATCTAAACTCCATAGCATTGTGATCGATGCTAACAAGTCCAGTCCCCTCTTCCTCTTTTTCTCTCTTCCCTCTCTATCTTCCTGACACATTGATGCCCTTTCTAGCCTCAAATGTTGCCAGGCTTTCTTGTGCCAATGTTTTTGTTCATGCTCTTTAGTCTTCTCAGGATGATCTCCTTGCCCATTTAGAAAATGTTTTCCTATTCTTCTGGCTCAACTGCCTGATATCACCTCTTTCTTCTGGGAAGCCTTTCTTGCCTCCCTTAGACAGATTGTATACTGCTTCTCTTAGGTTTCCCAAATAGCTTTTACGTACCTATTCTAAAGTAAGTACCTATTTCTGAGTTTGGTTCCCAGTAGAATGTCTGCAATGCTTAGCCTGGTCATGTCTGGCTGGCACTCAATAAATGCTTTTTTTTCTTCTCTAAGCTTTAAAAAAAATTTTTATTGGGGAATATTGGGGAACAGTGTGTTTCTTCAGGGCCCATCAGCTCCAAGTCATTGTCCTTCAATCCAGTTGCGGAGGGCACAGCTCAGCTCCAGTCGCCGTTTTCAATCTTAGTTGCAGGGGGCGCAGCCCATCATCCCATGCGGGAATTGAACCGGCAACCCTGTTGTTAAGAGCTCATGCTCTAACCCACTGAGCCATCTAGCTGCCCCTCCAGCAACTCAGCGGCAGCTCATTGTCTTCAGTCTAGTTGTGGAGGGCGCAGCTCACTGGTCCATGTGGGAATCGAACCAGCAACCCTGTTGTTCAGAGCTCGCGCTCTAAGCAGCTCAGCCATCCTGCTGCCCCAATAAATGCTTTTTAAATAGATGGATATGTTTTCATCAAATGAGGTGATTGGTTGTCAGGCACAGGGACCCACACATTAGGCTAATTTGTGAACAGCATTTATGGTAAGGCTCCCAGGAAGTCTCATGAAACCCAGTTATAGGCAGTATAGCTCAGGCTTTCAGAGTATTAGAAAGTTGTTAGGCAGCTGCTTGCTTTATTTCTTTTTCTCTGGAGGTTCATTTTTTCTTGTCTAGTCTGATCTGCAAATCTTCTCCATTCTCCTCTTGCATACCAGCTTTATCTGCAAGGCTTTCATTTCTGAATCTCCATAACTTGGGCTTGCACCCAGCTTTGGGTCATATGTCTGCCATTGACACATGCTCCACCGCCAACATCTGCCTTTCAACAGTCCCTATGTCTCAGTTCAAATTATCTAGGAAATTTACTGGTTCTTGGCCAGCCATTGGGTAGCTGGCTTTGAATTGGTTCTATTCACTGTTCTTGGTCCCATCCTCTGTTGCTAGGGGGAAAAGTCACTGAGCCTGAAGCTATAGTTAGAGTGGAGTCTCTGAGCAGGGATGTGGGATGGGCAGGAAAATTGATTGCCTGCTAAAAAAAGGAACCAAATCATAGTTTGGTAATTTGCTTATCAGGACCACTGCAGCTGGGAATGAAGTGTAAAACTAAAGCCATGGAGTGTCAGTTCTCCATGTTTTCAGTGCCCTAGGGAGTCCGATGTCCAGCTTGGCCCTTTACCAACTCGTGGTCCTTCCTTACATCTCTAGCCTTAGTGCCTTTCAACCCACTAAACAGCCTCACACATAAGATGTCAAATAGAAGCCAACTGGTAACTCAACAAAGGTATGGCTTGGCTTTTAGGTCTTTGTTTGAACCAGGTTTACTTATATAAAACTGATGCTGGGCAAATAGTGTGCTTGGTTCTGAACATAAATTTCTGGAGGGAGTAGCTCTAACTGGAGGTACATTCGGCTGGGCCTTCCATTCCCCAGCTCTTCTCCAAGGAATTACTTTCATGGATCTGAAAGTATCAAGAAGTGGTATGGAGTATAAAGACCGCAAGTGTGGAATCAGACAGGTTTCTGTTTCATTTGTATCTATTATCTTTGCATGCTCCTATTTTTCTTTCTCTGATTATGCAAATTAATTTCCCAGAGAACACATTGTATACATTTGAGTTGTCTAGGCCCATTTTGGGCTTATGATGCAAAACAATCCTGTAAACTAGGGTTTCTTTTAACTCAAGGCATCCTGGCAGAGAGCAATTTCTGGCAAGAGACACAGCTCTTGAGCCATCAAGCAGCCAACACTTCAGGCAGGGGGGGAAATGAGTGTGTCAGCCCTGAAGCGGGTAGCTGGACAGAGCACCATGACAACCTCTACAGTCAACCCACATGGTCCTACCAGCTCGAGCCTGAACCTTCTTACTAAGTATTTCAGAAGGAGAGAGACTTTCTTTTTAGGTGACATTTATGAAAAGGGAATTTTATGATCCAGCCTGGGTCCCTACTGAACCTGTGATAGAGGAGGTGGAGATCACGTGATTAATAACCACATGGAGGGGCTATCCTCAAAAGGAATACATGCTGTACAGACGAAAAAAAAAAAAGGAAAGCAATGTTAACTATAGCCATTAGAATCTTCTTGCACCAGTAAATGAGAAAGCATATCCACAAATGATAAGTAATAATACAAAAGAGTTTATGGGAAATACTCAAAAAAATACGACCTGAGGCCACGTAGTATTTTTATTTTATAGGTTTAGAGAAGGGAGCCTTGTTTCTAATTTACATTTGCACTTACTACTAAATTATAGTCTACAACATTTTAATTCTGAAGAATACTCTACATATACCATAGGATGAGCTAGTCCATATTGATTAAGAAAGAAATTATATGAGTTGGAATAATTTTGAACCTAATATATATAGATGTACTCTTTTGTGAATATTGTTCTTCAACTTTATTCATTGTTCATCTAAAAATTTATACTGCTTAATTAAGACCGTAGTTCTCCCCTTAATCTGAGAGGGATATGTTCCCAGACCCCCAGTGGGTGCCTGAAACTGCTGATAGTACTAAATCTCTTTTTTTTTGTATTAGTTTTAGGTGTACAGAACAACAGAGTGATCAGACATTTACATAACTCACAAAGTGATAACCCAACAAGTCCACTATCCATCTGCCACTGTACACAGTTATTAGAACATTGTTGACTATATTCCCCATGTTGCATTACTTATCCCCATGACTATGTTTTAAATTATAGTTGACATTCAATATTGTTTTGTATTAGTTTCAGGTGTACAGCATAGTGGTTAGACATTTATATAACTTATGAAGTGATCCCCCTAATAAGTCTACTACCCATCTGATGCTATACATAGTTTTTACAGTACTGTTTATTACATTCTTCATACTGAACATTACAACCTCGTGATTCTCCTGTAACTATCAATTTGTACTCCTTAATACCATCATTTCTCACCCAGCCCTTCAACCCTCTTCTCATTTAGTAACCAACAGTTTGTTTTCTGTATCTATGGGTCTGTTTTTGTTTTGTTTGTTCGTTTATTTTTTCTTTAGATTCCACATATAAGTGAGGTCATATGGTATTTGTCTTTCTCAGTTTGACTTATTTCACTAAGCATAATGCCCTTTAGGTCAATCCATGTTGTCACAAATGCTAATATTTTGTTCTTTTTATTGCAGAGTAATATTACATTGTGTATATGTACCACAATTTCTTTATCCAATCGCCTATTGATGGGCATTTTGGTTGTTTCTATATCTTGGCTATTGTTAATACCCTGTTACCCCAAAAATAAGACCTAGCTGGACAATCAACTCTAATACATATTTTGGAGCAAAAATTAATATAAGACCCAGTATTATATTATATTATATTATATTATATTATATTATATTATATTATATTATAGACTTGGTCTTATAGTATAGTAAAATAAGATTGGGTCTTATATTAATTTATGCTCCAAAAGACACATTAGAGCTGATTGTTTGGCTAGGTCTTATTTTCGGGGAAACACAGTAGTTCTGTAGTGAACATAGGGATACATATATCTTTTCGAATTAATGTTTTGGATTTCTTTGGATAAATACCCAGGAGTAGAATTGCTGGGTAATAAGGTCATTCCATTTTTAATATTTTGAGAAACCTCCCTACTGTTTTCCACAGTGGCTGCACCAATTTGCAATCCTACCAACAGTACTAGGGTTCCCTTTCACATTCTCGCCAATACTTGTTTGTTGATTTATTGATAGCCATTCTCACAGGAATGAGGTGGTATCTCATTGTGGTTTTAATGTCTCTGATGATTAGTGATGTTGAGCATTTTTTTCATATGTCTGTTGGCCACCTGAATGTACTCTTTGGAGAAAAGTCTATTCAGGTATCTTCACATTTTTTAATTGGATGTTTGTTTTTTTGGTGTTGAGCCCAATGAGTTTTTTATAGATTTTGGATATTAACTCCTTATCAGATGTATCATTGGAGAATATCTTCTCCATTCAGTAGGATGTCTTTTCATTTTGTTGATGGTTTCCTTTGCTGTGCACAATCTTTTCCTATGATGTAGTCCCATTTGTTTATTTTTTTCCTTTTTTCCCCTTGCCTAGGGAAATATATCAGTAAAAATATTAGTAAGGGTAATGTCTGAGCATTTACTGTCTATGATTCTTTCTAGGAGTTTTATGGTTTTGGGTCTTACATGTAAGTGTTTAATCCATTTTGAGTTTATTCTTGTATATAAAGTAAGAAAATGGTCTAGTTTCATTTATTTGCATGTATCTGTCCAGTTTTTAATGTATCTATGTGTTTTTATGCCAATGCCATGCTGTTTTGATTACTATGGCCTTGTATAGTTTGATATCAGGTAGCGTGATACCTCCAGCTTTGTTCTTCTTTCCAAGATTTCTGTGGCTATCCAGGGTCTTTTATGGTTCCATATACATGTTAGGATTATTTGTTCTAGTTCTGTGAAAAATGATATTGGTATTTTGATAGGGATTGTGTTGAATTTATAAATTGCTTTGGGTAATATGGACATTTTAACTGTATTAATTCTTCATATTCATGAGCATGATATATGCTCCCATTTATTTGTATCTTCTTTAATTTCTCTAATCAGTGTCATAGGTCTTTTACTCCCTTGGTTCAATTTATTCTTAGGTATTTTATTTTTCTTGATGCAATTGTAAATGGGGTTGTTTTCTTAATTTCTGTTTCTGATAGTTTGTTATTGATGTATAAAAATGAAACTGATTTCTGAATATTTGTATCCTGCTACTTTACTAAATTCATTTATCAGTTCTAATAATTTTCTGGTAGAATCTTTGGGGTTCTGTCTATATAGTATCATGTGCAAATAATGATAGTTTTACTTCTTCCTTTTCAATTTGGATGCCTTTTATTTCTTTTTCTTGTCTGATAGCTGTAGCTAGGAATTCCAGAACTATGTTGAATAAAAGTGGTGAAACTGGGCATCTTTGTCTTGTTCCAGATCTTAAGGGGAATGTTTTTAGCTTTTCCCTGTTGAATATGATGTTAGCTGTGGTTTTTGTCATATATAGCCTTTATTGTGTTGAGATATGTTCCTTCTATTCCCAATTTATTGAGAGTTTTTATTATACATGGATGCTGGATTTTGTCAAATGCTTTTTTGCTTCAATTGATCTGATCATATGATTTTTATTTTTCATTTTGTTTATGTGGTGTATTTCATTAATTGATTTGCACATATTGAACCAACTTTGCATACCAGGCATAAATCCCACTTGATCATGGTATATGGTCTTTTTAATGTATTGCTGCATTTGTTTTGCTAAGATTTTGTTGAGGATTTTTACATTTATGTTCACATGGATATTGGCCTATAACTTTCTTTTCGTAATGTTTTTGTCTGGTTTTGGAATCAGGGTAATGGTGGTCTCATAAAATGAGATTGGGAGCGAGTCTCCTTGCCTCTTGAATTTTTTGGAATAGTTTGAGAAAAATAGGTGTTAATTCAGTATCGAATTTTATATATACTCTTTTTTCCTATACATACATGCCTATGATAAAGTTTAATTTATAAATTAGGCCCAATAAGAGATTAACAAAAATAACTAATATTAAAATAGAACAATGATAACAACATACTGCAAGAAAAGTTATGTGAATGGCTTTGGGGCCATTATTAAGTAAACTAAGTATTACTTGGACATTAGCACTACTGTACTCTGACAGGCAATCTGATAACCCAGACTAACTGGCAGATATTGGTGCAAAAGTAATTGCGGTTTAAAAGGTTAAAAATACTTGCAAAAACCGCAATTACTTTTGCACCAATCTAATGGCATATACAGAGAGAATATGCTGGGCAAAGAGATGATTCATCTTCTGGGCTGGATGGAGCAAGATGGGGTTAGATTTCATTACTATACTCAGAATGGCATGAAATTTAAAACTCATGAATTGTTTATTTCTGGAATTTTCCATATATCATTTTTGAACCATGGTTGACCCATGATAACATTGAAACTTTGGAAAACAAAACCTCGGGTAAAGGGGGACTACTGTAATGATGATACTTGCTTATATTTGTTGAATACTTATTTTTTGCCAGACACTCAAATAAGCAGGTGGTATTCATTCAATCAGTCTTTACGACCACACTGACACAAATACCATTAGTGTCGCCATTTAACAGATAAGAGAACTGAGGTAAAATAATTTTTCAATGTCTTATAAGTAATAAATATAATTTGACTCTGTAAAATCTGGTGCTTAACCTCCTTGATATGTTGCCTTATTACTTAAGTTGACATTTTTTGATTAGACCATTTCAAAACAAATCTTTACTCTAGTTGCAAACTTAATTCCTTAATTCTTGCATGGTGAATTAAAGAATTTGAAATAGGAAGATAAACAAAATTGTATCCTTTAACTTATTTCATGAGATACCTTTATCTGTGTAGCAATCGTATCTTTAATGTTTTAGCATTAAAATTGACTTTACAAATAATATTTAACGGAATGAAAAATAGGAGATTAAAAAGTTAATCCTTAATACTACCATCTCTTCAACTATTTCTCTCTTTGTATTTCCTTGTAGGTCTGGTCCTCAGAAGATATTTTTACTACCTGTATCCATGACAGAACTATTAGGTTGAACTGTGTGGAATTTTCAATATTTTACATTTTTCCTACAAAAATGGTAATTGATATGGTTCAACCTAATATTTTTCAGATTTAATTCAGTACTTTGTATCAGCATTTTCCATGTTGCTATGTAGCCTTCACACTTGTCATTTCAATGTCATTAAGTAAAAGCTCAGCTAACTATTTTTTGTCTGTTGTCCTTAGGTTTTTACTATTGTAAATGTGTATCTTCATATAAAGATATTTCTCTTTTAGGTTAATTCCTTAGGATATATTCTTGGTGATGGGATTACTGGATCCAAGAAAATTAATGTTTTATGGCTTTTGATCTTACAAAATAACTTAAAAACAGAATCTACTTAAATTGCAATCAACAGTGTATAAATGTACTAATTTCATCAGAACCTGGGTAGCCTTGAGTATTATCATTATTTTTTATAATATAATAGGTGTAAAATGATACTTAATGAATACTTTAATTTGTTTTTCTTTGATCACAGCAAGGTGTGATCATTTTTGCATGTTTGTTTACTGATTTAAATTCCTCCTGCATAGATGATCAGATCATATTATTTGCTCATTCATCTATTGGACATCTTATTTGTATATGATAATTGTGCATGTTATATAATATAGATGTTAAAAGCCTTTTATATTTTAAAAGCCTTTTATCCATTTTTCTATTAATTTTTATTATATTATTTTAGAAGTTACAAAATAAATATTTTGTAGCATTAAATCTGAATTTTCTCATCAGTTAAAGCCTAGAAAGTTTTAAGTCCTGCACATATTTAAACATGTTTGATTTTATTCTTTGCAACATTTTAATAAGATTTAATGATATTTACTTTTTTAATGATGTGAAATTTATTTTGATTTATGGTATAAGCTAAGGTTGTAAACTAATTTTGTTTTAAATTTGCTAAGCAGATATTCCCAAACTGTGTTTTAAATAAGTTTTCTTTCTCTGTTTAGAGATGTTTCCTCTAAGGGTATAAAGACATTTGATGTGATAGAGTCTCCTTCTGGAGCATTTATTTTGTTCCACGTTTTTTTTTTTTATGGTGCCAGATGTATTAGAATACCTAAAAGGATGGTCTCCTCTAATTATTTTCAAATTGAGAACATTTTAATATTTACCTCCTATTTTTTTCTTTGTAGGCTGGTTTAATAATATTTCACAATTTTATAACTCAGTCAGGTTTAAAAATAGTATATGGGTTTCCTTTTGCTTTTGTAAAATAACGTCACAGACTTAATGGTTTACAACAACATGAATGTCTTACCGTACAGTCCTGTAGGTCAGAAGTCTGACACTGGCCTCACTTGGTTAAAATCAAGGTGTCAGCAAGGCTGTGTTCTTTTCTGGAGGCTTTTAGTGGAGAATTTATTTACTTGCCCTTTCCAGCTTCTCGAGGCTGCCCATATTTCTTGGCTCATGGGCCCCCATTTCCATCTTCAAAGACAACAATGCTTCTTCTCTCTGTTTCAGAGTAGAGCCAGAAAATATTTTCCAATTTTAAGGACTTATGTGATCAGATCAGGCTCTGGATAGTTCAGGATAATTTTCCTTAGTTAGAAGGTCTTCACCTTTAATCACATCTGCAGTCTCTTTTGCCTTGTAAAGTAAGGTATTCATAGGTATCAGGGATTAGCATGTGGACATATCTTGAGTGGGGCATTCATTTGCCTGCAAAAAAAAAGCATCAGAGTTTTGTTTGGGATTCTGTTAAATATACGTTAAATAACTTTGACAGAATTGGCATTTGTGCAGTATTTTACTTTCCCATCCATCAGTAAGGTGTAGTTCAATCTTCCTGGCATTCACCTGGTGGTGACATTTTGAGGGCTGAGTAGCTTTAAAGACCCTACCTCCATAATTGCACTCCTTAAACTTCTATTTTGTGTCTTGCTACTGTGAACAGGACTTTTCTTTGCCCATATTCCTTTCTAGTGCATTTCTGTAAAAACACATTTCTTGATGTTCTCAATTCTTCCTGAAAATTTATTCCCTAATGCAATCTTACTTTGGCATCCACTCTACAAGGAGAAACATATGCTGGCAATACGTGGTGCAATGTGAATGCAGCTCCCAGGGAATCAGTCCAGCTATGCCATATTGAGAAATCTCCATTTTCATTCTTTATTTGAAAAGATACAAAAATGTTGAGCATTGAGATGACCTTCTACGCTTAAGGAAGGTTGCTGAACACTACGTTTGACCTACTTTCCTCAATGTCCTGAGCAGAAGGACACCCAGCAGTCCAGGAACTGCCCTGGCAAAGGGAAGTGACATATGGGCCCGGAGTGGAGAGGCAAAGCTTTGCTTGGGGACCCTGAAGAGCCCCTCTCTCCAAATGATTGATTAATTTCTACTTCAGCAGGTTGCAGTTTGCCATCCACTTCCTTCTAAGTTTGATACTCAGGTTGAAAGCAGGCTCAAGATGCAGAGGAAAGATTTTGGGATTGGGAAACAGGAGGCCTGGTTCCAGCATTAACTGAGAGTTTGGTTCAGCCATATGGGGGTGAGGAGGTAATCTGAGTCCTCAGTGCATCATTTCTCTTATTTGTAACATGGGGGTTAGACCAGATTTGTCAGTCTATATATAAACTGGTAGAGATTTTAAAGAAAGCAAAATCCTTTTGATGAAGGAACAAAGCATCAATCATTTCAGTTGCCACTTTTTTCTCATTACACTGATTCTGGGGCAACACGTAGGGAGTAGAAATTCTTTTTAACCCTTTTATCCCCCAAATTTCTGACTTTTTGGGCTAATTCTCATCTCAGCCTATGAGCCCTTGAGAAGTCTCAGAATTCTTTCAGTCATGATGGTGGACTTGACATCCCTTCTAAATGAGAGTCATATAGCTTTAAAAATACTGGTCTTCTGATACTGGACATTCCAGCCTGTGTTTCAGAGGAAGCCTTTGCTGTATGCACTGAGAGGAGAAAACTTATAAGCTTGTCTTCAGGACCCAAATAAAGTCTGAACGGATTTGGCTTGCCCAGGAAATCCTTCCTTGTGGATCTGTTGTAATACTCCTCTCCCACCCTATTTGTGCATTGACATGTCTGGAAATTTGTTTCTTCATCAGTTACCATTTCCTTCTTCTGCAGATCAGGGGCTCTGATGTCTGAAGAGCAGGGAGTGGCCAGGGGGATCCAGAGAATGGTTTGGAGAAGCCACGATCTCACCCCAAACATATCCGATCACAGAGCTTTGCACTGAGCTTCCACTTGTGGTCCGTCTTCTCCTTAGTATCAGTGCTCTCTGCATAGACCCTGGTGGGTGAGGTCCAAGCCCACATGGAGGGCTAGCAAAGCACTGGTAGAGTTTCCTCAAATCCCAGTTTTCCCCCCTCGTATCCGAGACTGTTTTTGTCTCCTCTCATAGGAAGCATCCAGACTGCTGCTGGAGATAAAAGCTGACTTCTCTGGTCGAGGTTAGAACTTGCTGTTGTCTGAGACATCTAGGTTGTCCCTGACCCATTCCTGGGTTCAGGAATGAAGTGAACCACGAACCTTCCAAGTCCCAGGAATCATGTCAGAGCATTGCATCGCAAAATTTGCTGTTATGGCAACAACACCACACGTGAGTTGAGAGCCTTTATAAACCAGTGCCTGTGGATATGATTTTTCTTGAAGAATGCAGAATCTTGTTTGGAATTTAGACTTAGAAACAGTTACTTCTACTGTGGTGTGACATAAATTATAACAATAGGACACATATCTTGCTTTTGACTGTTGGGTAGAGAAATTAATTTCTGGGAGGTTAGATAGCCTAGCGATGAAGAGAGGCTCCAAGGATTAGAAAAACAAAATTTATGTGGTATTCTCTTTTGAGGCTTTAGTGGAGAGCAAGGAAAAAGTTGTGTGTGTATGTGTATGTGTGTTTTAAACATTATGTAACTACATTGTTTATTTTTAAAAATTTGGAGTCAGACGCATTTGATTTAGAATTCCATCTCTCTCACTTCCTAGCTTTTCAGTCTTGGAAATGCTTCGTAATCTCTCTGAACCCCACTTTCTCTGTGGAGGTTCACTGAGATAATGCACATGATGATGGTTGCCACTTGGCTGGCACTTAAATGTCAGCTCTCATTATTCCTATTATTATTGTTTGAAAATCGAAGCCATGTAACAAACAGAACTTATAACGGAACTCAATCTAATCAATCACGTTGGGCTGTTCAGTGGGGTAAAAGTGGTGGGACCATGATAAAAACCTATCCCAGTGTTCCAGAAAGTCAAAAAACCGTAAGCTGGCATGGCACAGAGGAACTCTCAGCGTCACAAGGAGAACTCAGAACCTCAGACCACTGTCTGGCATGGTGCCCTGGCCTGCAGCCCTGAGTGAAATGAGCCCTGGAAGGAGAGGGAAGCCCTCAGAACTGTACTTCAGAGGAGGAAATCCCCTGAGAGTCCAGGGAAGAAAAAGGAAAAATCGGTTGCTGTTGTAACCTGGGCTTTTGAAAAGAGAATACATTATACTATGTTGGAACAGGAAGAGACCTCAGTCTGAGGACCACAGCATCAGAGAGAGTGTCCCAGGCTGGGCTGAGCCAGGGCCTCTGCTGCCAGACCAGATCGGAATTCAGGGGTACCACATGTAGCAGATGGCAGTGCCAGCAGGCTGCCTTCCTTCCTCCCAAGATGTGAACATGGGTGGGATCAAGCTTTATGCCTCCTTACCTAGTGGCATTAAATTGAATGTAGGAATATGGGCATTAGTAAGGATTTCTTTAAAAGCATGTTTTAAAAGAAGATGGTGTTGGTGGAAATGAGGATTGAAAGATCTGTATGTAACAGCACAACTTACCTTAGTGGAAGTTAGAGGAAGAGAATGGTCTCTGAGGATAGGAGTTGGGAGCAGGTATCTTTCATCATCAATTCATTTTAGAATGTTTTCAGTTCCCTGACAGTGTGCAGATGACTTGATCTCTTCCTGGGACGTACCTTGCTTGTTCCTCCTCTGTTTTGGAATAACCCTCCCAAGTTGGAAAGAGCATGCGTGCCTTTTCCTAGAGTTTCTTCATACCTGGCCCTGACCTTGCTTGTGACCAAGGAGACGGCTTACGTACTCTGTTCCTAGAACTGTGGAGTCTTCAGGCATACCCTTAAGTAGATTGCTGACGTAGCCAGCGTGGGCTGCTGTAACAAATCCCTCGAGAGGTTTAAACAATAGCCATTTATTTCTTGCACTTCTGGAGGCTGGAAGTCTGAGAGCAGGCTGACGGGTTTGGCTTAAGTGAGATCTTGCTTCCTGGCTTGTAGACAGGTACCTCTCATTGTGTGTTCACATGGCTGAGAGAGTTCCAGCTCTAGTTGCTTTCTCTCCTTAGGACACTAATCCCATCATGTGGACTCCACCCTCATGACTTCCTCTGAACCTCATCACCTTGGAAAGGCCCCACCTCATAATACCATCCCACTGGGTGTCAAGGTTGGAACATGAATTTGGGGAGGGGCTCATACATGTAGCCCATCACTGTATCTAAGCTCTGGTTTAGCGGGTAGGGTCAGGCTCAGACCAATGATTACCATATTCACCATCTGGAATTGAGGGATTGGGCTCAGGTCATCAACAGAATGCGTGCTCTGCCTCCCACTGCCTGAATATTAATTGGGCATGTTATTTAGCGTCTTGGAGTCTCAATTTCCCCATCTGTACTTGCTGGGATGAAATGTTCTATACTACATAGAGTTAGTGGGAGGAATCACGGGGATAAATTATATAAAGCACTTCATTTATAGTAAGTGATCAATAAATGCTAATTATTCCTTTTATCCATGTCCCAAATACATCATTATTCATCCACATATTTATTCCTTTGCAAATAGACCAAGGAACTGTCAGAGAAGATAATTGACTTTCACAGATAGAACGCATTTGAGTAACCTCTGTTTGGTTGGGTAAAACTTTCTGCTCATGTTTATTTGCAAGGCTATCATCCAAGTTACATGACTAGCTGTCAGAGAGGCATCTTGACAAAAAGTTGTCGAGGACAGATGTAGATAACGATGCCTTGTCGAGCTGGGCAGATAAAAAGCAGACTAGATGGAGGTGGAGGGATTTAATGGTGAGACACTCTCAAAAGAGAGCCACTTGTATTTTGTGCTCTTTCGAAGATGGATCCACGTAGTCATGAGATCCCCCGAGTTTCTGGCGACTCGAACATTAAATGAGCAAAGAAAGGCCTCAGTGATCCTGGACCAAAGCACCCTAGGTGTGTCCTAAGGTGTGTGTGTGTGTGTGTGTGTGTGTGTGTGTGTGTGTGTGTGTGTGTGTGAAGCCTCTGTCGTAAGTACACTGAATCTGAGCTGTGAAATAAACCATGGAGGAGAAGAGTTGATTTGCCATTCCATTCTCATCCTTTTCTGATGCCCACCTGGCATGGTTATGATCTGAGACAAAATGGGGCTCATTTCCTCATTAAGCAGGAGAGCTCCCGGGACAGGCTTTGAGGATAATAGTGATGACAGGTAGCCACCCTGTACTGACCAGGTGCTACTTGTCAGGTGACATACTAGACACTTTTCGACTCATTATGTCCAACTCTGACAGCAGCCCTCTAAATACCCCCATCTTAGGACATCTCTCTTTGTCTGGAAATGTTTGGTAAAACTGAGGCCCAGAGCCTGACTTATTCAAGCTCACAAAGCTTGTAAGTGGTAGAGTTGCAGCTTGAACACTTGTGGTATAAATCCAAAACCTGTTTTCTGCCCTCATAACTCCTGAGCGCCCCCAAATAACAAGCAGACTATAGAACCTTGCCTCCGGCATCTGTCTGGCTCTGACCTGAATCCGTATTGACACTGGAGTGTGGTGGTCAGTAGCTGGATGAACCATTATGGTAAGGGCCATGGTGTGTGTGTTCCACTAGAAATGGACAGTGCCTGGAAGTAGCCCGGGCTACAGGGGAACTGGTGGTGTCTATGGGGTTAAAAGGCTACTAACGCCAGGTGGAATAGCAGCAGGTGGAAGGGTGGAGGGCATATGCCCCTGCTGGTGATTCTTTAACCCCATTTCTCTTTGCCTAGATACCAAAGTAGGATTCAGATGTCTGCCGCCAGCCATCTTCCAGACCTAACTATTTGGTCCATTCTAAGTCTGCAGAAATCCACTCTCAAAGCATTTGGTTTGAACCAACCAAACCCCTGCAAAAATGTGCCTTTTTATTTTTTATCTTTTAGAGTATAATGTTTAGTATATCAGTTAGTCTCATGATTAATTTATATAGTTAGTGTTTTATATCCTATGTACATATGCATGTATATACATGTAATTTTTTTTTCAATTTAAGTTATGGGTTGAGAGAAGTATATTAAGTGTCCTGTTAATGTGCTTCTCTTTATTTTTCCTTGTTTTTGGTGCTTCATCCTATGGCCTAAATAGTGCTTTTCTCTCTGAATTCAACCCTTTGTGAATGTGATCAGAGCCTCTACTTTCTTTTCATTTGTTTTTACCTGTATACTTTTGTGCAGCTTTTAATTTTCAACCTCTGAGTTAAAAATGTCATAGGTATATCTCTTGTACACATATGAGTATACTTGGTTTTTGCTTCATGGCCCAATATAAGAATATGGTCTTTTAATAGATGTTTAGTACCTTATATTTATTGTTAAAACAAATAAGTTGGATATTAGTTCTACCATCATATTTGATGTTATATCTTCTATTTCTGTTTACTTTCTTGTAGTCTTTTATTATATGATCAGTTTCCTTTGCTTGCGTGTGTGTGTGCTGTGGGATAGTGTGTGTGTGTGTGTGTGTGTATGGCGATTTGGAAGTTTGTAGTCTGTTTTAATTTCTTCTAATGTTTACATTGATAATTTCAATTTTCTGTTCATTCAGACTCTATTAACTTTGATGTAATCATGTTTGTTTCCATCTCCTCTGTCTTTTTCTTTCCCCCTCTTGTACCCAATTTTTGTTGGTTCTCCTTTTTTAAAATCAAATTTCCAGGGTTCACAATTTATACCTTTCAACATATTTATCTTACTCCTATTTGCTTTATGAGATTTAAATATATTTTGACCTCAGCCTAGAAAAGATGACAAAATCAGCAACTTTATATCACTTTCCTTCTCTGTCTTCCCTGTCCTCAACTTTTGTTAGTAATATCATTTCTACATTATCGTGTATGACACGTACTCTCTATTCTCTAGATGTAATCACCATAGTATTTAGCCTTAGTCCCTTAATAAAATGGATCAATGCCCATTTTCAGTACTTTTGCAATAGTTTCTCTTGTTATTTCTTGGATAGTTGAAGTTTGACCTCTAGTAGTTTCTCCAACAAAGGCTCCTGGGAATTCATTCCTTGACTTCTTCTTGTACATTTGAAAAATATATGCCTGTTGCCTCTATCCTTAAACAACAGTAGAACTGGTCATAAAATTCTTGGGTCATTCTTTCTCTGAGGACTTTATTAGCATTTTCCCATGATCTTTGATTTAGTGTTGCTAAGGTGGTTTGAAGCATCATATTTTTTCTTAACTTTTAAGGCAACTGGAACTTTGGCCTTGCTGCTCCAAGTACCCTTTATTTATTTATTTATTTATTTTAAATTTATCAGGGTGACAATTGTTAGTGAAATTACATAGATTTCAGGTATACAGTTCTGTATTACATCATCTATAAATCCCATTGTGTGTTCACCACCCAGAGTCAGTTCTCCTTCCATCACTGTATATTTGATCCCCTTTACCCTCATCTCCCTCCCCCCACCCCCCTTACCCTTTGGTGACCACTAAACTATTGTCTGTGTCTATGAGTTCTTGTTTCTCATTTGTTTGTCTTGTTCTTTTGCTGTTTTTGGTTTATATACCACATATCAGTGAAATCATAGGGTTCTCTGCTTTTTCTGTCTGACTTATTTCGCTTAGCATCATACTCTTAAGATCTAACCATGTTGTCACAAATGTTCCTATATGATCTTTTCTTACTGCCGAATAGTATTCCATTGTGTATATATACCACAACTTCTTTATCCATTCATCTATCAAAGGACACTTTGGTTGTTTCCATGTCTTGGCCACCGTAAACAAAGCTGCAATGAAAATTGGAGCACACGTCTTTATGGATAAATGTTTTCAGATTTTTTTGGGTAGATACCCAGGAGAGGGATTGCTGGGTCATATGGTAATTCTATTTGTAATTTTTTGAGGAACGTCCACACTGCCTTCCATAACAGCTGCACCAGTCTGCATTCCCACCAACAGTGGATGAGTGTTCCTTTTTCTCCACAGCCTCTCCAACACTTGTGACTATTTGTTTCTGAAGTGTAATATCTATTTTGAAATGTAATATCTATACTAGGAAGTGTTTTGGTGTTTGCCATTCTGTATCAATTCTCTCTATAGATGTATTAGGCCTTTTCAAACTTTGTGTTCATTCATTCATTCACTTCTTATTGATGGAAATTTTTCTAAAGCTAGATCTTCCATATTTTGGTTTCCATTTACTTGGTTCTCTCCTTCAGAGTAAATATTGCAATTATGCATGTTGGCTTGCCATTATCTGTCTTCCATAACATTTTTTTCTCAACCTATTAAAATTGTGTGTGTTTTGGTTAGTTTTGTCATCTTGTCCTACTTGTCCCTTTTTTGTGTTTCATTATCTTTGCTTCTTTGTGTCCCTTTCAATATGGACTTCATATGTGTGATGATTTATTAATTTTTTCATGTATTTCCTGAGTTTTGTCACTGCATGGTTTGTCTCCTGTTCTCATCTATTACATATCTTGGTGGACACTTTGTAACTCTGCTTTGAGCTATTTTATTTCTCTTTAAGATTTAAAATTTTTTAAAAAATTAAACTATTTTTAGTTGTGGTAAAATACATATAACACAAAATTTACCATTTTAATCATTTTTAAGTGTTAAATACATTCACATTTTTGTGCAACTAATCTCTAGAATACTCTTTTTATCTTGCAAAACCAAATCTCTACAACCATTTAAACAACTCCCATTTCTCCCTTTCCCTCCCCCTCTCCCAGCCCCTGGAAAACAACATTCTATTTTCTGTCTCTGAATTTGATTACTTTAGGTAACTTATATACGTGGAATTGTACAGGATTTGTCTTTTTGTGTCTGGTTTATTTCACTTAACATACTGTCTTCAAGAGTCCCCCCTGTTGTATGTAGTATGTGTCAGAATTTCCTTCCTTTTTAAAGATGAATAGTATTCCACTGTATGTATAGACCACATTTTGTTTATCCATTCATCCATTGATAGACACTTGGGTTGCTTCCGCCTTTTGGTTCTTATGAATAATGCTGCTATGAACATGGATATACAAATAAATCTTTGAGATCCTGCTTTGATTTCTCTGGGTGTATACACAGAAATGGAATCGCTGGATCATATAGTAATTCTATTTTTAATTTGTTGAGGAGCCACCATATCATTTTCCATTGCTACTGCACCGTTTTACATTCGTAGCAGTGGTACACAGGTTCCCATTTTTTCCACATCCTTGCTGACACTTGTTATTTTATTTACTTATTTTTTTAGTTATAGATGTCCAAATGGATACAAAATGGATACAAAACGGTCATTTTGAGTTGTGTTTTCCTTGTGATTAATGCTGTTGAGCATCTTTCATGTGTTTATTGGCCATTTGTATGTTTTCTTTGGAGAAATGTCTATTCAAGTTTTTTGCCCATTTTTAAATTGTTTTTGTTGTTGCTGTTGAGTTGTAGGAGTTCTTTATATATTCTTAATATTAAAATATAATCAGAGATATGATTTGCAAATATTTCTCCTAGTCTATGGGTTGCTTTTTGACTATTGATTGAGTTCTTTGAGGCATAGAAGTTTTAAATTTCGATGTAGTCCAGTTTATTGACTTTTCCTTTGTTGCTTATGCTTTTGATGTCATATTTAAGAAATCCTCGCCAAATCCAATGTCATGAAGATTTCCCCATTTTCCTCTACTTTAAGGTGTTCTTTTTTTTAAACCCTTCTAAATACTTAATGATGTTAGTACTTTTTTTTTCTGTTCTTTGTCAACAGTTTTTATATTTTCTGGTCAATGTTCTCATTTCCTGTTTGTTTTTCTATCTTTTATTTTCGTATGATTTTTTTAATGTAAATATGTATTGATTTTTTTATTAGGTCATCTTTAAATGAAATAAGTTCTTCATGGATCTACTTTTTCATTAGGTTTGGGTGAGGAAGGGCCTTATAATACAGAATTGTATATACCTGAGAGTGAATGAGTTACTTTAGCTTTTAATTATCCCCAAACAAAAGAAGCAAGGCATGTCTTTTTATAATTAAGAATGTATCCTCTATTTATGTCAGTCATAGTCTGCTTCCTACAAAGTTTTGTATTTCCTCATTGAGCTCCTTTCTACTGTAACACTTAGTGCTAAATAGGGTCTTAGAAAACTTCCTCTGACAGCTCATTGATCCCCTCATGTTGCTCCAAATAAGAGATTGTTTTTCTCCCTAGAGTGCACCATCTTCTTTGGACAATTTTGCTCTGACAGTTTTGTCTGAGATCTGTACCTGCTGATGTCCTTGCGAGCTCCTTTACTGGATTTCATAGGCCTTTCTCTTTTAGCATGGTTTAAAGTTTCAAAAGCCTGTTCTAGTTTGTTGAAGGTAGAATATGAGTTTCTGTTTCCCATTTTCTTTGATATTGGGGTGACTTCCTAGAGAAAATGGGGGCGAGACCTTACATTGGGAGTCCAGTTAGCTGTATTCACTTCAGTTCTCTATCCCTTTTCATTTTTGAGCAGTTTGACAGCCTCCCCATTTCCTAAGATACAGGATGGAGCACTGAGAGAGCAAAAACTGCTTGGGAGTTATAGAACAGAATGGTTATATAGTGGACTTCTGCCTCTGTCACTTACTAGCTGTGTGACCCTGGGCAAGTATCTTAACTCTTCTGTGCTTCCGTTTTCTTCATTTGTAAAATGGTGGTAATAGTAATAGCCAAGGTTTTTTTGTTCCATTCTATGAGAGGCACTATTGTAAGATTATTGCATGTAGTAACTCATGTAAGTCTCTACTATCATCCATTTTGCAAGATGAGGAAACTGAAGCAAAAGGTTGTGAAATAAATGACAGAGCGGGAATTCAGACCTAGACCATTTGGTTCCAGAGCCTGTGCTTGTCCACTACCCAGTAATTCCTCTGGTGTTCTGTGCCTACCTCGTGGAGCTGTGGAGAGGATTTAAATGGTAATGTACATCACACACCAATAATAGTACACAAGATATGAAGAAGTTTTTCCTCTTCCTCCTTATCCCTTTTTATTTCTCATTCTTTCCCCCTATCTTCTTCCTGTATTCATACCCTTAGTGATAAAGTAGGGGGAAATGTTGGTTTGACATCATTTTATTTGTCAAAAATGTCCAAAGGAACCCCAAACGTTCAAAAACACTTCTTCCATTTGAAGAAAAGTTTAACATGCTGACCTTTGTATTAGAGATAAATTAGAAAATGAAAAGGAAACTTTATCTTTCAGTCTTTGTACCAGTTTTTGAAAATATCTTAATACCTTCAGGAGCTAAATACGAGATAGAAGAGAAGGAACCTATCACTGATGACTTTCAGCCACTGAAACTCTGAGAAACTGGATCTTTGATCCCCTTGAGCCAGTTTGTAAGTGAAAGGAAGGAGAATAGTGGTCTTGGCTGTCTAGGCTATCCTCTGAAACAGCAAGCGCTGTCTACTTACTTCATAATGGTCTCTGCTCTGCTTCTGACTTCCAAGTATTAGAATAGGCCATAAAGTGAGGAGCTAGTAACCAATGTTTATAAATTATCCTCCCATCCTTCATGTTTTTCTTCATGTGTTGGCTTCATTCTCAGTCTGCAGGATTTTTTCTTAGAGGAGAGGAAGGCACAAGCTGAAAAATGGACTCATTGGTCTGCTTTTGTACTAATTTTCTTTTTAAACATTGAGAAAGAGAGAGAGGAGAGAGGTGAGGAAGGGAGAGATAGATAGGTAGATAAGTAGAGGGAGATCAACTTATTCTCTGAACCCTAATTCCACATTTCCTGATGGAGAATCTGTGGCTTTGGTCCAGTGTCCACATAGGTAAAATCCAAGGTTGCCAGGTTGATGACATATCTGCTGAGGGTATAGCCCTTCTGAGAAGGGGGGACTTGGACAAAGGAGGAAATAATTGGTGGAGGGAATGATTGGCATGTCTTAGCCACTAAATTGTCATTTCAGGCCCCACTGGTAACTGGGACCTGCTGTGGCCATGCACTTTGCACTCCAGATTCTCAGGGACTCAGGAAACTGGAGCCTATAGTTCTGCCTTCAGTTCCCAGCCTAGTCCCCAAGCTTGTCCACATGCTGGCCTGGCTTTCCACTGTTGAGTCTATATGCTGCTAGCCACCTAGTTCCTTTTAGTTGTCTGACGTGGACTGTTTGCCTTGGCAGTTGTTTCCTCTTGTTGGGTCCTGTGCCCTTTTTAAAACAGAGGTTTGCATGGCAGTTTGACTTTATCTTATCTATACCAGGTGGTTTCTTTCTTGAGTACTTGCCATAGCAGCAGGGCACCCTTATCAGACTTCAGCCAGAGTCACTCAAAAATTCTATTCTGAAAACAGGGTTGGGGCAATAGTCCTCTCTGCCTTTTCCATCTGCCTCTCCCCACATCATCCCAATCTATTTTAAAGACGGAACTGAACAATCTCAGAGGACATTTCATCCTTAAAAAGTTCTCCGAGGGAAGTTTAAAGATGAGCTGTTGTTTAGAGATCAATGAAAAATGAGATAGAATTTAAATATTAAGAAGAAAGCTCTTGCCTTCAGGTAAAGCTGACATTTGCATAATAATGAGAATGACTAGCCAGATGGAATTGAGAATCTGACTGGAATCTCAAATCCTGGTGAGGGAAGATTCTTTTACCTGAAATGGCAATGGGAAATATGCTAATCAGAGGTTTGCTGCTGTCCATCACGTTCAACAGATTCTGAGACAAAGAAATAGAGAGAGTTCACAAATAGGAGGTGATACAACTTGACATTAAACTTAATTTGGTTTGTTTTCCCATCAGACCCCGACAGATGTACAATTGCGGAAGTCTTTAAAGGGGATGGGGGCAGAATGAGTCCCTTCTGTCAGAACTGTCTGACATTGTCATCACCAGGGCTGTCATTGCCATTATTGTTATTGTGTAAGAAACAACAAGAGGGAGAGAAAGGAAATCTGATGTATGACTGGAATCATTATTGAGAAATAATGGGGACATATAAGAAAACAAGTAAAAGGAGAAGAAAATAAGGACTCCAAATAAACATTTTTGTGTTTTGATGGTTAAGATAGGGGAGGATTAGTATCTGGGTGATAGAATCAATAATTTAGAAGACGCTTTATCTTGGAAATTGAATTCCCTGCGTGAGATAAGTTTGTTAGCCTGTCCCAGACTTGAACATTATTTCTTTTATTTTGAGGCAACAGAAACTGTTCTAGAGGAGGATGGGGGAGAGTTGTAGTACACAAAATTCTAAGATGGCCCCTATGAACTTCTCCCCCTGGTGTTATGTCCTATTATAATTCCTTCCTTTTGAATGTGAGCAGAACTTGTGGCTTGCTTCTAATAGAATCACTCTCACAATTATGTTACATTATATGGCAAAAGTGAAGGGATTTCGCAGAGGGAATTAAGGTCTCTCATCAGTTGACTGAACTGATCATAAGGGAGATTATAGTGGGTAGGCCTGACTAACTGGGTGAACCCAAAGAAGGGCTTAGGCCTTCTTTGCAGTCAAATACTCTAAGCAACAGAGATTCTCTTTGTCCATTCTTGACTTTGAAGAAGTTGCCATGAAAGCCACAGAAAATCACATCTGTCAGTAGCCCACAGGAGTCTGTAAGTAGATTCTTCCCTTGTTGAGCTCCTAGGTGAAGCCACTGCCTTGGCCAACATCTTGATTTCAGCCTTGTGAGACCTTGATCAGAAAACCTAGCTAAGCCATGTATGGACACTTGACCCACAGAAACTATGAGATAATAACATGGGTGTTATTTAACGCCACTGAGCTTGCAGTAATTTGGTACACAGCAATAGAAAACTAACACAGAAGTTTATTCTTAAATAAGTCAATTGGAACACTATTATGTGCATTAGCCTTTCTGCTGGAAGGGGAGGGTCATGGGGATCAACAACACGTGGGTCACATGTACATTTCTGCAGCCAGTTAAATGCCAGTTGAGGCTCTTCTTGTCTATGTGAGGATGTCTCTTTAGAACTGCATCGTTGGTGATGCCTGGTCACTGATCCCAAAATTACCACTGGTTCAGCCAGTTCCGTTTTCAATGGAACAACTGAAACAATGTGATTCATCCAAGACCATATTTTTAAAGCAATGACTAAGCTTATTTATGGTTGTATCTATTTCTTTATTCTTAAGCATCCTGCCTCTTGTTACTCAACTAGTTTAGTTCAAGTAAAAATAACATTTGTTGAGCATTTACTATATTATAGGCTTCCTTGGGGGTGGGGACAGGAAGTGGGGTGTTGTTAAATGATTAACAGAATGGAGGGCAGAACCAAAGTCAAGGGCATACAGTCCTGTATACATTTCAACAGCCATCTACTCGAATAGCTATTCCACATGTCAGATTGTCAGGTATTATAACAGGTAACAAAGGGTTGTGGCTCCACTCTTTTCTGATTTTGTAACCTTAGGACAATGACTTACCTGATCTTCATGTGAAAAATTAGGTTAATGATAATGACAACTATATAACAAAGAAGGATAATGATAACGATAATATAATATGTTTTTGAGAATTAAATCTGCAGAAGTACGTGCAGTACTGGTATTTTATTAAACTCAATTTATGTTACTGTTAGAATGGTATTGTTTATGAGGGAAATAAATAAGGGAAGTCTTCCTCTAGGAAACAACCTTTTAATTAAGACTAAAACTATTGTTAAGTGTTTGATGGGGGAGGACATAGGAAGATTCAAAGCAGGAAGACCATCAGTCATCAAAGACCCAGAGGTGGAAAGTGAATGAGGAGCTGGGCGGGCAGTGGCTTCTAGTAGTCTTTTTATCATATCTGCCTTCTTTCCCTCTGAGGAACTTGGCAGTTTGTTTGTTTCAGACTACAGTTTGGATTTTAGAATGGCATAGATGCTGACCTACAAGCCTCCTTGAAGTTTATTTTTCTCCCTGATATTACTGGGATTTGAACCCTGACACTGAGTAGAGTAAGGGCAGGTATGTTCACACTTTTCAGAGTGGCACAGCCTTAGCTCGGGGCAGGGCCTGTTTAGATAGCCAGCTAAAGAGCATGTGGGCTCCAGGTACCCTAGCCTTTGGGGAACAGGAAGAGGCAGTCTCAGGTGTGGAAGGGCCCATTAGTAAAACCAAGTGTGGCAGGGTAGGTTTCTTTCCCTGTCCTCCACTTCTTTTCTTTTTTCTCCTCACTCTTGGCAAAGAGTCAGAGATTCATAGTAATATATCCAAGTTATACTAAAGAAGGGTCAGTGTTATCCTGAGGAAGAGCTTGTAGATGTTCCCCTTTGAAAACTCTGCAAGCTGTGCTCCTCCACTTACAAATGGCAGTAGACACTTCCCTCTGGCATAGTAGGGTCGACCCTAGACCCTGAGGTAAAGATAGATGGCTGGAGGATAGAAGTGGAACCAGGAAGAAGGAGGGAGAGTGGAGAGAGGAGGACATCTTGGATGACCGTATAAGGTGGCTTGTATGTGGGCTGAAGAGCAAATTGGTGAAACAGTAGAGCAATGCTCTGCCCATATCCTGAATCCTGAGGTTATTTGGGACAGTGTACTCACTCCCCATTGTGGACTCTATCTGGGTGCCCAGCCTGCACTGTTGGCAAAGCTCTGGGGTTAATTTGGGGGTGGGTGGGTGGGCATTGAAATTGCATGGGACTGTTGCATGTGGCACACTTTTAGGCCTCCTCATGTGCATAAGAAGATTCTTGCATAAATAGGAACTATCACGGCTCCCTCTTCCCTCAGACCAGTTGTGCCCTGAGTCTTAGTGCTGGAGAGCATTAAGCAAATTCACCATGAAGTCCAAGATGTTAGGGTCATCAGGGTGCTCACTATGACTGATAATATTGTTGGTTTTGTTTGTTGAACATCATGTGGTATTTGTTTCTAAAATGATACTTGGGAGACTTGCTGTTTGGAAACAATACACCCAGGACTCAGAGTACAGAGGTCCAATGTCTGTCACTGATGTACAGTGGACCCGGACTGGTTAAACTCCCAGTAGTCAGGTTGCTTGTTGGTCCCCAAGGTTGGGGCTCAATCTCTCCTCTCAGGACACTTGTTACAATTTGTAACTTGTTATTTATTGCCTGTCTTCTCTAGGCTGTGAGTTTCTTGGGGGCTGGGCTGTGTATCTCATCTACTGCTTTATTCTCATAGTCTAGCACAGTGCTTGGTACTATAATGCATATTTGTTGAATGGATGAATGGATCTCATTGGCACTTCTCTGAGTCATTGAATATGTATTGTTTAATGTCTGTGTACCTTCGGTGTTTGTAGGGTTACTGGTTTGCATTTAGTATGTCCCAGAACACAGGTATGAGGGCTCTTTGCATGTTTGTGTTGATGTTTCTTCTCTCGCTGGACATGGCTGCCATTTTCTCCCTCCCCACCCTTTGCTCCTCCGTCCCTTTACATTTGATTTTACTGTTCTTTCTCTAGCCTACATTTTTTTTTTTGGTGACTATATCATTGGGGAGCTAGTGTCTGATAATTATTTTAATGTTTCAACCTGTTCTACCTCTTTGGTGGCAAGCACAGGGTGGGTAGCTGTTTAGTCAAGGGGGAGAGAAGGGCTCCCAGCAGCAGGAGTGGGGCAGCTGTGGAGTGGGGCAGGAATAGAGGGGATGCTCACATTTCATAAGTGATGAGTGCTAGGAAGCTCTTCTGCTGGAGCTCTATGACTCTAGATTGCTCAGATTGGATGATTTATGTAGCATCTGCTGTTCTCCTCTCCCCCTGGTGACCTGTGAACTTCTATTGTGGGGTTCAGGCATGACTCAGTGAATATACTTAAGTTAACTACCATTTTCCAGGCCTTAATATATTTGGATACAACTCAGCCAGATGTGGATTGACACCTACAGTGTCTCTTCCATTGGGTAGCTAAGATATGCTAGATGCATTGGTCAGAATTCTCCAGAGAAACTGAACCAATAGTGTGTGTGTGTGTGTGTGTGTGTGTGTGTGTGTGTGTGTGTGTATACACATATACAGTGTTTTATCAGCTATCTGGTCATCCCTCCTTAGCCAAGTCAAATTGACACTTGACCATGAAAACTAAAAATTAACTATCAAACTGGGTTCTGCCACAATCTGGATGAAAGTAGAATAGCACCTTGGTCGTCCCAGGAACCAGACCCAATGGAAGAGCAGGGACATCAGACACAGGACTCTCTACTGCAGAGCTTTTCAATGGATGCACTGTGGTGCCTTCTTAGAGGTTGGACTGGTTGTTATAGCTGCGTATGTATTTGCATTATCACTTGTGCTGGAGGAAGGGGAAACACTGTCCCAGTGATGTTTTGGTGGCCTGAGCTGCCTTATTTCCCTTCTGTAGCATAATGCGACTTGTCACTAAGAATTAAACTGTCACTTGACAACTAACAAAGTCATTCTGACTGGCAAGAGACTATCGGAGGTGTACTCTTCCTTGAGAACACCAAACTGGCACTGAGCTCTTTGTGACACTCGTCACCATCGTCCTGGGGCTATGATTGTTATTAATAATGATGATCATGCTCCTTAGGCCTCGGAAGAAAACAACGATAAAATGGCTTTCATTAGGTATCATAAATACACTGTGTTCTTATCAGTATGCTGTCTAGTATTAATTGTAACCACTATAATCACTATGACAATCTGCTCGTCTGCTTGTGTTTACCTTCTATATGGTCAAAGCGTTGAAAGACGCAATCTTGTTCGCCTTTGTGATGTCCCGCCAAAGGGAGTGCGAGTTTCAGATTGTGGCCCTGTGCATCGGACGAAGCATGAGCTGAAAGGGATGTAATAAAGAACTCCAGAAATAAAAATCAAAATGCAGCAAAATAAACAGTGGGGAGACACCTTGTGGGGAGGTATATCTGATGTACAAAGTCGAAAATGAAAGAGATTTCAGGAAGTTCAACTCTACTTTCCATTTGAATTTTGCCTCCGCCATTTCCCAGCTGTTTAACCTTGAGACAGTTTCTTTGCCTCTCTGAGCACAGCGATTAATAGTGCTTTATTTTTCTATTGCCATTAGAGGCAGCGCATACTTTCCTGTTTCACTGCCCCCCCGACCTTTAATTTAATGAAATAACACCGTACAGCTTGTCATAGGGTCCCAGGCTGTGAACTCTTGGAAGAAATTGAGTAAATATTTACTCCAGCCCCTGGCACAGAGCTTGGCACATGGTTGGCTGTGCTTAATGAATGTTGGGTGAATGAGTAAGGATATTGGAGGAGACTGCCCTACGTAATTTATATGTAATTTATAGCTAAGAGAGATTTTACATAGATTTATTGATTTCTGGTATACACATAAGTTTCTGTGATGCCTGAAGTCAGAGTTAATCTGCCCTTAGCCCCAGTCAACTGCCACCCTTGCGCTCTGATTGCTGTGCTTCCTCAGCCTCCCTCCTCCTCTTCCCCCCACCCCACACTGTGCTAGATAGGGAACCATGGAGGCAGCTTGTGGTAGAGAAGGGGGTCTCTGAGGTGTGGGCATTGAAAAAGATGGACACGTGTGAAGATGGCCCATTAATACCTGCCATTACCATTGTCAGCCTAATGGGCTGTGCCCCTGCTCAGGTGCCCACCTCCCTTCCACTGTGACTGCAACTATCCCTTCAGGGCCATCCTTGAGCCCAGTCCCACTCTTTGAACTCTTCCCACGTGCAAACATCATACACTGTGGCTTGGACCTGGGCTCAGAAGATCTTTTGTGTGAGGAATCCTGAAGTTGGCTGAAAATGGCATGGTTTCTTAGATATTCCAGTGCCCCCTGTACTATACAATTTACACTCTTATTTGCACCCAGGAAGAGATAAAAGTAAGCTCCATTTTGTCTCAGTTATTGGAAATTCCTCCTTAGTAGGGAACAAATTAATAAAGTCTAGTTGTCTTTTCAAAGTACGAATCACACCGGCTTAGCACACTGCTGTCTGGCTTGAGGAACCCGACCTCATTTCCTCGTATCAAGGCCAGCAGCTTTCTAGAACTCACAGCCAAAGGGCAATGCCAGGCCTGGCTGTAAGTTGTTGTGTGCAGCTGTCCATGCTCTCTCTGTCTCCTTCCACAATGTTCTCAGAGGCCAGGTATTTGACATAGAAGGAACCTGGATCCACTTGGAGGAGAAACACCAAAGAGAGCAGCCCACCACTTGAGACTGTGTCATGAGAGAGAAGCAAACCTCTGTTACTTGAGGCCACTGAGATTTGGGTTGTTCCTTACAGCAGCTAGTGTATTACCCTGACTATGATGGACACTGACAAAGATTCCTGAAAAGTGGGGTGTTGATGAGATGGGAATTCAAGTGAGAGAGACATTCCACACTCAGTATGGCCACACCTCTACTGTCTCTGCGTTTAGTCCTCCATATTTTTTTCATAATCCCAAGTATCCAGAAATTAGCAGCTTGCATTGACTTCCTTACACGACTCCCACAGATGAAAAGTGGAGAATGATGTCCCAGCAGGGCGAGAGTCAGGCATAGCGCACTCTTACCAACTTTTCTGCTGCGCCCCCGTCCTGCCCATATGCTTGCCCTTTGGCCTCTCTATAAGCTGCATCACCATTGATCATGTACCTGGTCTCTGCCTACGGGACTAGGGAGAGGGATGGAGGCACAGACTCACCGAGCAAAAGTGTGAGATGGCTATAATTTCAGGTTAACGAACACTCCACAGGCTTTTTTTGCTGGTTGCCAGCTCGCGGCTTTGTGTGCTGGAAACATCTTGAACAAAATGTCACGGAGAGCATCTCGGCAGTGTCCTGCTGACCGAGGACATGGGGCTGCCGAGTTTGCCATCTGCCTGCAGCCTCTCTGAGGTAATTATATCAGAGTTTCTCAAGTCCTGGAACAAGGGGGATGTCAAATGCACTTTTCTTCCTCCAGGAAGGTAATTTTCATGTTCTCTGTTCTTTTGGAGCTGCATATCGTTATTAGCTCCAGGTGTGAGAGAGATGCAGGAAGAGAAGGTGGCGATATGTGTGGAGTGGAGACAGGAAGGGGGCACAGTGGGAGGATAGGACAGGGGTAGGATGTGATGTAGGGGGAAAAGTGAGGGACAGGCTCCACTGCTAGTGAGCCCAGAGAGGGGCACATATGCTGATTTTGGCAACTTTTAACGAAAGGATAGGCTGGAAAACTTCCATTGTTATCACTGCTCAGCTTTCTGACTGTAGTGGCTTCATGTCTTCTTTATTAGTGTAATATCTGAAAGCATTTTCTTTTGTTCTCTGATTGCTAATCTGCATTAGAAAAAGGAAAAGTGTCTGCTAGCCCTTGGAAGGAAAATATTTTCAAAATTTGCTGAACACAGAGCTTTATACTTCCCCCTCTGCCCCTCCTCCTGCTGCTTTTTGTTTGGAGTGGAAGGAAAGGGAGATTTAGTTCTAAAACGAAGGATAGTTAATGAGACTCTCATTTGGGAAGAGAAATGCAAAGCATGTCCTCATTGGAGACATTTTTAAAAAAAATGTGGGTCTCCTTCAAGTCACCTTTCCTGGGATCTGAGTCTCCTGGGTTCCACTGACTGGGCAGCCCTCAGGGTCCTTCTGGAGAGGAAGGGGCAGCAGCATCTTTCTCATACTTATGGAATTACTAATGGAATTTTTATAACAAAAGGCTAGTGATCAAGGCCACAAGGTTACTAGAGGGTTGGATAGGTGTCTAGGTGCCCTTGGGTCCAGTAACAAAAGGCTTGTAGACATTAAAAAATCTGCTTTGAAACATTATTTCCATTGTTCTCACAGCAAGTGGGCAAATTAGTGTTTTTTTTTTTTACAATCATTTTACAGTGGAAAATTGAATTTTATAAAGAAAAAATGATTTACCCAAGGTTCCTTCGTAAGTAGGCTGATAAACTATCACTATTTTCTTGGGAATGAGGGAGTTCCTGGGATATGGGACTTTCAGTTTTAAAATGAAGACAGCCTGGATAAAATGGGACGAGTTAGTCACTATACTAATAAGTTCGGTTCAGGGTCTTTAGATCCAACGACAGGACTTTTTCTTGTTTCTTACAGGAGCTCCTTTTAATTGTCTTTACTTAGGCTTTTATTATTTTGCACATAGATACTGGCTACCCACCCATGAAGTAATATGGTGGATTTAGAGCTATACAAGAGAATAAACACACCAAATATGAACAATACTCGCTTCTACCTTTTGAGCAATTGCTTTTCAGAGGCTGCCTTCTTAGTCCATTGCTCAAGACACATTTGGAAATCCCAAATCTTGTAATTTGTCATTAGACCCACTTTTAGGGCCATTCAAGAGACAATCTCACTATTTTGTTGTTATAGTTTACGGCAAAATTACCTCTTTGTAATTTGCCTCTTATTTCACCTCTCTTGTTCTTTTACTTTAAGCCACAAAATATTTTCTTGCTTAGCTCTCTCATGTTATTTGTTATTCTATACCAACTTGTTTCAGTGGTCATTTATTTATAACAGTAGAAAACCTGGTTGATTATAAGTACAGATGGTATTTGATGACCACAAATATGGTTTAATCAATAACTGGAAGAAGTAACACACTGAATACTAAGAATATTACATGCTAGTATTGTATGTGTGTACAATTGTATGTACTCATATGTATGTAACATTTGATACAATGTTATTTGACAATAATATAAAATTGGCAAGGATCCAGAATTTGGTTAATAAAATTAAGCATTGTTATAGTACCACAAATGAAACCCCAAGAAGGTTTTAGAAAAGATGCGTACAGTATGTATTAGAGTAGAACCATAATCATAGGATATATACTCTACATAGGCTAGACTTGTGTTATTTAGTTTAAAAGTACTATGGGAAGCCAGCAGGGAATATCAATTTCTCTTTAATTTTAGTAGAAATATTACAAAAGCCTATGCAAGAAAACTCAAAAAAGAAGAAGCATTAAATCCTTTTCCCCCTAAGAATATTTTATCTTTTTATCACTTTTTTTTTTATTTTTTTATTTTTTTTTATTTATTAGTTTCAGGTGTACAAGACAAGGTAATACTTAGACGTTCATCATTTATATCCCTTACACTGTGAACCCCCCTCCCCACATCCACTATCCCTCCGACCTCACGCTGAACCATCACATTATATATATAAAATTATAGTTGGCATTCATTAATGTTTAGCTTCTGGTGTACAATGCCATGATCAGGTATCCACAGTGTCCCTGAGGTGGTCTCCCAAATAGGACGCATGTCCATCGGATACCCAACAAAATCTTTACAACATTATTGAATACCTTCCCCAAATTAATTTTCAAAAAAAACCCTGAGGCCATCTTGTGGTTACCAGCTGCTTCCAAATCCCTTCACCGTTCCCCTTATCCCCAACCCCCCCCCCCACACCCATCTAACAACTCTCGGTTTTTTCTTTGTGTCCCCAAAACTGTTTCTGATTAGTTCATTCACATAGTCTTCTCTTTAGATTCCATATATAAGTGAGATCATATGGTACTTGTCTTTCTCTTTCTGACTTATTTCACTTAACATAATGTTCTCTAGATCCATCCATGTTGCTGCAAATGATAAGATTTCTTTCTTCTTTATGGCTGCGTAATACTCCATTGTATAAATGTACCACAGCTTCTTAATCCAGTCATCTACCGATGGGCATTTCGGTTGTTTCCATATCTTGGCTATTGTCTTTTTATCACTTTTTAGCCTTACATTTCTCTGAAGCATTAGGTCAAGTATTATTTGAACCAACTGCAATTCTTTTTAGGTTAGAAATGGTAGAGAAGTGGCAATTTTATATGGTTCCATGTAACATAACTATTTCCATCTTACTGAGGAAGAAATGGAATTTATAATTGAGATAGTGAGTTATTGGAGAACCAGGGCAGAGGGCTACCTCGCCCTTCTGATCCCCAGTACTCTTTCTGTTTTTCCTTCTCTGTAGCTCCACTTCCAGTGGCTGTCAAGAGTAGGAACTCAATTGGTGTGTGTGGTGGTTTTCAAAATCGGCCACACATCTGTGGACATTCTCACATCAAAAGGTGGAGTCTATGTCCTCACCGCTTGACTCTAGGCAGTCTGGTCATATTCTGAGCCATGGAGTATGATGAAAGGGCAGAAGTGACACAGTGCAAGCCCCACGGCTATGTCATCAAAGGCCATGCAGTTTTTGCCTGGTTCGCTTAGAATGCTCCTTCTTGTGACATTCCCCTGAGCAACCCAGCTGCCATGCTGTGAGGGGCCCAAGTCACATGAAGAGGTCACGTGTGGGTGCATCTGTGGAGCCCAGGCTTCCAGTCATTCCAGCCCAGACAGCACACATGGATGCGAGTGACGGAGTCTCCAGCTGTGTCAGCAGCTGCCAGATGTTGAGTCTTTCCAGCTGAGACTCTGGACACTGTGGGGCAGAGACAAGCCATCCTTGTTATATTCTGCTCAAATTCCTTACTTAACGTGTCTGTGAGCATAATGAAATGACAGCTGTTTTAGGCCACCACATTTGCAGGGGTTTGTTACTCAGCAATAGATAACTGGAACAATGTGGAAAGGACGTGTTCTTCTTGTCTAGGAAGTCGGGCTTCATTCTGTTACGACACAGACGGGCGCCCCACGTTGTCTCAGTTCAAGCCTGCTGCTCTCCCTGCCCAGTGAGGCTCATCCTTGCTGTTGGCTGTGCAGGCGCATAAAACACGCTCCTAATTGGCTTCGTGATCTGAGAAGCCTGAGGAAGCTTCCTGTGGGAAGAAACTCAGTCAATAGACACTTGGGTTTGTCAGAAATACCCTCTGAAGAAGGTTCTCTCGACGGGCTTCTGGATGCTGCTGGAATGTCAAAGGATCCCTCACATGTACAAATCTTTTAATTTAAGAAATAACTTTAAAAATATTTTTAAAGCAGTGATGCATACTCATTATAGCATGAGCTAAAAATACAGACATGTCTAAAGAAGAAAACAAAAGACATTTATAGTCCCATTCAAAGACAAATGCTGTGAACACCTCTCAAAACCTTTTTTGGGGCAAAATCACATGACCCAGTTGTATATAATATAATATAATATAATATAATATAATATAATATAATGCATGATTATTTTCCTAAAATTTATAAACATATATACATTGTAACATACGGGATCATGCTATGCACATTGATTTTTAACCAAACTTTTTTTTTTTAGATCAAAATATTGTTGACATTGTTCCATGTCAGCATATAAAACTCATATTTATTTGTACTGATTGCACAAGATTCACAGCATGATTACACTATAATTTGTTGCTTTCTCTGTTGATGGATGTTTACACTTTTTCCATATTTCTATTGTATAAATCATGCTGTTATTACCGTCTAAAGATAGTGCTTAAATGTTTCAGGCTGGCTGTTGGTTGATGCTATTTCTCATCTTTTGCATATCCCAGGCACATTTCTAATAGGAAATGTTTTTCCTTACCCTCTAGGTCTGTTCCCCCCATCACAAAAGTCTTTCTCTCCCTCAGAATCTCTCCCTCTTCTCTTCTCTTCTCTTCTCTTCTCTTCTCTTCTCTTCTCTTCTCTTCTCTTCTCTTCTCTTCTCTTCTCTTCTCTTCTCTTCTCCCCTCCCCTCCTCTCCCCTCTCTTCTCCTCCCCTCCCCCACCTCTCTCTCTCTCTCTCTCTCTCTCTCTCTCTCTCTCTCTCACACACACACACACACACACACACACACACACACACACACACACGGGAATTCAGTGGGAGAATATGCTTATACACACAGGGAAATTCCACAGAAGATGACTGTGGGATCTTGAGATTAGATGATTTCAAAAGGGAGTAAGCATTTTCTTTCTCAGACTTTGCACAGGTTGCAAGAAACATCTGCTCCTCCGAAGAAAGAAATGTTTAAAGATGCCATGGGAAGTGGGTTAGGCCGAAGAAAGAAATGTTTAAAGATGCCATGGGAAGTGGGTTAGGCCAAACATGAGACGTTTTTCCTTCCCTCACTCGTATTTGTAAATATGTCCCCTATGGTTTTTGCAATTGAGAAACGTTAGCCTAAATGTGAAATAAAAATGGGCTCGTCTCCTGGTTGGTTTAGGTTTTGTAAAGTGGAGGAAATAAAATGGTATCTACATGGATGAAACTATTATTATTATTATTATTATTATATTATTATTATTATTCAAGCAAAAGGTCCAAAAAGACTCCTGTATTTTTTTGTTAACTGCAAATCAGTAGAGTAAAGGTTTTTCTTGACATTTCTTGACGGAATAACCTGTAAACTTTTTACAGAACAGTAGCAGTGTTGCTCAGTGGAAGCATTTGGAATTTGGGATTTCATTATAACGAGATAAAAGAAGGTTGAGAGGAGCTCCCTTGATTGGTTTGGACTTCTTCTGTTACCTTTCAGCTCTTTAGTGTATTCCCCAGCTTGAGGCATTAACTTTTAACTATTGAGTGGCTGGTTTTTAATAAGAGAGTAAGTCTAGAGGGTAAGTGTGGAGGCAGTTGGAAATTGGGGGCAAACTTAGGTTTTGCTGTCAATATGAGTTGAGTTCGACCCCAGTGCCATCACTTACTTGCTTGGACACCTGGAATGTAATTGAATCTTTCTGAGCCTCAGTTTCCTATTTTGTATGATACCAACTACCCAGGGTTGGCTTTGTGAGGAATGTATGAGGTAAACATAAAGCGATTTGCACATAATAAACACAGATGTTGGTTTCTATCTCTAAGACTGCCATTTTGAATGCCACAGTGTAATGAGCTGGAGAAAATGAAATTCACTGAAATTCTCCTCAGGAAGTGAAAGGTGTCTTTGAGGGAAAGGGTTTTTATAAGAGCTTAGAGTAGCACTAGTTACCCTCTTCCTCTCTACCCCAAGGGACTGGAGTATGTTCTAAACATATTTCATGTGCTTAACGGAAGAGGTTGTTTCATTGTTTGTTCCAGAGCTGTTCAGAGAGAAACCAGGAGATTCTAAGAAGATGTGAACTCTGTGAGGTAACCGTCTCCATGTGTCACCCTAAGTCTTCAGGAAGCCTCCCCAAGTCATGAAATACTTGATTTGAGTGGTAGCTTTCTTTTAGAAACTGGTAAAGAAACTGAAGGTGCTACGGAATTAAAGAGAGCAAGGATTCAGAGGCAATGGAAGCAGGAGGAAGTGAACTTTTGAACTTGCAGATGTTGGGGAGAGGGCTTTTGACTGTTCCAGGCAATGGGATTGAGCCAGGACGAGTGGAGTCTCCCAGTGGCAGGCTGACTTCTGGGTTAGCTTTAAGGTTGTTCATCTTTAAGGTTGTTCATCATTTGTGACTAATGTTTGCAATTGCCTCTCTTTTGGATACTGGAACAAGACTGATTTAACCAAGTCACTGGAAAATAAAACCTTTGAGTCTGATTCTTCTGTTTCTCAGATAGGTAAAAGAATCCTTTGGCCTGCTAACATTTTTATTACCTTGTAAAATATTTAGTGGCTTTCCCCATAAATTCTGGTGCCCTACTCAGAAATAATATAGCTGGCAGCAGGGATAGGTCAGGGCTGAATGAAATCTAAAATACATGCAAGAAATGTACTTGTTTGTTTGCCCAGAATACAACTTCTTTCCATTCTGACCTATTTCCCTCGTAGATATTGGGCTTGTACTTCTCTGCAAGTCTGTATTACTATGCATTTTACATTCTACAATCTTTTAAGGACACAGGCTGTAAATCAAGAGCTAGAGTTAGCTTCCAAAGCTTGGGAATAGACCATCTTGGATCATAGACAGAGAACAGATTTCAGGTGGAGCCAACTAGTCGGGAAATATTCTAATAAATATAGATAGATGGTCAAATTCTTTGTTTCCTCTTTGACATATACATACATATATACATACATACATACATACATACAACAAATTGCAACCTTTCTTCTTATTAACAACTTTCTTATGGTAATTATTGGAAAAAAGGAGGGTTACTTTTGTGCTAGGTTCCACATTAGGTGTCTAAACATAGACTATGCATTTAATAAAGCCGATTCCCCTGTAAGGATTGTAGGAAAATGTTTTCATTATAGATAACAATAAACCCATGCATTTGGAGTTATATGTGATAATAAGCATATAACACTGGACTTAGGACGATAAACTCATCGTCTGTAATTTCAGAAAAAACTGCCAGAATAGTCATTGCAATGACTCCTTTCAGTAAGATATTACACATACTGCAAATGCTACTGAATACCAAAGCTATTAGGCAGAACAGATTACCTAGGAAAAGGAAATGAATACTTTTGAATACCCATTAAGTGTCAGATATTGAAATATATATTGTCGTCTTGAATACTTGTAATAATCTTGTGATATAAGTATTATTATTTTTTTTTAGATAAGGATATGAGAGTTAGACAGGTTGAGGATTTGATTAATCTCATATGGCAAGTGAATGCAAATGATAGGTCTGGAATTCAAACCATGTCTGTTTAGCCCCTAAATGTATTCACTTTTCATCAGTCAAGTTTCTGTAGGGTTAATACATTTGATTCAGAAGCTGTTTTGTTTCAAAGCCAAATTTCAAGGGTAGTAGAACGGTTATCCACACACTCAAGAAATGAGAACTTCAACTTCACATTTATTAGTGATTGGCCAATGTCCATCTTCCATTACTTCTGTATCATTCATTCAGAGAGAAAAGACTATGTTTGCATGTATGGTAAAAAGAATGAGACTTGTCAAGGCATTTTCAGACATAGAATGTTGAGATTAAAGGTAATGAGTTGAAGATATTAAAGACAGGCCAGCTGACTTCTTAGCAGGGGTTTGCAGTGTCAGATCTGTAGTGGGCAATCCCAGAAACTGAACTTATCAGTGTCCCAGATTCCATGAGGCTCAGGGAACTGATTCATGTTTAGAGTTGATGATTAATTTACAAAGTAAGATTTTATTTCCTGTGACCATGTAATCGTAGTCACCCCCAAGGAAAATTTTTTTGGTACTAAGATAATTGGTATATAGACTTTGTAACCTGTAGAGAGTAAACTCAGAAGGAATGGAATTGGATGACCACCTTGGTATTTCCTCTAGGCCACAGATGAGAGTAGAGTGACCAGAACATTCTCATCTGTTAGATAACAACTATAATATTCTTGTTCTTTAGTGCCACTTCTTCTAGATTCCATATAGTAGATCTTATTTCTAGATTCATGAATTCAGTTGTTTAAACAAGCGTTATAAAAATATATATTCTAGTCACCTTAATTGGATCCCTACAAAGTCCTGCATTGTATTGCTTTGAATGTGGAAAATCCAAGGCCAATCTTCTCCATTAATATAATCTCAGATGTCACACTTTTCCAAGGTTTGATGTTAACTTTCTGCGGCCATCCTATAAACCAACTATGGGGACATGAAACCCAGAATAGAGCTGATTTAGTCTGACCTGACATTCAGTAACGAAATGGAATTAGGAAAATCATTAGCTAGAGATTAGAGTGTAGGTGTAATTTTTAAAGAAAATTAATATAAGATGAATGTGGGGAAAGATTTCTGTAAGTAAGAATTAAAGAATAAATGTAGTAGTATATCAGAAGAGATGGACATTGCATATATATTTTAGGCAAGAGAAAGAACTAGAAGAAATATTTCCTGGAGAAAACCTATGGTCCTGATTTATCACTTTCATTAAGGGTGGCAATAATTTGAAGGACTTGTGCAAATTAAGCATTACTATTTTTAAACATATTTGAAAAGTTTTCTCAAATCATTCAAGAGTAATATGGCATGGTTGGAGTTCTGCTTATCCCAGTTATGGTTTATTTCTCTTTATGTAATTGACACACATCTAATGCACTCTCACTGTGTATGAGGTGACTATGAATGAACAGAATAAAATGATGTCTTGCTTTAAGAAGCAATTGCTTGAAATCTTATGAGAAAATAGTCATACAGGTAAAGGTCATTTATAGCCCAGGGCCATATAAGCACTGTGCCTAGTGTGGGCACATCCCACCTTTGAGAAGAATTGTTGTAACATCTTGGAGGCCAGGAGCTATGGAAGGTAGCATTAACTCAAGTTGGGGAAATTAATCAGTGCTATTTATCTCCTAGAAAAGGAATGATGTCCCCTTCAGGCAGGAGTCCTCTGTAGGGTACTTAAGTTTCCCAAGAGGTTATTATTCTCATTTCCAATTTGACTGCCAATGCAGGGTCACAGCTCTGCACATAAGTGGAAGCATAGATGTCTCTGTTCGAATACTTTCCAGGAGCACATTCTCAAGTTTGCAGCTGTCCAATAATAATTAAAATCATAGCTGAGAAAAAACAACCTTAAGGACGCATTGCATAAAGGATGTGCAGTCAGTTCCTATTTTGAAATGCAAATATTTTCTTACAGATCCAAGAGAGCTGTGAACCTGGATTGAATAATTATGGTCCACAGAGCTTTGTATTTTGGGGTGAGTCATGATCCCATGTGGAAGAACATTATACGAAAGAACCTTAAGAAACACCTTGTTGAGGCTGTGGAGAGAATGTGCTGGAGAATATTTTTTATCATGCAGTGTGAAGCATGGAGAGATATTTAAATAGGTAAGGAACCTAGTCAAGAATCTAGTCTTGCTCACTGATAACAATTCCATTGTTGGCCATTTCAGTGTTATTTGTTCCTATGGTGCTATGAACAGAAGCAGAGAGAGTAATGGAAACTGAGATCTGCTGCTATTATGAGTTGGTCACTATCAGGAAAAGGTAACTCATCATTAATGAGAAGATACTTGTTAAGATGGAGAAAATGAGTTTAAATGAAGTTATTTCCACTTATTTGATTATATGACTTAATTAGCCCAGATCTGTACGTAACAATATGCCAGTCAATAGCTACATGTGGCTATTTACGTTTACATCTAAAATAACCCAAATTGAAGAAAATTGAAAACCCAGTTCTTCAGTTATACTAGTACTATTTCTGGTGCTCAATAACCACATGTGCCTGTTTGGCTGCCATGGTGGATAGCACAGATATAGAACAATTCCTTTATTGCAGAATGTTCTTTTGGATAGCACTGGTCTAGAGCATAACAAAGAGAGAATAACACAAGCTATGAAGTCAACCGTCCATTTTCCAGAGCAATGTATCAGGATGTTTTTTATTCCCTTGCTTTACTCACTCCATAACATTATTAGTATATTACATTATCTTTGATTGAGCTGGTATGAAAAAATCATGTTTACTCAGTTATATTAGACTAAAGGAGATCTTTCCTATTAATTAAATGTATGGACTCACATTTGCATATATATGTATACTTTGTATATATACTTTTTCACACACACACACACTCACACACACACACACACACACACACACACACAAGGTTGACAGTTAAGTTCATGAACTTGTTGCAATGATATTGCTGACCTTTTTTTGGTATCAGAAGAATTATTCATTATGAATTTGTACCAACTGGACAAACAATTAATCAAGTTTACTATTTGGAAGTGCTGAAAAGGCTGCGTGAAAAAGTTATCTGACCTGAACTTTTCGCCAACAATTCATGGCTCTTGCATCACGACAATGCACCAGCTCACATGGCACTGTCTGTGAGGGAGATTTTAGCCAGTAAACAAATAACTGTATTGGAACACCCTCCCTACTCACCTGTGCTGGCCCCCAGTGACTTCTTTCTTTACCCAAAGATAAAGGAAATACTGAAAGGAAGACATTTTGATGACATTCAGGACATCAAGGTAGTATGACGACAGCTCTGATGATCATTCCAGAAAAAGTTCCAAATTTGCTTTGAAGGGTGGACTAGGCACTGGTGTCAGTGCATAGCTTCTCAAGGGGAGTACTTCGAAGGTGACCATAGTGGTATTCAGCAATGAGGTATGTAGCACTTTTTCTAGGATGAGTTCGCGGATGTTGGACCTTTGTGTGTGTGTGTTTGTGTATGTGTGTGTGTGTGTGTGTACACACACGTATATAGAGAGGGACAAATAAACAAAGGAAGGGACAAATAGAGATGAACAGTTGGATAACTAGAGAGAGATCATTGAGTGTGTCCTGTAAGCCTATTAGTAGGCTAGGCTATTCCCTTGTTTAATTCTTATAACTCAGTGAAGTAAATTTTGTCTTGATTTGATAGATGAGGAAACAGGATCAGAGATGGATTCGTCTTACTTAGGGTTCACACAACTAGTGGATGGTAGTGCTGATATTCAAACTCAAACCATCTTACTGTAGGATCATGAATTTTCCATTCCATCAAGTGGTAAGCTATTATCTCTTTATTTCCTGAGAATTGACAGCTAACTTTCCATCTCTTTCTATTGTCTTAGATTTTCTTTTATCTCTTATCTCTTATTTAAGTTTTTTTTTCAGGGAATTTTTATTCTCTTTATTTGTAAATAAAGAGTGACATATCTGAAAGATATTCTTTCCCTTGCTTTCTAGAGTAATTCTTTTTCTGACTTGTATCATACCTGCCTTTTTCTCTTTATAGCTCTTCCAATTTTTATTGTAATATTAAGCAATGGCCGATGCTTTTTCATTTTTAATGATTGCTCATCTTTCAATGGAGGTGATTGTGTTTGGGTTTTTGCTTTTCTTAAAATATGGGGGATGGAGTAAGGGGAGTGAACTAAGGCACCAAATTACCTCAGCTGGATTATATTGTCTCCAAATTCCTTCTCACTAAATCTGTTCCATTCTCTGTTCTTCTGGGCACATCTTATTTCAAATTTTGGCATTCTGCTTTTCAAAGTGAATAGAAGTTTAGTGTGACTCTTAGTGAAGCTGCACATATCACCATTATCTACTAATTTAATGTGAACAACATATACATGTACAGTTAAACAAATAATGTCATGAAAATAAAATGCCATTACCCAGCTTAAGTAACTCAGTTGTTCAAATTCCATGGAGTGGGGAAAGCTGTACTATTGACTATCTTTTCAGGTGGTGTTTAAAGAAAAAAGAATAAGCAGCAAGAGTAGTCGTTGCAGCTATGTTTATTGATGGACTCTTTAGGAACAGGTACTTCCTAGGTGTTTGCATGGAGTGTCCCTCTTACTTCTTCCCTCTGGGAGCAGACTTTGCTACAAGCATTTTACAGTTGAGGAAACAGGTTCAGAGAGATTAAATAACTTGTCCAAGGTCATTTAGCCAGTAAGAGGCAGAGCTAGAACCTGATTCCAGTTCTTCATCTATCTTAGTGAGGGGTTTGGGGAAAGATCTTCACTGATTAGAATCCCACTCTTATAACAGTTTATAAATCTGGATAGGGAGTGCTGTGGAAATGTTGTTTATGTTTTATGTAATTATATAACAGTGTAGGAATAATTACTCAGATAATAACAGTGAAAGATTCTAGCTAAAAGCATGAAGAATTCGACCAGGCTGGCACTTTCTAAATGAAAACTCCTTTCTTGAGGCAGAGAACGCGGCTACAGAGGGGTTAGATGTTCTTAATGATTAAGAGGGACCAGAAAAAGGAGTCAGTAGTGAGCTGTGGGCTGTCACTCAGTAAGCCAGTTGAGTGACAAAATACTGCAGATATCTCCATGGAATACTTCCATTCTAAAATTCTGTGACAATTCTCTCACTGTCCATTAGAGCTCTCATGAGATGCTTAGAGCTTTACCACTACCCACAGAGGGTTCTTCTACTCTCAAGGCAGTAGTTCTAAACCAGTTGATATGATGTCTCCCAGGGGACATTTGACAATATCTGGAGACATCTTTGATGGTCACAGCTGGAGAAGGTGCTATAGGCATGGAGGGAGCAGAAGTCAGGCATGCTGCTAACTCGTACAATGCACAGGACAGCTCCCCACAGCAAAGGAGTATCAGACTCACAATGTTAGTAATGACGAGGTTGAGAAATCTCGCTTTAAGGTAAATACACCAACAGATAGTGGCCCTGTGTGAGAGGGTGAGGCGTGGCTGGAGGAGGAGTAATGGTGACCATACAGCTTCAGTATCTGAGTTCACTTAGGTGGGCTCCTACAGAGAAGTAAAGGAACTTGTATTGACCTTTGAAATTCAAGTTCATACTTTCTGATTCCAAATCCAGTGATTTCCATAGTTCTACCATCTTAACTTAGCAAGTGTTCTGCACAATTTCATAAAAGCTTTCTTTTGCAGAGAATGTTTTGTTAGAAAATAACTCAAAGTGGAGTTTAAAGATACAAACAAGTGTGCTGTTGATAAACACTTCTAAAAATGAAAAGTTTTCAGGGAACATGAATCAAGTTTAAAGTACCAAATCTCAGCTCTGTATAATTTTTGAAAAAAGATTACCTTTGAGAAAATTATGCAAATGTGTGAATATCTATCTAACAGTCCCAAATACAATTTACTTCAGTAAGTTGGTGGAAAAATTGCTCTGTGTTTCAGAACAAATATTGGTTTATGATGTGATGCTGTAAAGAAAACCTAGATTTACATAATATTAGGGGTAAGTTTTGCTACTTTTTCCTGTTTTCCTTATAGTAGGTTTATATCAATATTTTACCTATATCTTTTTATTTTTCATATTTTAATTAATTTTATTTTCCTCAATGAGCTTGTTATGGGCTGCTCTTTGGTGATGGTTGGAGGGGGTACAGGATATCCAGATGAGTCTTCCAGACTTCACAATCCAAGGGCTTTCTTTGTCTTCTCTTTGCTGCCACCAAGAAAGGCTGCTTACTGAAAACATGTAGCCTCATTTCCTGTTTTTCCAATTAGGTCGAGTCCTGGAGGGCTTTTTCCTCCTGCCTTGTTGACCCCAGTTCCTGCACTGTCTGTGGCAAACAAGAGGTATAGTCTACTTCAGTATGAATTCCTCATCTTCAGGAAGCATCTTTTTTAACTGATACTTTTCTGAAATTTATCACTTCTGGGCCTTTTCACCCCGTACTTTTTGTTATTTCTTCTTGTTCAGCCTCTGCCTTATCTTGGCTGCTTTGAGAAGCCCTTAGATGAATTCTGGAGTCTACAGATTATCTATGTCCTGATTTTACTGAAAATAGAATTTGTGCAATTTAATGAATTTGCACTTTCATAAGATTTTCAGAAGGAGAAGAAGTATTTGTACTGGAATTCTGCTCCAGTTGTAAAGTATGGTGGGCACATTATTTCATAAACATAGGTCAGGGGCAAAGTGAAATACATCTGCAATTTTTAAAATATACTGTTTCACCCACACACTTATGAACATTTGTAAAAATGGGGAGGAGATATGGGAAACCATGTGTAATCTTCACCTTTATTTAGTTTTTAATTCTGTTGTTTTTTTTTTTTCTGTCTCATCTAAGTCTGAGCATCTCTGTCAGGCAGCTATGGATGTGTTTCTAATCTCTTTAAGACAGTTACATTGCTCAAATTGCGCCATCACATTAGGGACAACGAGACAAGTGCTTTGACAGTCGATGTGGCGTGGCATTCGTGCATTGTTGGTCTCTCCCTCCTCCCCCAGTGTCACACTATCTAGATGCTCCCACCTGCTTATTTACAGACATAGCTGTAGAGTACTGGGGGATAACTGTGGCCTTTTTAAAACCACAAGTCAGGATATAGAGTCCATGAGCATTTCAGAGAATGGCTGAGTCATCGCATGGAGAGCAGTCTTTATTTCTGGGTAACCTGGAAGGTATAAGCGTTCCCTGAGATCTGATACTTTCACTCACATGGCATGATACCATCCCTACCACCATCTTTGAATGTCAAAGACAAGATTATCTATGTATTCCTCTTATTATTATCTTTCAGAGTCATTTAGCTGCTTGCATCAGTCTAGTACATTTTCTGGGTTACTGTTTGTTATATTGAAGGCAGAAATGGTTGGGGGATGGGTTGAGTAGTGATGGCAGTGAATATGAAAAATGATTTTTACAAACAAAGAGCATTTTACAATGTATTAAGTTCTGTGCAGTCGATGATACAAAGATGAGTAAATCATATGCCTCACCATCAAATGGAAGGCAGTAGACTGACACTTATTAAACACCTATTATGTGGCAAATATTGTGATAGGCATTTTATTTAGTCTTTTTACCAACTCCTGTGTGTGAGCAATATTAGCCTTGTCTTAAGGAAGACACTTCTGGAGCTCAGAGGCAAGGGGTAGAGCCCAGACGTGGATCAGTGACCTCAAATCTCACTCTTCTACTGCACCACACTGATCACACTTCAGCGGAGGGAACAGCCATGACTATAATTTCCTGACATGTGAGTGATTTCTAGGTGGGACTAGAACTGAAACCAGGCTGCCTCAGCGTTTCCAATTTATGTACCTGTGTTGAGGTTCCCTCTAAACCTCTGTCCTACAATTATGGGTACTGTTTGAAATTCCATCTGTGTCTGGAGGCTGGAGAGTGCGCTGGAAGGGAAGTAGGGGTTGAGGCATTAAGCACTTTTGAGACTTTTAATGCCAGGAAGATGAAAAACTAAACACAAATATTGCTGAGAATGCATTACCTCTCACCTGGAAAAAATATGTAAACCAGCAGGTCTCTTACCTATTCTTTAAGGGAAAGCTTATACAAGCATGTTCTGTCCTATTTACTCCTCAGTGGCTGGTCTCACACTTTCTGGCTTGGCATAGGTGTGGGAAATCTGATGCTCTTTTGTGCCACTCTTGTGGAGAATTCAACACTTGTCACTTGAGTTGGCTGTTTCCTACCCCTCCATTCTCAAGGACTCACCAAGTCAGTTATCTTACCTCTTGACCCTCATGCACTTTCGTGTTGAGTCCACTGTACTTTCTTCCTCACGAGCATTTGCTTTGAGCACAGGCTATTTGAAGTAGAAGTTTACAATGTGCCATTTCCTGTGTCACATGAAGATAATATGGCTGTACAATTAAAAAGTTTAGCAACACTGACATTTCTGTGCTTGCGCTAGAATTAGCTTGATATCCTCAGGGATTGAAGAATGCTGCCACCTGCTAGGAACATATGCATATATTTGAGTAAAGGTTAATTAATCTGTTCAGCAAAATGATTCAGGTGTGGGCTCAAGAGCTACTTGGTACATTCTCAGGTAACAGAGCCCTGTGTTCTAAGCACTAGGTCAATTTTGGGTAAGACAATTTGAAGGTTCCCTTTCAGGGAGATAGTGGGTAGAATTGTGGTTTGATTGATTATTTCAATCTTAACTGTCAGACACATTATCTGTGGTTTGACTAGATGCTCCTCCTTGCAGGTTTGTGCGCAGGTGTCATTAATTCTATGTCAGACTAGTTGTACCTGCTGTAGGGGAGCAAATGTCCCTTTCTCTTAAACTCTGTGTATCTATCTTTTTAAAAGATTTTTATTAAAAATATAACTAACATACAATATATTTGTTTCAGATGTACAGCATAGTTATTCAACATTTATTTATCTAAAAAAAGTGATCACCATGATAAGTCCAGCAAGCATCTGACATTTACCAGGCTATCACAATCTTATTGACTATATTCCCTATGCTGTCCATTACATCCTCATAACTTATTTGTTTTATACCTGGAGATTTGGACCTCTTAAGCCCCTACAACTTTCCCCCCTTTTAAATTTTTCAATTACAGTTGCCATCCAATATTATATTAATTTCAAATGTATAGCATAGTTATTAGATCTTTATATAATTTATGAAGTAATTCCCCCGAGTAGTATCCACCAGACACTATACATAGTTATTATCATATTATTGACTATATTCCCTATACTTTACATCCCCATGATTATTTTGTAACTATCAATTTCTACGTCTTCACCTTTTTCACCCTGCCCCCAACCCCCTCCCATCTGTCACGCCGATATATCTAGTACCAATCTGACACCATACATAGTTATTACAATAATTTTTACTATCTTTCTTACACTACACCCTACATCCCCATGACTACTGTCTAACAACCAATTTGTACTTCTTAATCCCTTCCCCCTTTTCATCCACCCCGCCAACCCCTCACCTATCTGACAACCATCAAAATGTTCTATCAGTTTGTTTCTGTTTTGCTTGTTTATTTTGTTCTTTAGATTCCACATATAAATGAAATCACATTGCATCTGTATTTCTCGGACATATTTCACTTAGCACAGTACTGTCCAGGTCTTTCCATGCCACCACGTATGGCAAGAACCCATTCGCTTCCCTGCCTGAGTAATATTCCATTGTATATACGAGTGTGTACCACCCACCCTTTATCCATTCATCCATTTGCAGACACCCAGGTTGCCTCCACATCTTGGCTATTGTAAACATTGCTGCAATGAACATATGGAAGCACACATCCCCTCAAAATAGCATCTTGGGTTTGTTTGGATAAATACCCAGAAGTGGGATTACTATACTCGGCCCTTCTTTATCTCTTGTTATAGCTTTTGTTTTAAAATCTATTTTGTCTGGTATAAGTATTGCTACTCCAGATGTTTTTTCCCGTCTCCATTTTCATGAAATATCTTTTCCCCATTCCTTTACTTTCGGTTTGTATGAGTCTTTTAATCTGGGGTGAGTCTCTTGTAGGCAGCATATATAAGGGTCTAGTTTTCTTATCCATGTAGCCACCCTATGTCTTTTGATTGGAGCATTTAATCCACTTACATTTAAAGTAATTGTTGATATATATGTAGTTGTTGCCATTTTATTATTCACATTTTTTCTTTTTCCTTTTTTTTTTTCTTTTTCATCTTAAAGAAGTCCCTCTAAGATTCTTTGTAATACTGGTTTCGTGGTGATGAATTCCTTTAGATTTTTGTTGTCTGGGAAACTCTTTACATGTCTTTTGGTTCTAAATGATAACTTTGCTGGGTGAAATAATCTTGGTCATAGTTCCTTTTTTCCCCCCATCACTTTGAATATTTTGTATCAATCTCTTCTGGCCTGCAAAGTTTCTGTTGAGAAATCAGCTGACAGTCTTATGGGAGCTCTCTTGTAGACAACTGTTTTTCTCTTACTGTTTTTAAGATTCGTTCTTTGTCTTTAAACTTTGGCATTTTAATTATGATGTGTTTTGGTGTAGGCCTCTAAGTTCATCTTGTTTAGGACTCTCTGTGCTTCCTGGGACTTTATGTCTATTTCCTTTGCCAGGTTAGGGAAGTTTTTAGTCATTATTTCTTCAAATGGGTTTTCAATTCCTTGCTCTCTTCTCCTTCTGGTGCTCCTATGATGTGAATGTTGATACACTTGATATGGTCCCAGAGCCCCTTAAACTATTCTTTTTGCTGTTCTGTTTGGGTGTTTTCTGCTAGCTTATCATTTATATAGTTGTATCAATCCTCCCTCTCCTTTATCTCATCTACTGTTGATGCCCTCTAATACATTTTTTATTTCAGTTATTATATTCTTTATTTCTGACTTTTTTTTTTTATGTTTTCTATCTTCATTTTTTATGTTTTCTATCTTTTTGTTGAAATTCTCCCTGAGATCATTGGGCATCCTTATAACCAGTGTTTGGAACTCTGCCTCTGGTAGATTGCTTGTCTCCATTTTGTTTTTCTGGAGCTTTGTTCTGTTCTTTAATTTGGGACGTGTTTCTTTGTCTCTCATTTTGGCTGCCTTCCTATGTATTAGGTAGAGCTGCTATGTCTCCCAGTCTTAGCAAAGTGGCCTTATGTAGTAGGTGTCCTGTGGGGCTCAGTGGTACACCTGAGCTGGGTGATCCAGTTATGTCCCTTGTGTGGGTTGTGTGTGCCCTCCTGTTATAGTTGAGTCTTGGTTGCTGTTTGCACATCAGTGGGAGGCACTGACCCTCAGGCTTATTGGTTGTGAGGACTGGCCTTGACTACAGTAGAGGAGCTGTTGTGTAGGGGTTGACCCTACAGAGCAGGATTCACTTTAGCAGGGCTCTGGTACCTGCCCAGTCTGCCCTATGGATGTGTCATCCTTGGATGCAGCCAGATGCTGCTCCAGCTGAGTCTGAAGCTGGCCACCAGGTGTGCCAGCCCTGGGGCCTCATGGGAGGGGGCCCACCAAGCTCAACTGCAGCCTATGCCCTGCCCTGGCATGAGCCACAAAGAAATCTGCAGATGGCCACCACTTGCTCTGGGCTTGCAGGTGCCTTGAGAAGCCAAACCATGAATCAAAGCTGGCTGCCACTAGGGCCAGGCTTAGGGCTGATCATCCAGTAGTAGGGGACTTGCCAAAACCAGATACTGCTTCTTTGGGTTTTGTGAAACTTTGAGAGATTTTAGGAAAGTGCACAGCATGAGCCAAGATAGTTCATTTATGTGGAAAAGCCACTGCAAGCAGCTTGGTTGTGCCCAAAAGTTGGGTGGGGTGGAGGTCTCAGGGAATCACTAGGGCAGTGCTAATAAGTGGTGTTAGGTTGATGAAGACTCAGATATGGCACCAACCTGTGTCTGCATGCTGTGTTGGGGGAGGGCTCAACAAAGAAACAGTGGCTTCTCTTATCTCCTCCATCTGGGAGAAAGCTGTCCTCCAGCCCTTGCGCTGTAGCCAGACAGTTCAGTTCCTCCCTGTATGTCCCTGGTGCCTTTCGAGCTGCTGCCCCAGTGCTGTAGCTCAGAGCAAGTTAATCCATCAGTGGGTAAGACCATGCATGAATCCTTTAAGAGAAATGCCTGGAACTGCAGCAGCACTTCACCTCACCCTGCCACAATCTCCACTGGTTTTCACAGCCAGAAGTTACGGGGACTTCTCTTTTTGGCACTGGAATCCTGGGCTGGGGTGCCTGGTGTGGGGATGGGACCCCTCACTTTTCCAGTGGTGACCTCCACAGCTGAGATATCCCTCCCAATTTTTAATGGTCACATGTGGGTGTGGGACCAGTCCATTCTGTGTCTAAACCCCTCCTAACAGTCTTGAAGTGGTGTCTTTTGTATCTTCTTAGTTGTGGGACTTCGGTTCAGCTAGACTTTACGCGATTCTCAATGATGGTTTTTTGTAGTTTAGTTATAATTTTGATGTGGTCATTAGAGAAGGCAAGCATAGCGTTTACCTCCTCTGTCTCTGTGTATTTGTTTTTATATAGTGCAATATAGTGCACGGAAATGGCAGCTGTTGTGGAGGTATATACACAATGACCGGGATTATATTTAGTCAATGTAAATATAGGTTTATAAATTTGATACCATTTAATTACCCTCTCCCTGTATATCAATTCTTCATTCTCTGAAGACCTTAATTAGTTAAATATGATGGCCAAGCTTTTGAGAGTTATCTAAATCTTCTAAAGTCTTTGGGAAAAAAAAATGTTGTTTTCAGATACCTATTTATTGAACCCTTTTTGTCTTTGATTTACAAAGAGCAGTAGTACAACACTGAAAATTGCTCTCTGGACAAATAAGACATCCTTCTCAAATCAAGATGGTGGCTTGACCTGAAAGGAGACTTTTCACCTCCCAGAGAAGCAGAGTAGTGAATCTTGTCTCTCTTTTACTTAACTTGCCTCATTTTAAGAAAGGACCTGTTTAAAAATAGTTATCTTTTATTCCTTGCCTGTCAGGACCTCTCTGCCTTCTCTTAAAAGTCAGCATTTACTGATGTTTTTTGATTGACATCCTCCTCAGTACTAAAAAGGAACAGAGAATGGGAGAATGTTCCATTTTATTGACAGGTGCTGAGACCTTGTCAGGGACAATTGCTTAGTAACCTCTATGGTGCCACTTTTGAGAAAGGGGGAAGAAAATGACAGAATTACATATAAATGAAAGGAAAGCATATGTGACAAAGTCCAACTATCATAAAACATTGAATTTTTTTTTTTTAACACTAGGTCTTTAAGTTAGCAATGTAACTTGTAAAATCTGCACAAATTACCTTTTTCTTCCCTTGGTTGTTGGACTGAAGAGTTGAGATAATAGCAGTTTTCTGAAAAGTTGTGGGGACATGGATATGGGGACATGGAAAGCAGCTGCGTTCAGGGAGAGAAGACCTGAATTCCTGTCTCAACTCTCATCCAGACTGTTTGATTCTATGCATTCCACTTTACTTTCCTGAGCTTCATTGATGAATGGAGAAATCCACCCTTGTAAAGATAAGATAAGAGATAAATGTGGCAAGTCACTGGTGGGTTTTGAACAGATTGCTATTTCTGGAAAGCCGATCATTTGGTGGTGGGGAGGATGGAGTAGAGGTAAGGGATGGTGAAACCAATGTCAGCACAACCAACTAGGAGGCTGATATGTGGGAAGGAATACAAACACTTGAAAAACTGGTTGTGGAATGGGGAAGGTAATGGATACAAGAGATATTTCAGATGTAAAATAGAGTACAACAACTGATTCAATGTGGGATATTACTAGTAAGAGATTCAGGAAAAGAAACTCATTTGAGGAGAATGATAATGAGTTTGGTTTCAGTTATACTGCTTTTGAAGGGGTGGTGTTGGTTTACGTGGTGATTTCCTCAGAAAGAGATATGGGTGTCAAAAAACTCAGGAGTATGCATTCAACAAGTTGGTACCTTGAAGAGTATCCCTCAGAAAGATATATGCACTGTAAACAAAGCTGCAGTGAACATTGGAGTACACGTGTCTCTATAGAGAAATGCTTTCAGATTTTTTTGGTAGATACCCAGGAGAGCGATTGCTGGGTCGTATGGTAATTCTATTCATAATTTCTTGAGGAACCTCCACACTGCCTTCCATAGCGGCTGCACCAGTCTGCATTCACTAACAATTGTCACCCCAATAAATTTAATTAAAAAAAAAAGAAAGATATATGCAAGTCCTAACCCCTGGTTTTTGTGAATGTAACTTTATTGGGAAGTAGGGTCTTTGAAGTTGGCATTGAATTAAGGATCTTCAGTTGAGATCATCTTGGATGTAGGGTGACTAATTCTTTATAAGTATCCTTATAAGAGAAAGGAGATTTGACACCCAGAGATCTCAGAGATGGCAGAGATTGGAAGACAGAGATTAGAGTTATGCTCTGCCACAGACCAAGGAGTTCTAGAAGCTACCAGAAGCTGAAAGAGACCCTGAAAGAAACCCACTGGAGCCTTCAGTTGGAATGTAGCCCTGCTGATGCCTTGATGTCAGACTCCTGGGATCCTGAAGTGTGAGAGAATAAACTTCTGTTGTTTTAAGCCACTCGTTTTATGGTAATTTGTAATGGCAGCTCTGGGAAACTAATGCAGTACCACTTTTGAGAGCTCAGTATATACTTTTTTGAATGATGTTGCTCTTGTGTTGTGAAGTAGGGGAAAATGAAGTTATTTATTCATCTTTATTAGCATTTTGTTCCTGGGTGTTTTCAAAGGTGGCTTTTCTTGTGAATCAGCAGAGGTAGAAATGAAGTAGTTCAGAAGAATGAAGTTTAGGACACCTTAGTAAGTGTAAAAGAGTTTGAGTTACAGACTGATCCGCCCCCTCCCTCATTTATTTCATTTATTTCCTTACTTCCGTCCTCCCTTCCTTTCTCCCTCTTTCCCTCCTTCCCCCTCTTCCTTCTTCTTTCTCTCACAATTTCTTTATAGTGGATGATTTTCTGTTATTTAAAAAATTAGCTTTAAATATGTTTTTCCACTTCTAACTTCCAATCGGAACTTATCACCTTTGAATAAACAGTGTTACCACCTCCAAAAGTAACTCGAGCCATGTATTCCAGTTAAAGATATGATTTTTTTCTCTTGAGCCTTTTGAAGTATTGAAAAATAACTTGCAGACCCCTCTGACTTCACCGCTACTGTCAATGTTTGGTAAGATGTCACTGCCAGGAGAGCAGGGACTGTGTTTTGACCACTGCCTCATACAGGCTATGGCACAGAGTCGGTGTCCTCATGTGTTTGCTGACCTCATCTGTTCACTGAAAGATTGGATTTACTGGCCTCTTGTTGCAGAGTTCTTAAAGTGAATTTTCCACAGAAGATTGGAAACATTTAAGTGTCTCAGGCTTTCATGAATTTGGTAAACCACCGTTATGTTTGCATATCAATAAATGTGTTCTTCATTGCACGTATCAAAGGATACAAGTCAACCTGACTTAAACACAGGGCCAGTATTGGCTTGTGGAACAGAAATTCCAGAACTATTGACTTCAGGTGAGGGTTGACCAAGCGGCTCAATGAGGCCAAGGAGGAACCAGTTTCTTTCTGTTTTTCTGTTCTCCCTTCCATGGTATCAGCTTTATTCTTAGGTGGGATTCCCTTGCAGCTCCAGGAAGGCAGCCACGATGAAAGACAACTTCCTGCTTGTTTGTTAACATCCCTGGGAAAGAGTATCTCTACTGAAGCTGTCAAACAAAAAATCCTGAACATTCTGCCTATTGGGCCAATTTGGGCACATGTCTATCTTTGAATTCATCACTGTGATCATGAGTTAGAATTACACTACAAGAAAGACCTCGCTGGTTTAATGACATCTTGGCCTAACTCCTAAGGATAGGGTAACTGAGCCCCGTTTTGATTTAGCAGTCCTTAGTTTATAGACTCACTAGACCAGGCTATGTTAGCCTGGGAAAGCTGAGAATAATAAATAGGGCTGTATCTGTGTCCACGTGTATTGCATTCAGCCATGTTCTTTAGTAGTATTGTATATTACATAATCTCAAAAGTGATTGTTTGCAACTGACCCAAATGAGGGAGTCCCAAGACTTAGTCAGATTAGCTAACCTGCAAAGCACTTCCAGGAGAATTTATGGAGGGATGCAGTTGAAGATCTGGCAGTTTGACGTGACCTTACTTTCTCAAATTTATCATCTGTAACTGGATCTATTGTTTAGAAATTTTGTAACCTGAAAGCGTATAACTCCTTTGGAGAACGTTGTCGACCTCTCTGCTGTATATACATTTTTTTTTTAAAACAACTTTTGTATCCTTCAGTTAGTAAACCTTGTTTGATTTGCCCAAGCCAAGGTCAATGTTTTTTCTCCTCAGTGGATCTGAGTCTACGATTGATGTTTGCCAATTCACCTTATAGATTAACTGGAGCGACGGCTGGGTTTAGTGCCACCTAAACCGTATAGCTTTCTGCAGTGGACCAGGGCTAGAACTGATTTGGGAGAGACAATCACAATGTCTCCTTTTTTTCATTTTCTGTTCAACTTATAATGAATATTTCACTTGCTATCACAGAGACCATTAATGTCTTCCTTTTGCAAATGAGAAGACAGTGCGATCACACCCCTCTAATTTAAATTATTTATTAGTCTAATATAGATTATTTGTTTATATAAAGAATATTTGGAGGTCTAAGAAATGTTACTAGAACGTGCATGCCATAGGAAGGTGGTTTTGATTTATTTCACGGAGTCTCAGGGCTGAGATGGACAAGGAAAGGTGGAGCTTGGGTTCCAACCCTGCTTCATTCATGGTGCTGCTTTCTCAGATGTTTCATGCATATTGTAGTTGTGTGTGCGGGATTCCATTTAAGTTCTGATGCTCCAACATTCAGGTTGACAACCTCCTCCATCCTAGCTCTGTGACCTTGAAAAACAAAGCCCTTCCCCTCTTTGGTCCTCAGTTTCCTTTACTTGCAAAATGAAGGGGCTGGACAAGAAGTTCTTGAAGTTCCCTTCTGTCATCGAGAGTCTATGATTTTGAGACTTTTGCCTTTGACCAAAGTGGTACATTTTAGTTGCATGAAAACTGACTAAATGACTACCTTGGAAGTTATTAATTCGGCGAAGCTTCCCCATCTTAGTGAGTTTTCAGCTGGCTAATGTCACATGACAGTCATAAAATGCCAGCATGGCTGGTGTGGGATGGAGTTAACAGTATGAGATTTGCTAAGTGTTTCTGTGCGATCAGTGTGAAAGCAATCACATCTCCAGAGTGAGAAAGGTCAGTGCCCTGTAGCTGCCAAACCTCACCACACTAAGGGGACACGAAGGGGACTGCCACCCGCTGAACACAAATCAGGCTACAAAATGAATGCCCTCTGCAGTTGCAGTCTAATAGCTCTGAATGTCAAATGATATTACTTTGGGAGACTGTTAAGCCCCCTTCTCCGTGCACAGCAGTGTATAAATCCCCTCATCTCATTTGATTAATCTGAGAGATGAGAGACTATGTTATTAGCCATGGAAAACATGACTGCCATGTGATAGCCTGTAGTATTACTGAGCATGAAATTAAGTTTCTCTCTCTTTTTTCTTTCCTGCTTCCGGGTTGCTTGAAGCGGGAGGGGGGGATAAAACCTCATTGATCTTAATTAGTGTCCTATATGACTTGATGTTAGTGAATATACACATAAATAAAAAATGGATTATACAGTGGATCACACCCTTTTGTCTCCTAAAGAGAGGACTTTTTCTTTCTCTGATTTTCAATACCCACACTTTAAACGCTGAAACACACGCCTGGACTTGGCAGGAAGGAGACTATAATATTAGTAGTGGTTATCTCTGGCTGGTAAGATTTCAAATGATTTTTTTTTCTTTATGTTTTTATATTTTATACATTTTTACAGTGGCCACACAGTATAACAAGAAAATATGTGTGTGTTATTTCAAAAAATACATTATCCTTTGATAATTCTTTTCCCCAGAAAGGCCCTTGAGAATGCTGCCTTTTTTTTCCATCCTGCTAAAATGGAGGGAGCTACCTGAAATGCTGTGTGAAATAGATGAACCGAGCCCTGCCTAAGAAGCATCCCGCTTGCTCCTTTTCAAGACCTGGAGCCACTGTGGCCTGACAAGTGGTAAGAAATGTGATAATAAAGACGATGAGCCACTCCAGGGCTGGATTTCATTTCCAGCTTAATTAAATCCCAGAAACACACCTGACCTCTAGCTTTGAAGAGCTGCTGCAAAAGCCAGGTGCCCTCATCAGCTTGGGCTCGCCCCGCAGTGATTGTGGGAAGCCAGTTTGAAAGGAGAGGGTAGAGGAAGGCAGAAGCCAGTGAAGATGAAACAGTGGAGTCAGGAAGCAATATTTCAGAGAAAGCATTCTATCCAGTGGGCGATTGGTTTGCCCTTCTTCTTAAAAGGTGAACAGCGAAGCTAACCTCCAAATGTACTGAATTGAAACTCTTCCAGTGGCACCCTGCTGCCCTGCCACCTGTGCCCCTGCACCAGGTCCTCGGCGAGCTCCCTGCCCCCACCTGTTGTGCAAATTTGGTACAAAATGCACAGGGTTGGCACAGGTCCAGCCTGGCCCATCGGTACGTAAGGTTGGCTCGCTCCTCCTGCACTTCCAAACTCATGGTTACTTCCAGCCCTTCCGTCATTGCTGTTGCCGCCGATGCCGCTGTCCAGGGTCTCTCTGTTCTATATCCCAGAGACCAGAGCTTCTCTGGAAATGTAAATACAGAGGAGAAATCCTGGCTGTGATTTACTGAGCCCCTAAGAAGCAGAGCCTGAGACAGGGACTTGGGTACCTGGCATTTATGGAGGGGGTGCTGTTAGGAGACACCAGGAAGGAGGCAGGGGCAGGAGACAAACGTGAAGGGCTGAGAAAACATGTGGCCTCGGGAGACTTGGCCTTGGCCTGATCCCCAGGGGGCTCTGCAGCATAAACCACACCATGGGGTGCTTCTTCACCTTGAGGCCAAGAGGCCTAGCGAACCCCTTTCAGTCATTTGCTGTGGACGTTCCTGGGGTTGAGGACATGACTCCTTAGGCCAGGAGGCTGTCATTAGTCAAGAGCAATTATCTGAAGGAAGGGGCCAGTTAGAGCTCATGAAAGCCCATATTCACAGTGCTGGGGGGTCATTGTACCAACCCAGACAGGGGCTCTGCAGGGCACCATCAGCACCCACTGAGCCACAGTTAATCCATACTGCTTCCCTTCAGAACCAAAGATGACCCTGGGGGTTGGGGAGATGGAGTCACTTCCATTCAAAGTATTGTGAAGATTGTTGCAAATATGTGTAATGCATAGGAGGTACTTGATAAGAATCCCTTGACCCCATGCTGTGAATATTTCCTGCTCCCCTTTGATTTTTGAGCATTTGGTACCTTCACAAGAATTGCCATCATAGTCAGAAAATAAGAATATATCTATCTCTTTGATTCAAGTGTAAGTTTCTTAAGGGAAGAAATCTTGCCTTATCTCATATGTAGCACACCCGCCTGTACACATGCCTTGTCCATAGTGGGCTACTAATCAACACCAGTTAAGTACTCCTTGAATTTGGGGGCCCTTCCTGGTGTTATTATTTCCATCAATCACTCAACATTAATTCAATGTCTATTGGTTGTGAATAGCTTGAGGGGCAGCGTGTTGGTGGCTGTCTGTTTTACCTCTTACCCATCTGTCCAAAAGTCTCAGAGGCCATGAAACAGCAAGAAGAAGATAAGCATTGAGGCAGCTCTACTCTAGCAGAGATTTAGTTACTGGATCAGGAAGAAAGGCAGCCATGTAGGGGGTCATGTAAGAGAAAGAGTGGGTCTCCTACAACGAGGAGTCTTGGACCATCATTCATTAGTTAGTTTTTGCATTGGTAAAATGGAACAAATAGTCTGTCTGGCTGAACTCACAAACTGTTAATGGAAAATCAAAGAAGACAATGCAGGTGAAGCCCACAGACTGTGCAGAGAAAATTAATACATACTGAAGGACTGATGATGGCTCAAAGGCAAAGATTGGAGGCAAAAGGGCTTGGAATCCCTCCCTGAAGTTTAGATAGCACATTCTACCTTCACCTCACATGTGCTTAGAATTCAGTGCCTCGGGAAAAAAAGAGAAAAAGGAAAATCAGCGTTCTTCCCTTTTCACCAACAGACTTTAGGTATCTGTATATGCTATAATTAGGGCCACAGCGTACACCTCCAATTTCTGAAAGTTTTCCATTTAATTTCACAAGGACATATACACTTTACAATGTCTGACACCTGCTCAAACAGGCAAATAATTGTTTTGACACTGTGACAGTTGTAGAGGGCATATTTTTTAAAATTCTGAAACCTGCCAATGCGATAATAAAGAGTCTAATTCTCATTTGCCAGGGCCATGAGCTCTGTTGGCCAAATGACTCCCCGATGTCCTGCCAGCCACATTTCCCAGCTCCTGATTGGCTGGTGGAGGTTTAGTTCCACGTAACTGTTCCGTTCCGCACTGATGAGTTTTCACCTTTAAGGATAATACCAATTATGTATCGAGTGCATCACTTGTGGGTTTCTTTGGATGGGCATTTTACTACTTACTCTCTTTGCTCGAAAAACAGCTTTAATTTAATTTAATTTAATTATTTAATTTGTTAGGCTATTTAGGAGTTTACTTCCCTGGTGGAGTGACCTTGCAGGGGTTGTAGGGCATGGAGCAGAGGAGAACTGGCCCTCCTGATCTGGGCAAAGGTGGCCAGGACCGGAGGGATGGCCTGAGGAATAGAGTTCAAGGAAGCAGGGAAAGAGAACATCTGGACATGAAATAAAAACTGTGAAAACTGACCAGAAGTACATCTTGTGTTTTAGGGTCAGATTTGGGAGGATGTGAGAAATACTGGGGGTAGAGGCAGTAGTGTGGTTTGCTTCCTGGACCACTGGTACTGTACCACTGGACTAAGAGCTTGGAGCTGGTAGGATGGGAGCCAGGCCAGGCAGCCTTCCAGAATCCTAGCTTTGGTCGGGGACCTCAAAGAACATCTCTTTCATTCCTACCACAAAATGGATGCAGAAACAGAGGCCCAGATTAGTGAAGTGACTCGTCCTAGGTCACATAGCTTGAAGATGTTCAGGTCAGGTGAAATTTATTCTGCTGGGCTTTCCAGGACACATAGAGGAATGCTCAGGTATCTCTAACCAGCTGCCAAAGGATTTTTATTTTTAAGCACTCCTACTGTGACTTGTGAATAGGTGAATAATGAAAATGTCTTTAAGATCTAGTGTTTCTTTTCCAAGGAGCATGTCTTGAACCTGGCCTATACACGGACACCAAAATGATCACTGGCTCACAGAATTTTGGAGCTTAAATTTGTTCATTTTACAGATGAGGAGACTGAGACCTCAAGGGGTGGCGTGGCCTGCTTAAGGTCACACGGCTGGTAACTGGCTCAGTACCATCAAGAAGTATGAATTGACCCATGCATGTATGATTATGTTGGGCTTTCCAGGTACACAGAGGAAATTAATCAAAGCACTTGTAAGCCAGCTGGGAAGATAAGATGCTACTAGCTACGCCCCATTTATCAGGCATAGGCCAGTGCCCTGGAAGGGTGAGTCCTGGGGTTCTGCTGAGGAGAATAGGCAGACACAAAGGAGAACCTATGTTCTAAAAGTGAGGGAAATATCAGACTTAGGATAGACAGTCATAAACAGGAGCTGATTGAAGGTGTAGAGGGAGAGCAGAAGCCAGGTGAAATGTTTATGCACGTGGAAAATTAAATTCAAACAGTGCAGAAGGGCATACGATGAAAGTCAGTGGTTCCTCATCCCATCCCTACTTTCCTCTGGTTCACTTCCCACAGCGAAGCCCTCTCTGCTTTCGATTCTTCCAGTGATTATCTCCAGAATTCTAAATAGCACATGAAAGCTTTATTTCTGCAATTATTAATTTTAAGTACTAGCTGTAGACTGTCTGTTATGCATGATATAATGCAGAATTTTCTCACTTCTCCAACCTTCCGTCCTCTCATCCTATTTTTCATGGTAATATTATTAGTTTGGGTTTTTCTATTGGTAGATTAATAATTTTAAAAAGTATGTTTCATGTGTTACATCTTGATCCATCAAATTTAGACAAATTTGACTTGCTGCTATGAAAGATATACGATGAATATAGAAGCCCTGAACTTCCTTCCACTTTTCCTCCTTCCAATTCCCATGATCTTCCAGCTACATCATTAAACATTGTTAACATTTATTACTTGAATTTAAAAAAATCAAGCACAAATATGGATCATTAGCAATGTTGATTACATATTATGCAATGTGTTCAAGTAGAATGACTGTCCTTTCTGAAAGCAGTGAACAAACAAGCAAACAAACAAAATGTATATAGATTAAGGCCATCACATTTTCAAAGTAAGTTTTCAAAATATTAAAATAGGAACTTATTTCAGTTTACTCCAGCTTCTCAAAATCATGACATTTTAATTTACTTCCTATACATAGTCTTTAATAGATTTTTGTTTTGTCTAAGGCATTTCTTTCTTTTTTTTTAATTGAAAAGAAACATGATTTCTTCATCATTTTACAAAGATTTTCTCATTTTATCACATTATATGTCAAATGAGAATCTATGAGTCTTTTTATGAAGACTTTTGTCCGGGAACTCTCCTTAACTTAAAATTTCAGTTGCAACTTTGTGTTTCATGGCCTGTTTCAGAGTTCTATCTCTGGTTTTCCTCTTTAATGCACTTATCACTCTGGCCTACTATTTCCATGATGTCCTTTTTCTTGGATTTTTTTTTTCTTTTGTCTGCTTAAGTATATCCTCAAGTAATGTTTCCCTCCAGAAAGAGTACATAAGGAGACAAATCTGTGAATCTTGCATGATTTAAATTTAGCCTTCACGTTTCAGTGACAATTTGGACTTAAAATTATAGACTCATGCTTATTTTCCTGCAGAGCTTTGAGCCTTTTGTGGCAGGTTGATTCTCCAGAAGCAGAGATGGAGTTTGGGGAGCAAGATGGTTATTATCTGTAAGAGCAGGATTGGGCCGCCTGAGAAGTGGACCTGGGATACACGTCTGACAAAGCCTCAGCCAACATGGCAGGCGCTCTGGAGAGGGTAGTACCAAAAATGTCCTGTGTTGAGCTGAAATGCCTGTGCCTTTATACCCCCCTTTCAGTCACCAGACACAGGCTGCCCTGAGAAGGGCATGGCTTCGGGCGAGGCAGCTCTCTGTAGCTGAGGCTGACCCTGCAGGGGCTGGCAACTGGAGGCTTTGTGCTGACTGTACTCCCTGCATCTGAGCAGCAAATCCTCCTTGAAGGGAGACTTGGCGAGTTGGGAGGGATGCATTCTATGTCTATCACAGTTGATCCATGGCATTCTTGAAAACAAAACGTGTTGTTTTTTTCTCTATATATGCTTTAGGATACTTTCTTTTCCCTTGGTACTATTGTCGCTCTCGGGGCATCTTGATGTGGACTCCCAAATGTGCACTTCCTCTACATGGGTGCAGGTATGCACGAAAGAGTTTGCCTTGATGCAGTACGCTTGGGTTGGGTTTCACGTCCATCACCTCCTTGGCTGGGTGCATTTGTGTAAGCACAGCCTGTCCACCCAGGGGTGTGGCCCTCTTTGGCGCGCTCATTGCGCAGAAGGATATGTCCTGATCATTTTGCTCAGCATTTGGAGAGGACTTATTAACCAGGTGCTTCCACTATATTGTGTTTACTCAAAAATAAGACCAGCTGGGCAATGAGCTCTAATGTGTCTTTTGGAGCAAAAATTAATATAAGACCGGATCTTATTTTCGGGGAAACACGGTATCAGTTACGTTTCTGTCTCCAGGTGTGGTGCTCATGGTATATTGATCTATCAAACATGGCCTGTCTTCCTAAAGATTGTTTCTCATAGGCTGACCCGCATTCAGTGATGTGGACGTGTCTATTCCGGCTGTTGGAAGGTCTGAGAGAAACCACAGGGATAGGAAATGTTAGCTCAGTTGAAACACAAACAGGTTGAATTGTTTTGAAAGGGCTGAAATGTTTACTGAATTTTTGCTCCATATTTTTTTTTAATTAAAGTTTATTGGAGTGACAATGGTTAGTAATGTTACATAGGTTTCAAGTGTACAATTCTATAATACATCATTTATATATCCCATTGTGTGTTCACCACCCAGAGCCAGTTCTCCTTCCATCACCATATATTTGATCCCTCTTACCCTCATCCAGAGACCCCTTCCCCCTTTACCCTCTGTAACCACTAAACTATTGTCTGTGTCTATGAGTTTTTGTTTCTTTATTTGTTTGTCTTGTTCCTTCGTTACTTTCAGTTTTATATCCCACATATCAGTGAGCTCATGTGGTTCTCTACTTTTTCTGTTTGACTTATTTTGCTTAGCATTATGATCTCAAGATCCATCCATGTTGTCACAAATGGCATTACTTCATCTTTTCTTAGAGACCAGGACTCACATGATGTTCAGCATTGCTTTCCAGTTGACTCTGTTCTTTCATGCTCTGCTCCTTTTTTGTTGCTGTTTATGGCATGGCCTGGACAATGCTCCTAGTCTCTTCTTTTACCGACTTCCATTCTGAAGTCTCTACTGGGCTCTGGTGACTATCATAGTGTCAGCCCATACTACATGTGACTTCAAAAGCAAGTTACATGTCATCTCTAAGTCTCTAAGTGAGGATAATTATGGTTTCTTTCTGAAACACATAAAGCACTTAGCATAGTTTCAGACATGTGTAAATACTCATTAAGTATCAGGTACGTCTGGAAAGTGCCTCCTCATCTTCGAAGAGCAATTGAAGTGCCATTTTCTTCATGAAGCTTTTCCAACCCATGCTCAGCTATATTTGGTCTTTTTCCCTCTGGGCTCCTATAATACTGGTACTTATCTCTGTTATTTCACATCTCATATGATTTATTTAGTTATCTCCTACATTAGTCTCTAAATCATGAGAATCCTATTTTATGTTTTACTATCATCTCAGCCTATTATAAAAGTGCCCGGCACCTAGTAGGCATTCAAAGACTATTGCAGATTAAATAATTAAGATAAATTGCTCTTTGGGGAAGAGATATATAGGAAAATAAGAGAGACAAAAAGATGGAGTTAAATTATATAGCATGGGTGAGGGAGAAGTTTAAGGATTTCATGGTATTCAATTAGTTGGCTGGCTAGGAATTGATGATTATAAAATATGTGATATGATCTGAACCACTGAAAATTGGGCAGGTGAATGAAATTCTATTTGAGAAGACTGGCATTCTTGAGAATTGACAGAAGCCGTATCTCTCATCAGCTTTAGCATTATTTTGGTTCTGCTCACAAGTGGTTATTAACGCCTGATCCTAACTACTTTACTGCAGAACCTAATATCCTCCCAAATGCCATCCTCTACAAACAGCCAAAGCAGTTTTTTCGACTAAATCCCTGAATTTCTCTCAATCTGCTGAGATGTATTTGCAATTATTTTTTTGGCCCAGAGAACATCCTTTTAAGACACAATTTTGAAAAAAAAATTCAAAATACCATTATGACATGTGCAGGAGAAATCTTTATTTTGGAGATTATTCACCTATGATTTGAATCTTTAAAATTGCTTGGTTTATGTGGGGGTTTATGATGTGCTGCAGATTTTTGTCCTTCACGAAGGAGATGGCTCAGCCAGCTACTCAAAGTGACTTTGATTTAAATATCATTATTAGGAAGCTGAACTGGTTCAGGAGACCTTAGACGCAAAACAGTTGTTCTGTTCAGGTCCCCAGGGACAAAGCAAGGGAACCAAGCCTTGTCCAGGACTCTGGGAAGGTGTCAGTTTGGATGACAGACTGGAGATAGTGAAACATGTTGAAATGATGTTTAAATAAGGATTATTTTTAAAGAACTGTGGTGTGAATCAATCACACGGTGTAATTTCAATCACATCCGGTCTCATCGGTGAGCTGACAAATTTACATACATTAAGTGTGAGATAGCTGGGTGGTTACAATTTTTTTTCTTAACTAAGAAATGGTGGCAGAAAGGCTCAGAGCCTAGCTTTTGTCTCTTTAAGGCTTAGCTAGCTGAGCTCACTCCCCTAGTGCTGACGGTCCCCTAAGGTTAACATTCCTTTAGACATAGCGTTTCACTGGACCCTCGTGACTGCCCTTTGTGGACAGCTATTCCATTTTCAGAGATGTTGAAATTAAGACTCAAAGAAGCTAATAACTGGCTCACAATCACAAAATAACATGTGCCTGCATTGTTCAGTTTGGGGTGTCTACTTGTCAAGGCTATAGTCCCAGTTGTTCAGTCAATTCGAGGTATTGCTATGAAGGTGCTTCATGTAATTCATATCCACAATCAGTTGACTTTAAGTTCGATTACTGTGGATAAACTGGACAGCCTGATTTAGCTAGTTGAATGTCACTAAGAGCAGAAATGAGGCTTCCCCGAAGAAGAAATTCCACCTGTGGGCTGTTTCAGCTCATGGCTGAGGGTACAGCCGGCCCTTCCTATGGCCTGATCAGTGGACAGGCCTAGCCAGTCCCCACAGTTTCATAAGCCAATTTCTTGCAATAAATCTCTTAATATGTATTTCCCACTGGTTCTATTTCTCTGGTTGAGTCCTGGCTGATGCAGTGACTGAGTAACTCCTTCTCAAATTATAAAAGCAATACCTTACATTTGTATTGAGCTTTATAGATTAGAAGTGCCCTCACTCATAGGATCTTTATTAAGTCCTGGGGCTGCGAGCAGGTAAGTCAACCAATCATCATTCTTGTCATCACCACCAATATCATCATCGTTGTCAGACATCACCATCATCACTGTTCTTGTTACCATTTTGCAGCCAAGAAAAAGAGTTATGCAGCTTGTAGGAGGCAGGCCTGGGGCCAAGAACCACCCCTTCTAACTCCAAACATGTGCAACATCAGTATCCACTGCACAAACCTTCAAATACCTTATCCTCTGGTTTCTGGATGTCTTCCAATGATCATTTCCTCACTGCAACTTATACTGCACCTATTTCTAGTCACCCCATCCATGGCAACTCTGGACCCTGTCAGCATCACTAAGCACATCATTTATAAAATCTCTATTTTATTATAAACATCCATTAAAAACCCCTCCAGGCAGGCGGGTTCTTCTTTTTCAAAGTTCTGGTCATTTTGAAGCCCCAATTTTAGAGCCTGCCCATGGACACTACCAGCTGACCTGTCCAGTACCCCAAGCTGAGCTGACTGGTGAAGGACTGTCCTCACTGTAGAAAACCTGTATAGAGTGGAAGAGGAGATTGTTTACTCAAATGCACAGTAGCCAACACAAGGAGTCCAGGATCACGAAGAATCGGGTAAACATGACACCACCAAGGGAAACTAATGAACCGCCAATAACTGATCCTAAAGGAATGGAGATCTATTGACTGTCTGCCAAAGAATTCAGAATAACTGGAATTCAGAATGGAAATTGGTACAGCAGTTTGCTTCTGTGCCAAAAACCCAAAAGAAGGGCCTCACTTCCCCACTTGGTGAGTGAGTGTTTTATGAGATGATGTTCCTTGTTCATACTTTTCTAAACATTCAGGCTAAACAAGTAGAAGCCCCTTGTAAGAAGACAGCACCAAAAAATTACAGGTGATTTAGATAAATGCGTCGGATAAGAGGGTTGAGCAGGAGTCAGCAAACTTTTTTTTCAAGGGCCAAATAGTAAATGCTTGAGGTCTTAAAGGCCAAGAAGTAGCATGGAGGCTGGTATGGAGGTGCTCATGCAACCATTTGAAATGTAAACATATGAAAAAACTCAATGTAAAATTGAGTAAAATTGAGTTAGCTTGTTAGCCGTTAAGAAACTGGTTGGCTTGGTCTGTGGCTGTAGTTTTCTGGCCTTTGCCATGGAGGACTGACTGGGGGGTGAGGGGAAAGGTGAGGTGGTCAGGCTGGAGGCTGGCAGGGGAAGGTGATGAGGGCTAAGGCTAGGATGGGGGCAGTGGGGAGGAAGGAAAAGGGAAGATGAGGTCAGAGGGAATGTAAATAGCTGATGAGATGTGTATAGAGATGAATCAGATGTGATGGAGAGGGATGGTTGCAACTTGTAACTCTGTCTTTGGGATTTACAAACATATTAGGATATTGAAAGCTCTGAGAAATCCTGCAGTAAATAAAATTATGTTCAGTCCAGCATTTCTAAAACTTATTTACCCATTGAGCCCTTTATTCATGGACTACCCACTAACGCCCCCAAGGAAGTAATATGTCGTGGACTAGGGTTTAAGTTTCACAGGCTTGTTCTGTAAGAACATTGCAAAACGCAATGTCCCATCAGGAAAACAGGAAGAATACCAGTTATTTTAACAGAGATAATTTAATATAGGGAATTGAATTGCTCCACAGGCATTTGGGTGACTGTAACTGCAGAAAGATGTGGTAACTACAGGAAACATCTACTACCCTTAGGGCAGTGGGAACAAAGGGAAGAAGTTTGGTTTCCTAAAACCAAACTAGTTCCTAGTTCCTAGAACTAGGAGCTTGAATGAAGGCCACCACAGAGCTGTAAGCAGGAGATGACACCTGGCTGGTGCCGGTTTCCCTGAAGGGAACCCAGTGAGTCTGGTTCTGGGAATCTGGGGGAAAAAAGGACCTAGACCAAACTGCTACAGTTAGGGTAGAGAACCATCGCTGAGGTGACATTAACAGGAATAGGAAGCAAAGAGCAAATTCCTTCTCTTTCCTTGAGATTTGCAGTCTCCCTTTGACACCCTTTATTTGCAGATCCTAACAGGAAGCCAGATGGCAAAGGAGAAGTTTTGTCTGTGGAGTTGAGCCTCAGAGTCATAAAACAGAGAACAGAAAGGTGGGTGGTGCTGAGATGATAGTTTAATAACCAGCGTAGATCCCAATCTAGATCCAACCTGTACAGTTAATTTCAAAGCAGCCCGAGACTGGATGACTCAAGAGCACTTCCCCTCCTTCCAAGGGATGGAACAGTCACAGGTATATTACCGAGGCTTTCCTTCTTTCTTAGATAGCAGAAGCTGTTTATCTGAATAGAGAAAATCATGGTTTTAATTACATTGCTCTTATAATTCAAAAGGGCTTAAATAAAAAGAAAAAAGATATTGGCAAAGAGCAAAACTCTTTGGCAACTTGTTCTAAAGAGTTTTCAGTGTCCCTAGATTCCGCTGTTCCTAATCCTGCGCTTGTGTGCTTCAACTTTCCATGTTAAGTACCAGGGATTAAGAGGTACCCCTTTAGTGCTAGTCATGGGTGCTTCATGGACAGCTTGGAGATGACAGGGCTGAAACAAGATTCACAAAGAAGGAAAGGGAAGCGGCACCTGTTCACCCAGAGAAGCCTTCTTCTGAGCGGGGCAGGGTGAGGCACCTTTCTGGAGGAGCTGAAGCTCTTCCCTTTAGATGTCCTAGTGGTCACTGTCGAATGATTTCTTACAGATGACACTGCTCCAGTGTGGAAACTCGACTTAGGGCAGTGGGCATGGTTTAAGTGAAGAAGATGGCTGGCTTTGCACAGAATTCCATCTCTTGCTACCTGAGTAGCTCTGAGATAGTCAATTCACTTTATTACTCCGTTATTGATAATAATTGTACCTGTCCTGTCCTCTCTTTTCTTTGGTTCATTCTGAGGATCAAAAGAGATGGTGGCTAAATTAAAAAAACATATTTCAAAGAGTAGAACAAAATGAAAACACAAGGAATCGATAATGATTAGATTTGGGCTATTTCGGTTCACTTGGTTCACTTGATTCTTGACTCTGTAAGATATATATATATATATATATATATATACATACACACATATATATCTTACAGAATATATAGAATATATATATATATATATATATATATATATATATATATATATATATCTTCTATAAGAGATACATAAAAGAGAGATACATCCTCCCCAACATTTCCTTCCTGTTAGAGAGAAGTTACAATGTGTACCCTTCTGGGCTTATGTTGAATGCTCATTTTCATACAATATGTGTCTCTAATGTTATCAACAAAGTTCTCAATGTGCAAGTAGACACCCAGGAAAAACACCTCTGTGTTTCCAGACCAATTCAGTTTTCTGTATTCATTATTTTCAGGTTTTCTTAGGGCCAAAATTGACTAAATGTTTCTGAAAATTTAGTTTGAATCTTGGAGTCAATTCCTTCTCCTCCTTTTCCACCCCCTGCTTCTGGTCTTCTTCTTATTACAGTTGTAGTAGAAATAGCATTTACTGAGTGCTTATTGTATGCTGGATACTTTTAAAAGCACTACTGTACGAGTAATTCTGTTGGTCCACCCATCTGTCTATCCACACATCCATCCACTCACCATCTAAGTAAAATCGCATCTCTGCCTCAAGAATTAATCCTAATTCAGTATTAATGGAAATGAGAGGTAAGTTAAATTACTTTATAATAACTAAAGGCATGCACTTGAAATAACACACAGCATGAGTAAACTTTGCATTCATTTGTAACTACAACAAATATCTTCAAAATACTCTTATGTGCTAGAAGCTAGGGAAAGAGCAAGGGAGGGTACAAGGATGAATGAGACATGGCCCTTGTTTTTAAAATTCGCAATCTAATCGAAAGTATTTGCATACACATCTCTGACCTCACTCACTTTACTCACTCCACTCCAGAGACACTGTACTTTTTCTTTTTCCTAAAACATACCAAGTGCCTTTTACCTCAGAGCCTTTGCACTTGCAGCTCCCTCTGCCCAGAATGTTCTTTCCCCAGATATATGCAAGGTTGACTTCCACACTTCCTTCAGATCTCTGCTCAAATGTCACCATCTCAGTGAGGTCTTCTTTGAGTATTTTATATAGGATAACAACTGTCTCTCACCTGGGAACTTTGTATCTTAGTAATTCTGAATTATTTTTCTCCCTAATCATATGTACTTACTTCTTTTGTTTGTTTACTCTCTGTCTCCCCCTAAATGCCAGCTAGTATATATTTTTCATGAAAGTAGTGACTTTGTTTTGCTTATTACTCTATCCCTTTGTCCAGAAAAGAGCTTGACAAATAGTAGGTGTTCAATAAATATCATTAAAGGAATAATACAAGGAAGAAAAATAGTGTTAAAATATAAATGAATTGTTTGACAACAATGAAGAAGGAGTAATTATTTTGGATAGGGTGTATGGCTTATGAATCCTTGAACCAAAAGGTATTACTTTGTGAAAATAAAGATCACATACATGGAAAAGCTATATGGCTGACTTTCAAGACATACGAGGTGTGATCAAAAGATACAGTGAATGTTTAAATAAAAATATTTATTACAGTAAAAGACACATTGCCACTAATCCCCCTCAGAATTCCCCCCCCCCGCCCACTTTGAACACACTTATCCCATCATTCTTGCCCCTTTCTGAAGCAGTTCTGGAAATCCTCTTTTGTGAGGGTCTTTACTTCATCCTCCATCATGAGAGTGCTCCATGTCACACGTCATTTCTGGTACGGCAATTTCTGTCAAATAAAAACACTCATCCACTTTATTCACCAGATCTGACACTGTGCACTTCTGGCTCTTCCCCAAAGTCAAAATGACCATGAAAGGAGAATATTTTGAATCGATTCAGGACATCAAGGTCGCCAGGATAGCGCAACTAAAGACACTCATGAAAGAGGACTTCCAGAACGGCTTCAGAAAGTGGCAAGAACAATGGGATGAGTATGTTCGAAGCGAGGGGGAGTGTTTTGAGGGAGATTAAAGGCAATGTGTCTTTTACTGTGATAGATTTAAAAAAATTGAATCATTCACTGTAATTTTTGATCACACCTCGTATATCTAATATTTCAGGAATCAAGGTGCTGGTTAGATGTAATGAATGACCATACGGATGCCTGGAAATTTTCCATTACCCTTTGCTCTTATTTTATTTTATTTTTTTTTGAGTCTGGGACCGTCTGGAAACAAATGAGCTTGACCTCATTTACAAAACTACTTGTGAAGCTTGTTTCTGTTAACCAGGAACTAAATCTTCACTAGGAGGCTGTCTGCGCTTGACTTTGTGTCCAATCTTTACAATTCTGACTACTAATTTGACTCTAGAGAACACTGAGCATTTTCCTTATTGCAAAAGCCATCATTCACTGGAGACTCAGCGCAGGGAAGAACTCTAATATCCACTGGAATGGCTCAGTGCAACCCCGACTGCCAAAGAAAACAGGTGTTCAATGATTACTGGAACAAGTTTGAGGCACAGAACCCCAGCTGTGCGTGGGCCATTGTGACCACTTTCCTTGTAGTGCTTGTGATGTCAGACAGGTAAATAAGGACTCTCAGGCAGCCAAAGAAGCCCCTTTGGGGCGGCTTTTCATTTCTACATTCATTGAGCCAACAATTATTTATTGAGCATCTACCTTATGCAAGGCTTAGAGCGTGACCCAGTTTTGATCCAACTAGACTATCTTGCCAGTAAATTTGTGGGGTCGCCCTGAGGGTTTCAGAAAGTCTTCTCTTAGAGATTGTTTTAATCAGAGTATTATTTGCAGGGAGGAGAAACCCTTTCCAACAAGCTTCTTTGAAACAGAGAAGAACTGGGGAGAAATTTTCCATAATCCAAAGGCAGGAGGTGGCAACACAGCAGCTGATTATATTTTTCCACAAGGTGCCATGGGGTCTCCAGGCACTACTTCAGTCTTCTCTCTTTCCTCGGACCTGGTTCTTCCAATGCTTGGTGCCTCTGACCAACAAAGGCCATTTCAGACCTGGCTGGATAGAACTGTCCAGGGGCACTCACAGGACACTGTCCCACAGCCTCTGGGTTCCATGCCAAACTCCTGGATTAGCTCAGCTTAAATCTGAGGTCTCCTTCCCTCCAATCAGATATATTCCCTCCAAGGGGCAGGGTTTTGTGGCCCATTCTCCAGTCAGTCTGGGCTGTGGGAGATGACTCCCTCAGAAGGTAGAATGAGGGAGGACATGATCGGCATTGCTAGTGTAGACTCAAAGGGCTGGTCAGAGTTAGGGACCAGTATTTTAAATGGGACCTGAGGGAGCACAGCTGTCATTGACAGGAGCTATTAGTAGATATAGGGGAAGGGAAATTCAGATACCAAGAAGGAAACTTGAATATCCAAGCTGAAATGACGGGAAGAACTGGGGCACTGGCCATCACCATCCAGGGATTTGTAATGAGGCAAATGCCTACTCACACTTCAAAGCATTCAATCCTACATTACATAGTGACGTTCTTGAGGGGAGGAGCTATTGGCTCAGTCACCATTATATCAAGGTCTAGCACGTGCTTGGGACATTATTGGTGTTTGAGACATAGTTATTGATTAAATGAATGAATGAAGGAATATCGCTTTCTCTGTGAAGGTTTTCTAAGTCTTCCTCCAGTAAAGTCAAAAGTCCCTCTTATGCCCTCCCAACATGCTAACCATATTTTACAGTTATTGTTAAATGACAAATGAACCTCCATTACACCCAGTGAACCCCACCAAGTAGAAAGTAGGTTTTACTAAGCAAGAATAAACAAGTGGGTTTTATTGAACAAAAATAAAGTACACCAAAACGAAAAGCTTCTGCACAGCAAAGGAAACAATGAACAAAAGGAAAGGGCACCCTACAGAATAGGAGAAAATACTTGCAAACCATGGTAGAGAGGGGGAATCCATTTACTGGATGCCAGTTATGTATGACTGTGGGGACAAAGCCCCAGAGAGCAGTTTCCAGGCTCTCGGCCTCACATAGAAAGGTGCTGGCTCGGGTAGTAAATGGCCATCAACTGTGATCAGACGGCCAGCAGCTGTGGCTAGTTGGCCGTCAGCTGTAACCCGTAAGCCATTGGCCACTAATATAACTGCCGTGGCTACGCCAGTAGAGAGAAGATGGGGGCTAGCAAGAGCGGATTGCAGAGAGGCGGATGCCGCAGGTGAGAATATAGTGATGTGACTCCCCTACTTATGGCTCCATGGGTGTTCCTTTTTGGCCTCACCGTGTCCTGCGTTCTTATGTGGGGAGCGGGAGCAGAGACCCCACCTTACACCCTGCCTGACACCCCGCACGACAATGACCATGCCGGTTTCCCCACATTCTCGCCAACAGATGGAATTAGAAGTTCAGTTCTAATTAGACGTCAGTTTGATCCAGGACTGCACTTGCTCAGAACAGAGCCCTGCCCTGGGAGCAGCATCACTGGCTGCAGGTAAGCACTGGGGCAGGGCAGAGATGAAAACCCTACAGTTCGTGTTCTCAAGTAGCTTTGCGGGGTTGGGGCCAGAAACATTTGATAAACACCTCATTGTACACAAAGGCAGAATGAAAATATCAATACTAGAGAGCCAGCAGGAAGCCAGGCACAGGTGCTCGTCTGCAGGAGGCTTTGGACGTGGTCATTTCTCAAGGTGCCACTGTGAGAAAGACAAACAGGCCCTTGCAGGTGCTTAGCCTAGTGTGATGTTCACAACAAGAGGCAGGTGCCCTATTAGGGGATGTCTTTGGAAGTTCATCAGGTGTCCAAAGTGACAGGTAAGGAGCAGGATCACCGGGAGGCCACTTGACTCTGCAGGGCCTTAGACGTGGGTTTCCTGATGCTGCCTAGGAGTGAGGGGCAGGCGGGGCACCCTGGCCCAATAAAAGAAAGCCCGGGGCCTGGGCTGCTGCACCAGTGACTCAGATGGGAGTGAGTAGGACACATGAGGCTATGGCTTCAAGTGGAAGCTGGGCTGGGGCAGAATTTCTTAGGAGATGGTCATATTTACAGACGTAGGGGGAGGAATCATCCCAGTGAGTATACACAGAAGATAAAGAGAGGAAAGAGATAATCATTAGTTCTAGAGAAGAGGAAAGTCAGCTTTGTGTCTTCTCTCCCCCTTCTCCAAATGCATCCCATCTCTTCTCTACTCACTCACTCTACCCTCCAGTACTTATGATGCAGCACGATCAAAAGATCTCTAAATTCCTTGTCTTCTTAGGGACCAAGCTTTAGGGGTTTCAACGTCCCCAAGCAATGCAGCCATCAAAGTATTTTCCTAAACAAAAATCATTCTCTCATAAAGGGACATTTGGTTGCAGCTATTAAAAGGAGTTCTTTAATCCAAAGGAATAGAGATCCTGGCCCAAACCAGGTTCTCAGCAGACATTAGACTTCCGCAGCCCCCTTTCCGAAGCCTAGATTTGTGCTGACCTCTTTTTTCCCTCCTTGCTGCGTGCTGCTTAGGCCGGGGAAATCCAAGGTATTCTTCATTTGGGCACCAACCCCTCCCAAGGTATGAGAGGTCTGGGCTCACTTTTGGGAGGTAGTCACCCCTGAGAGAAGTGGAGGGGCTGGCCGTTGGCCCTGCACAGAGTGGGTGGTAAAGGCACCTCTTGGATGGAAGCCCAGACACTGCGGCACACCAACCCAAACTCAGCACTTCTCACGGGCAAGGATCCAGTGAGTGCCTGCGTGGTGCCAGCACTGCCCACCCTGTCCTCTCATCAGCTCCTTCCTGTTCTGCAAGTAAAGCAAGGGTGAAAGAGACCCTCCTGGTTTAGTGGAGAGCTGTCAGAGAAGAAACTGAGGGATTAATGGCAAAAGTCCATCAGAGTGTGTCAGTGGCTTATATTCCCTTTTCTTCTTTGGACTTGGGGAGGTGTCCCTGGATACCTGCAGGTCTCAGTTTATTGTCTTAAAAAGTGATTCTGAGCAGCAAATAAGAGAAGGCCTAAGGACTTGTCTTGACTGCAATATGTGCAAGGCAGAGACAGTTCCCCCCATTCTAAGGAAAATGGGAAAGGGCAATTTATCGAGTAACTGCTGTGCCCAGAAGAATAGATTGAAGTAGATGCTGTTGGCACTCCATCCAGACCCCCTTGGGTATCTTCTGCCAGGTCTGTGTATCACTTTTGCAGCTTCAATGGGCATTTGCTTCCAAACAGCCGGCCCCTGAGACTGGTCTTTGGTGGACTTTGCTCATGTGTGTAGAGTTAGAGGTGCCTGTAAGTGTAGGTTCTGCTTCTAGCCTTCATGGAGGCTCTTACCTGGTAATTGATAGATGCAGGAGTATGAAGGTTCTGCTCTTTTGCCTCCAGTGTGGTCAAATTCAGAGGCATATCACATTCCAAAGCTCCTGTGGGGTCTTTCCCTGAGATGACACCATTACTTGGCTTCCTCCTCTTCCTGTCCTGCTTCCTCCTCAACCTTGGTGGTCACCCTGGGAGCATTTTTTTTTTATTAAATCACTTGTACATGAATCCTAGTCTTCAGTTCTACTTCTGAACAACCTGATCTAAATTGTCCTGCTCTCATTTGCCATTGACAAAAACCTTGTGAAGTAAATGTCATCATTCCCATTTTGCAGATGAGGAAACTGAGTCTCAAAAGGAGGTAATACGTCCCAAGCTAGTGATCCACATTCAGTTCCATCTGACACCATGAACTCCATGCTGTGAAACATAATCAGCATTTAGATAAGCTGGTCAGTTGTCTCTTCACAAACTCAGTTGCTTTCTCAAGGTCCCATCCTCTGAATTGAATTACAGGAATGACGTATGAGGTCTCAGGCATGGTGCAGAATTGGCCGTAACTCATGACACTCTTGTGACTGCCGTACTTCCTCCTTTAGCTTGTACCTCCCCACCTATTATATTTATCAGCACTCTCCTTTAAGGGTCTGCTTTCACAGATGACTCCTTTACAGGCCGTCAGGTCATTGAGGGCCAGGACCATGTGCCACTTATTGCAAAATACCCGGAACCGATCACGGTCCTGGGTACATAAGAGGTACTTAAATGAATATATCTTCAATTAAAGAATCTCATCACAGGACAGTTTCTTTCATGAAAAGTCCGTTCTGGAGAAATCAATTAAGTCAGAAATAAAGGGATTTTTCTACACCCTTAAAAAGAAATGCCATATCTTGAAGGTAATTTCTTGCTATCTAGTACCTCTATCATGGCTTAATGCAAAGGCTCCAATGCTCTCTCTATTGAGAGTTTTCCTCTGTGGTTTCCTTTCCAGCCGCATTAACTATTCTGTCAAAATGTTTTTACCCTTGATACATTTTCCACATGATATACATACTTTAAAGGACCAATGACCTCAACTCTAATTCTGGAGAACTATAAATTCCTCTTCTTCATATTCTATGCAGAAATCTTCACCAAAATCAAGCCTAATCATTATATTGGACATCAAACATGAGTAACGCATAGGATATGATTTAACGCATTCTGGGGGTCAAATAATGGCATTATTTTTTAAATTGTGAGTCAATATAATTGAATAGAAGCCCTTGTGTTTTTCTGTTGATACTGCTAGCATGTTTTCCTCACTGTGTTTTAATCAACCCTCCCTTCAGTGTACCAACCCAGATAATAATTCAGATGTAAATTATAGCCCACTGTTTCTGGGATTTTTCTTTGGAAAGATTTGTAGGTGTACTTTGTGATTACGTAAGCACAAAGCTAATAGGATTGGCGGGGCCCCCGGCTGAGAACAGGCAGGTGGCAGACAATCTTCCTCTCAGCCTCACTCTGCTGCTGCCACCCTGGGTGTGGGCTGGTGCTGTGCTGCTTCTCTTATGAAGCACAAGAAGATCACTGCCTACTGTGCCCTGTCGTGTCTTAGTTCCCAACTGTAACTGAGAAATATGGGGCCTGACTCTTGGTCTCCAGCAGCCTTTAAAGTCACAAGTCCAGAAGGAGCTTGGATCCAGAATCAGAGATTGTAAGGTTGGATTGGGGGACATCCATGGTAATAACTGAGCTGAACTAGGTGCTTGTGTTAACCCCTACACTTTATGGAAAATAATGCTTAGGCATGTGTTTCAGTTATGTATTGCTGCATAAGAAACCTCCCCAACACTTTGTAGTAGAAAGTATCATTACTTTCTCATGATTATGAGGGCCTATAATTTGGACAGGGCACAGTGGGATTGAATATTACTTGTGTCTTCCAGGGATGGAATGTCCAAGATGGTGTCTTCACTCACATGTCTGACACTTGGTCAAGGATGGTTTGGGACAAATGGGGGCCTGGCTGCAATGGCTTGACTGGGGTCATACAGTTGACTTTGGTTCTTGCTACTCTTGGCTGCTTTCCTAGGTTTGCCTTCTTGTAGTTCCAAGGTGTCTCCCTCCCCATAATGCCTTTCCATGTAGTCTCTCCAGCAGGGTAATGAGAATTCTTACATGACAGCTTAGAGCTTCCAAGAGTGTGAAAGCTGAAGCTCTAGGGCTTCTGAAGGCTTAGACTCAGAACAGACACAGAATCACTTCTACTACATTATTGCTAATGCCACAGGTTGGCCCAGATTCAAGAAAATGGAACTTTACAAGGATGTGAGTATTGGAGGCATGGTCCCCCAAATCCACTGATGGAGCAGATAACAGAGTACCACAGCATGGTTTGAGGAAGAGGTTTTACAACCTGGGATACACAGAATAAACAGAGGCTCCTGGGGTTTGAGAAGTGTCTAGGGTCACCAGATAAAATACATTTCAATCTCAGATAAACCATGGTTTTTTAGAATAGATATGTCCACTGGAAGTCAGTATAACATACAACACTTGGGACATACTTATACTAAAATTGTATGTTGTTTTTCTGAAATGGAAACTTAATTGAGCATTCTGAATTTTATTTGCTGAATCTGGCAACCCTAGATGAGAGCCCTGTGAATGGGACCAGCGGCCAGTTCCTGGAAGCTGTTTATTAGTCTAGTTATGAGGTGGTTCGAGACAAATGAGGACTGGGGTGTGAGAATGGAGAGGGAGATGGAGACTTTTGAGTCTGGCAGAGAACAATTGGGCTGAGTAGGAGGGCTGAGCATTCAGCCAGTGTACCAGAGTGGCCGAGGTTGGGACAATAGAGTCAGACAGACCAGACTGCTTTCTGATAATCAGTTTTTTTTTTTTTTTAATTCTCCAGGTTTTCAGATGAAGCAGATAATAGTGCTACTTCATAAGGTTGTAGTAAGGATTAAATATAGGGCTGCTTGGCACAGTGCCTGGTTCATAGTGGGCACAAAAGAAAGGTTACGTGTCATCACCATCAGAGTAACAAGTGCAGTGATGATAATATGTGGTGGTGCAGAGAGAGTGGGGAAGAGGCGCAAAAGAGCTAACATCCCCAGACCACATGCCTGGCTCGGGGCCTGGTGCTTGCGATTCTTCACCTCCCTCGATCATTATAGCCTTTGCAGGGACAATAAATCAATTTTAGAGATTAGTGAATTGCCTTGGAGGAATTTGTAAGTTTGTCTGAGTGCCAAAGTCAGGTCTGTCTGACTCCAGAATTTTTTTCCCGTAAAGAAAGACCATTTAGTACAGTTCATTCAGGTAAACCTCAGCTTAAGGGCTTCCAGTTAGTGTCCTGTCAACAGCCTTTCCGGTTGACCTATGTCACTTTAACTTTGAGCCTTCCCTACTCAGTTGTAAATCAGGAGAGTGAACACCCACATGGCTTTTCCCAGAGCCCATTTAAAGCATTCCCTGTGGTAGAGTGTGAAGGCATTTATCAACTCTAAAGTGCTCCACCCTTCCCTCCCACCCCAAGTTGAAATTGTTTTACAAGGGTTAGTACATCAAGTGTCAACGGAGTTAAACATGTTAATCCTGTATTCGCTAATTTGGGGCCCTGGCAGGATAGGAAATGCAGCTCTCCTGAGGGCCGTGAAGAAAGCATTTGGTGAGGTAGGAAGTGAGTCTCATGGTGTGTTGTGCTACGCTGACTTTTCCCCACTGAACACTCTAGAACAAGATTCTTAGGGTACAGTTTCCTTAGAAGACTTACAGCAGGAAGAGCAAAATGGCAGAGCAGGGCAAAAACTCACCTGTGCGGGATCCCTAGCTCTCCCTCTGGCTCATCACTTTTAGGTAGCCTTGCAAACACTCCCTTGCCTGAGACATAGAAAGGTCTAATCCAGTGGTTGACAAAATGCCAATTTCATGTTTCTTTCATTGTCTGCTAAAGATTTGGAACTTATTTACAAGGCCACTACGAACTTTTTAGATTTACCTAGAGAGAAGCAGCTTAAAAATATGTGGAAATACGGTCATTATCTATTTTACAGGCAACCATGAGGTAAACAGTGACTGACAAAGCTTGAGTGAGCCGGGTCGTGCTGCTGTCTTGGGTTTTCTCTTTCTCTCATTCATTCTAGGTCTGAATTTCTATCCTCCCAGCACACTGGACGTGCAGTGGCATTCATTATTCTGACCAGCTCTGCCCAAACCTGCCATGTAAGGAATAAAACGGTCTGCAACCACAGACTCATTTCCTGGCAGTAAATCATGATAGTGTGACAAGACAAGATTCTATTTTACAAGTTTACCAGAGGTAACAGCATAGCTGGTGGTGTATCTGCATGTGTGTGTGTATGTGTGTGTGTTTGTGTGTGTGTGTGTGTGTGTGATGGGGGTGGGATGAATATGTGAGCTTCTGAAAGGCATCTTGTGAACACCACAGTAGAAGAGAGAGGTGAGAGAGTACGCTGCTCAGTAATGAGATTCAGTGTTATGGGCTGTTATTTTTAGCATTTAAGCTATGAAAATCTCATTCTCTCCCTAGAGGCCTCCTCTCTGCCATTCTTTAGCACATCAGGTGAGAAATCAAGTGTCATCTTTATAAAAATGATAACAGATTCCAAGTTAGCTTGTAAAAAATACTGCTCTTTCCCAATTCTAAGTATTTGGTGTGGTAAGAATCACCTTAAAAATTGGAATTTTGATATGAGGTGAGCAGGGGAGGGACAGAGAAAGAGAGGAGACTGGAAAATCTTGAGTTAGTTGAGGAGGACTACAGATAACAATTTAAAAAATGATGGAATTTGATTCTATTTCTTATGAATAATGAAGCATAAATGCCCACTGCGAGAATGTGTATATGTGACTTTACGTACAGATGTGTGTGTGTCTGTGTGTGTGTGTGTGTAACTTGTATCTCCTAAGTGTGTGTATGTGTTTCTGATATCCTTTTGATGTATTCTGTGAATACATTTCTGGTGATTTTAGTCTAATTTCTCTTCTTCGGCCATGCCCATATTTAATGCTCATATTTGAGCCCGTCAAACTTCTTTAGGAGAGCTACAAAAATGATTGCAATCTTAAAGGTCCACAGGTTTTCTACATTGACTATATAAGCAGAGACAGAGATTTCTATTGTTCTACGTTAGCCTGTTTACCGTTGCATAAATTCATTACATTAGTAACATTCAGGAGACTTAAACAAAAAGGTGCTCATGGCTTCGAATACCAGCTCCTTGGGTGATAACTTCCAAATGTCCGTCTCCAGCGTCAGCCTTTGCTATGAGCTCCAGACTCGGAAGTCCAGCTGCCTATTTGCCAGATTCACCTGGATACATATTAACTCAGACTTAATACATCCTAAAACAAACTCTTACTTCAGTGCATGACTACTCCTAATTGAATGCTGTTGCAGTATTCTGCTTTCCAGTAAATTCCATCAGTATCTTGGAGCAAAAGTCCTGAAGTCAGCCTTGATCCTGTTATCCTCTCCCAGCCCATGTACCCAATCCATGAACAAAGACTGTCTGTTCGACTTTTAAAATATGTTCAGAATCTGACTGTTTGCCACCTCTGCTGCTCCCACTCTGATCACCCAAGCCACTGCCATCTTTTGCCTTTAAATTATTGCAATAGCAATAACTGGTTCTGCTCCCTTCTACAGCTGATTCTTCAACAGCAGTGTGCATGAGCCTTTGACATCTTTGGCCAGATTGTGTCGCTCTTAAATTCAAAGCCCTCCAATGACCCTTGAGTGAATGCCATTGTGAGAGTGGGCAGCAAAGTGAAAGAGCCTTATGTTGGCTGCCAGGCCACGTGCATGCCTCCTGTCCTGCCCCTTCGCCCCCCGTCCTGCGCGCCTATTAGCACTGTCCTCCCATCCACACTTATCTTCCTGCTCCCCGTGAATCTGTAGTGTTCAAAGATAAACTGAGGCATATTAAAAACTTTAAGAGTTTATTTGAGCAAAAATCGATTCAAATTGGACAGCATCCAATTTAGAGGATAGAAAGGAGCTATGAGGAGATGTATAAAATAGAAGACTTTTATAGCCAGCAGGGAGCAGGAACAAGAAATTTATGCTAGACAAAAACGTGGATTGGTTCGCGAGGTTACTTTCCTGTTGCGGATGGCCAGGGTTTCTATGGCAGATTACCTAACTAGTGATGATTAGGTGATTCCTGATTTAAGATTTCATTTCTGGGAGAGCCGAAACTGTAAGCAACTCCATTCTTGGCCAGGTTTCTTGTTTTTTTTTTAACATTTCCCCCATTTTGTTCAGGCTCTCAGCCTGAGAGATGTGATCAAAATTTAAGGCATTAGCTCTATTCCCAGCTACCACCCACTCTGGAATTCTTGACGTTGTTATTTATTTATTTATTTATTTATTTATTTATTTATTTATTTCTCTTTTCTTTTGCTGAATCTGTGTGGTATTCACAGGCCATCACACCACATTCACATTCATTAAGTTGGTCATTCTCTTTGTTCCTTTTCTGATGTTTCCATCTTAGAGAGATCATTTGCTTGGTGGTTAATGCCTACAAATAAACATTTAAAGCTTTTTAGGATAATCCCCAAATGTCTGGAGTGCACTTTGGATCCACAGTGCCCAAGACCCAAAACAATCAGAATGAAATAAGTCAAAGGAAAACCCCACTGAAGGAATCACTTTCTTAAACCACTGGCTTGTCCAGTGATCTTATGTAGCTACATCTCAATTTCCCCAGAAGTGTCAATCCACGGGCAGCAGGTGGTATTGGCCACAACACAAATACCTCCTTGCTCAGCTAAAAGATAATCAGGGCTATTTTGTTATCAAGAACAACTTTGGCCAGAGTCTAGGGATTTTTGTTGAGTAGCTGTTGCTTTAGCCGTAGATGCAGGGATAGCTGCCAGAGTTAAGGATCATTGTCTTCCCGTGCATTAACAGAGAGAAAAAGCAAGTAGCACAAAGGCTAAAGGGACAGACTTTCCGTACTGTGGATGAAGATCTTGATCCATGATCCTGGGAGAGCTGTCCACCTTAAGATGCCATCTGCTTCTGGGGAGGAAGCTCCCTAGTCAATATTAATTTTAGATCTCCAGCTGGTGTGCAGTTCCAGGAGTCTGGAGAAACCCTTTTTAATTGGGAGATGTGGATGTAAGGTTCACGTCCCTAAAGCTTGACTGCCGTCTGGGTAGTGACCTGGTATAGTCCCTTCCAAGGAGGTCCAAGGGCACTTTTTGCTCTCAGTGATGCTAAATCAGTAGGGTGGGAGAAAATTAGAAACAGTAGTTTGGACAATTGAAGCCAGATATTTGAGGAAAGTAGCCTTCAGGTTCCCATCCAGTTTGCAGGTATATAACAAAACTTTAAAGACAATGAACAGAACTAGAATCTGCTATCTACAAATTAGTGTTACAACTTTCTACTGAAATGTAATTTTTTAAATCTCCAACCACCCTCACTTCTATCAAAGATAATCATAGGAAGACTGATTTATTTGCAAAGTAAGTCTAGTCTCATTAAACTTGACCTGATTATTTACATAAATGCAGCAAGAATAGTGATGGAGGTAAAGAAAGACCTTTCACAATGTGTCAAGAGCAGACCAATAACGCAAAAAATCTTTGTCCTTTTAGCAGATGGAAAAAAAATGGTTTTAGCTTTAGATTTACACAATTCATATTACACTGTTGATATTACAGCTTGTTTTTAAAGCCCTTATTATTTCTGGTTACATATGTTAACCAGAATTTTTCATCCTTAGAATCCTTAATTCCTGGTGAAAACTAAGAAGTAAATAACTGTGGACTGGCAAATTTATAAATACATTAATAATTTTTAGAAGTATATTCTTTTCCATAGTAAATTTTCCAGTGTGGCAAAAAAACATGTTTACTTATAGACCCAAATATTTTTAGTTCCTCTGTAAAAGGAAGCCAAAGGTAGATAAACATGTTCAGCAATTTATGTTTCAGTATTTTATCTTATTTGGAAATGGTCTAGATATTCAATGAATATCTACCATTTAACTTATCTCAGTATAACTTTAAGGTTTCAGAAAGATTTTGGGAACTATTTTAAAGTAGACATACTGTAAAGCATAATTATCATTGAATAATTCATTTATAAACTTTATTTTTCTTACATGTACTCGTATTTAACTTATATTTGACAATTGTGTTTAGATTAATCATAAAAATTTCATAAGATATTAAACAGCTAACCATCATTTTATCTTTCTTGCTGACAAATTCTGTAACAGAGATAACATGAGCTTTTTTGATTTTTAGTAAACCTAGATAGAATGAAAGTATTATATTTAATGCTAATAACTCAAAAGACATGCCTATTTTAATTAGACCAACAAACTTAAAGTAGCTTTTATTTACTGAAGATTATCCAAGATCTCATGAACTTGAAAAGCATTTTGGTTAGTTTGTATGTTTCTGAGAGTATACTTAATTTACACAAGAGCTTGTTTGTCATTAAGCCAATTAAATGGAGCTCTTTACAAATTAATTTTGGCAATACCATCCAGAGGTAGAACTCTATCACACATCTATTGCATACATATGTAGACATATATAAACATACATACAGATACAAACAGAGCTCTTATAGCTTTTATTTTAGCTTAGGGGAGAAGGCCTTAAAACAGTTCCTATCAGGTTCTAAATATCAGCTTACAATTTGGCCAACTTCTGACCATTAAATTGCTTAAAAAAAAAATCCTTTGAAATATCTTGTCAGGTTTCAGCAGGGCAAATAGTCAATATTCCTAGCACTGTTGAAGAAACCCTAGGATGCTAGAGGTGGACCCAAAGGGGGTGCAAAAGATACTACCCTCCCAAGATCCAGAGCCATTCCCAAAGATAGCCAAAAGAAAGGAAGACTTAGACAATTCTCCTGAGACCTGACAATAGTTGCTAAGACGCTAGCTGCAAATGCAGTGCGACCCACATTTCTGTCTAGTCATTTCTAGCCACAAAATCATGTACAAGCCACATTTCTGTCCAGCCAAAGTTTTGAAGCCCCCAACATAATGATGGCCAGGCCAAGTTCTCAGGACACAGAATAAGACAAACAAGAAGGCAATAACTATCTCTGGGAGAGAGGATCACCAACCTATATGTATCTGAAAACAAATTTCGAAGATTTAATTCTTACATTTTTTCCCTTCCTGCTAATCTGAATTTAAAAAGGGAGAGGTGACATGAAATTTCACCTTCCTCTCTTGCCCAGGCACTGTAGATAGAGGTAAGAATTCTCAAGCTTTCCCAGCTTCTGCCAGTTTTCCCAGGATCCCATGCAGACTCCTAGATTGAGTGGGGTGTCCCCATGGATCTCATCTTGGTCACCAGAAAGTGTAAGGGAGGAAAAATCATTTTCCCTCTATACTTTATGGGGAGTGCCTTAAGAGACCCCTCTGTTCTCTAAGATACCTCATAAATGGATAAAAGTACAAAGTTCTTTGCTGTGGTCACTGTAATTCAAGATGATCTCTGGTAAGGTTAACCTGCTTGTCCAGCCGTGAAACACATTTTATTCACTTGAGTCCTCACACTGCAACCAGTCCAGCTTGTCGGATCCAGTCTGACCTTATACCTGAATCAAATTTCCAAGTTGGGCCCAGTCTGATTCTGGACTCAGTCCAGTTTTTAAGTGGGATCCAATCTGACTCCAGGTGGTTTTCAGACCCAGTGTAGAAAAAGAAATGCTCAAATAAAGTCTGAAAGTTCATAAGGCAAAAACTGTGGAGCTAGGATCTGAGAAGAACTTACCCAACCACCTCCAGGGACAGCGAGAAGCAGCTAGCTCAAGGGGCTCCACAGGTACCCACGTCTGGCTGCTCATTGCTCCTGGGGGCCATTGGGGGTCTCCTTTGATTCCCTCTGCTGACATTGGAACTGTTAAAAGATAAACTGAAGCACATTAAACAATTTTAAGACTTATTTCAGCAAAAAATGATTCAAATTGGGCAGCATCCAATCTAGCATTTAGAAGTGAACTCTAAGAAATTGCACAAAATGAAAGTTTTATAGCCAGAGGGGAGCAGGAACAAGGAAGTTATTCTAAACAGAAGAGCAGGTTGTTTATTGCAAAGTTACTTTTTTTTTTTTAGGGGATGGCAGGCGCCTATGAGGCAGATTACCTAACTAGTACTGATCAGATGATTCCTGATTGATTGGTTTAAGATGTCATTTCTGGGAGAGCTGAAACTGGAATTAAGTCTTGGTTTGGTGATGTGGCGCTTAGCATTAGTGACTCCATTTTGGGCCTGTTGTCTTGTTTAACAGCATGTTCCCATTTACCTTTGGTTTGTTCTGCCTGGATGTTTTTCTTTCACATACGTGCATACTGATCTCCCTCCATTTTGTCTCTACTCAAATGTCACCTCCTCAGAGAATTTATTGTGGACTCCTTAAAATAAAAAAGAGTGCCCCAATTCCTTACCTTCCTGACTTGGCCTCCCTTAATCTATTTTTCTTCATAAAAACTCATCACTGTCTGACATTATATGCTTATTTACTTGTCTGTTTCCTCTCACCCCAATGAAAGCTTCCTGAGGCAGGGATTTATTATTATTTTTAATTATTATTATTTGTTTTACTGCTGTGTCTCCAGGGCCTAGAATAATACCTGGAATGTGGAAGTTGATCAATAATTGTTAAATAAACAAATGAACGGGTGCTCTGCTAATGCTTTCCACAACATTTCTATAAATTCTCTCTAGTGTTAGTGCAATTATTTTATTTTGACGCTCTGGGAAATGATGGAAGGAAATGTAATTGACAGTTTGAACATGGAGTTTGTCCATCACGTTTCTAGTCACCTGTCGAAAGCTCCTTATTCTGTAGAAAGAGCTGATCAGTGCAGAGGGATGACAAATCCAGGAAGAGTGTGGGTGCTGGCTTCTTTCTCTCGTTTCATAAGTGTCCCGAGAGAGACTTCTTTGTAAGTTCATTCTCTGGGGAGGGTGAAGTGCTTCCTGCAGGCAGCTGAGTCCTGACAGCTTTCTGGTGATGTCCTGGGCCAACTTGTGCCTTTTGCAGAATCTCCTTGTTATGAAGCTATTTTGCAAAACTGGAAACAAAAATTTGAAACTGAACTGTTTTACAAGTGTACCCTTTTGTCTTATATAGTCTGCCCGGTTCTTCACTCTTTCCCCGGTCTACCTCTGCAGCTCTGTGCAGTCTGAGCATTCTTGCTTTGATATTGCAAAATATTTCTCTGTGTTCTCATCAGATTAAAATAAGTTTCTGTAAGTAGATGAATAGGTGAGAGCTGGACTTCTTAGAAACAAACAATCTGAAAAATGCACTGAAAAGTATGATGGTTACAAAGCTAGGTAGGATCTGTGTTTTCAATGAAGTCAGGAATGGCAAGCAATCCTGAGTGCCTGTCCTATGCAGTCTGGCATATTAAACCCTCTTACCTGATTTTGTCCCCAGGAGCCGAGCTATGGACTGTCTGTATCTGTGTATTCCTGGGGGCGCTCTAGGCCCCGAGACCTGTCTGCACAGACTTGGTGCAAACCTGACAGGCCCTGCCTGTATCTGAAAGCAAAGCACACGCTTTCAGAAAAATTGCTCTTTGCTTCCTTTTGGCCTTCTTTTCCGTTATTGCCGGTAAAACAAATCTAGCTAGTCACGATGCCGTCTTGTTTTGGCGTATTTCCCTTTCTAGCGCCTCTCAGCTGCGTGGTGTCTCTGGGGGACGGGGGATGTTTCAGGCCCAGGAGAGTGTGTCCCCTGGCTCCTTGTCGTCAGTGAGGCCTCTGGTCTACCCCACTTGTAGGGCTCACCTGGTGGTGTAGAGGACTCCTGTTTAATCAGGAGGAGAACTTAACCCACTTGGGCTGCCTTCTCTTGCTAAGCTAGGGATCAGGAAACGCCAGGTCAGGTCACCTCCTTTTGTAGGTCGGAGGGTCATATATGCCCTGCTGCTGCGTTGTTCCTCCAGTCTTGGGGTCTCAAACTGGTTCGCCTTCCTCTTCCACCTTTCAGAGGTCCACTATAGTTGTTCCTTGAGTTATTTGCAGTGTTTATTATTGTTTATTTACTGGAGAGGAATAGGCAGGGCAAGACTATGCCATCTTGTCCAGACCAGAGGTGGGCAAGTTCTGTTTTTAAAAATACATTTTAGTCAAAGACGTTTGTGATCTGGAGGAGAAACCAAAGACTGCTTTAGAATTAGGTGGGCTTGAGTCTGAGGCACAGTTTCACCTGCTATTAGCCATGTGACTTGGGCAAGTTCATTGACCAATTGTAAGTCTCAGTTTCCACAACGTAAAGAATAATAGTATGTGTCGGTTGGTTTTCTTGTGTTTTAATAAACAACAACAAATTTGGTTACCTTGAGAAAAAGAAACAGGGATGTACTGGAAGGTGGACCAGTCAGGAAAAGAGCAGCTGTAACAGTTGTTTTAACAGAGAGGGTTTAATAAGGAGTTTGTATTAATTGGATATTAAAACGACCGAAAAGACAAAAATACAACATTAGAGTTAATATAGAATTAGTAACTGCAAAAAAAGCTTCTATTTCCGTTATTGCCTGTAAAAAGGATGGGGGTTGGGGTAATCAGACCCTAAAGACTTGCAGGGCGGCCCTATTGAACTGGGACCCAGATCTCTGGGGAAAAGGCCCTGCCTGGCTGGTGCTGGTCATTTGGGAGTGCAGTTTGGGCGGGCAGGAGAGAGGCTGGTTCAGAGAATGTGGAGATAAAATATGGACAATAGAAACAATGCTGGAAGCGACTATTTCTAGAACCAACTACTTCTGAAATTAGCTACTGCTACTGGGGTGAAGAGATGCGGCCCAGGTGTCACTGAAAAAAGTAGCATGCATGCTGGAAGAGCAAGCCCCTTGTCTCTCCTTCTGTCTTCCTGTTTCTCTTTCATTCCCTCTTTTAGCATAGATCCAACCAGCAAAGAAAAGATGTGATTTGCATAAGCCCAATACTAGCAAAATAAGAAAATGTGTGTTTTGATGATCTGAGAAACAAGCTCTTCATAACTAGCAAAGAAAGATATGAGATAGTTCATAGAATCAACAGAATAGATGAACAGTCAGGACTTAGAAAGGGCAAGCAACAGGCCCGATCAGGGAAGCTTGAAGTAATAACTCAATGAACTCTTCAGAGTGCTGACATTGCGTATGAACTCTCTATGGTGTTGCTTAAACAGTTTGGCCTCTTCGTGTCCTCACTCAGGAGTGAAATATCTGGAAGAGATAGACAAATTGGCCTCACTTAAGTTATACACGTATCCACCCTAATGACCAGAAGGATCAAAAAAATGGGATCCCATGAATGGCAGCCCCTGGGATCATAGGGAATAGTAAAAAGGCAGTCTCCAAAAGAAAGAATGCTGGGAAGAAAGAGAAATTAAAAGACATATACTATATTCCATTCCCCTATTGTTTGTTGGCCTGGTAGCAAGGGCCAGTCTTTAATGGTAAGCCTGGTGAATTCCACCGGTATTTATCATTACCTGCTCTTTTCCTCTGAAATCAGTTCCTATGTCAGGCCCAGTGTTGTTTGAGATACCCTGATTGGACGTCAAGGATGTACTAGAATAAGCATGGTGTCTGGAAAGGAAAGTTAAAGCTAGAACAATTTTTATTCCATTGAGGACTGGTTGCTGTCTTGTACAGGATAACAAGTGTCATATACATTTAACTTACCACAGGTATCTTGCTGGTCCCAGAGATGGAGTCTGTCAGGAGCTCAAGATGGGTAGTGGGTGTCTGTTCTTACTCCATTGAGTTGGGTTTAGATGTTTATACATTGTTTCTTTTCATCTCTTACCAATATTTAAGCTTTTAAAATATCTTATGTTTTTGCAAGCATTATTTTGAATTGTTTAAAAATAATTTACGAAGTGGTTTCGATGTAACTGGCTTAGTCATTCCTGTATTGTTTTTCCTTTTTTTTTTTTCCTGTTATAAACAACTGTGTGATGAATGCTTTTATACATAAGTCTTGTGCTGTGCTTTAACTCTCTCGATTAGAGAATCCGTAAGAACCTTGTAGAGCCTTCTTCCTGGGTTCTGTCCTGGTGTTTAGAGTTGAGCATGTCGCATGTCAGCTGATGAGAATGGTTCCTGCATGTGTGGTGCTTTGCACCACCTTCACGGCCATACCTGGTAGCTGTGACTCCTGGCTTTGCCACATACTTACTGTGCGAACCAGTGCAAGTCCTTTAAAAGCTCTGTTGCCTTAATTTCTGCATCTATAAATTAGGGAAAGTAATCTTTACCTCATAGGGTTGTTGTGAAAATTAAATGAATTAATATATACAAAACCCTCAGAATAGGCCTGGCACATACCGAAGACTATGTATGTTTGTTATTATTATTATTATTTATTATTATAATATTGTTAAGGGGTATGATCATTTTAAGACTTCATTGTAAACTCGCAAATTGAAGCTCATTGTCCAATGACTGAAGACCTAATATATCCTCTAAATGAGGAAGACTGGCAGCTCTAGTTGATGTCATGATTTAGATTTAAGACTTTTCAAGAACGATAGAATAAAGCATATCAACTCTTGGTGCCCTGTTGAGGTGAAGCTGAAATACTAAGTCACATTTTCCAGAGAGGCGGCCCAGAAATGGAAGGTCAGATGGCTGTGCAGGGTAATGGGAGCCCAAGGAATCATGATTACAGAAAAACGGACAAGCAGTGGAGAAAGCAGGTGGTGAGGAGTTTGGTGGGAGAGAAACCTTTCCGCTATGGGGAGGAGAGAAGGCTTCAAGCTCTCCATGAGCAGGTAGACCAGAAGTCTGGTTCCCGCCAGAGGCTGATGCTGAGGAGACGTCTACCTCACTTAATTCTGAGTCTGGGTGTTTTGTTTACCTTTGGCTTCATGTGGCGTTCTGGTCCAGATGAGAGTCACATGCTTGCATCTCTTCTTCCTCTCTGAAAAATTTCCTCTAGTATAAGGATCACCTCATTAACCAACAACAATTTTCAAAGGAATGCTTTCAGAAAGATGCAAAGAGCAGCAGAATGCTTGACCAAATCCATCTGGTTTCAGAAGGTCTCCTTTCCTCAGATGTGTCTACTCTCATTAAAACAAAGCATGAAGATTTCCGTGCCTGGGAATAGGGGGAGAAAAGCTCCATTGTAGGCAGTTTCAGGGACATCTCCATGTAGAGTAAGTGTGGGTTTGTTTCTCCCTGCATTGACTTGGCTGTGAAATCTTTTCTGCTCTCTCACCTCACACATTTGCCTCTCCATTTACCTTCTTTCCTGGAAGAGAAGCTAAACAGACTGTCTGGGGGCTAGAGTATTCTTTGGGATCACATTTAATTAACAGTCAGGAATACTGTACTTAGTTTGGAGGAAGCAGACCCCAAGGTAAGGTTTTAGGTATAAGTAGTTGATTTGGGAAGTGTGAAAAGAACTCAAGAAGAGAGTGGCAAAGTAGGACAGGGAAGGGAATGTTAACAGGCAGTTACTACCATGGGAAACTGAGCTCAATCCCATAGGGACACTGGGCCACAGGTGAGAGTACGGGTCTCAGGTTTTTCTTACCCTGTGAGAAAGTTGGGGTGTTTATATACCGAAGTCCATCAGTCATTAGTTGAGGGCTGCTCTGAGAAATGTTAATTTCTTAGCATTTCCAAGACTTGAAATCCTGCTGGGAGCTTTAGAAAAACAACAACAACAAAAAAAACCTCAGGAAAAGAGATGCAGATACTGGCAGTTGGAAGTCTGCCTGCACACACCAAAATGGCCAGGTCTGAGGCTTATGGATGGGGCACTTATAGTGTCTATTAGACATGGCTAAGTCAGCCCTCAAACTCAGATATTCTGAGTCCATTTTCTGTGATACTCTGGTCCATTTTCCTGTGGCAAATTTTGGCAGATCAATATGGCTAATACGGGTAATGCTGATTGGAAGAGTAATTAATCACAGTCAAATGGGAAAAATTGTTAGATTAACTAATATTTATGGAAAAGGTCCCTTTTTGAGACAGTCATGTATCTGGTCCTTGGAATTATATTGTAGAATGTATTTTTTGGTAGAAGTGGAGCACAGTGGACAAACGTATGGTTTGGGAAGTAAAGCACGTCTTGAGAAAGGACACTGGGCATCACAGACATGTTTCAGAGGAAGAGACTGCAGAGTTTTGATATTTTTGTCACAATAAGATAGGTTTCGGTAGAGAAAACTTTTGAGATGCTATTGAGAAGAGTTGAGTTGGGTGAAAAAGGATGCACTGATTTTGTGACCTTTAGAACATCTTGGGAATGGCACAGTCCTGACCGTCTTCCCAATGGTATGGTTGCAGCCAAGGTGGGCGTGCCACGTCTCTAAGCCCTGCTGTTCTCAGCTCCTTCCAGCCAGACCAACTGTGTGGAGGAAACTTTGCACTGCAGGACAGAGAATCCACCTTCTGGTAGCTTTTGTGAGTTGGCTTGGTTTGTTCTTGTCACTCGGCTTAATGCACTATAAACAGGAATCATTCTTTCCCCACAAACATTTTCGTAAAATTTTCCTTCCGTACCTCTTGGATGATGTCACAGGGAGATTCTATTGCTTTTTCTGTCATTTCGAGGTACTAGAGCAACTTCACTTGCAAGACTAAAACATCCAATGTAATCTAACATTCAAACTTTAGAGTCTCTAATTCAAAACTTTTCCTCTCTTCCAAAGTCAGACTTCACTCATGGCTTGAGGATAGGCAGGAGACGGGAGATGATGGTCTGTTCTTTCTGTCTCCTTGTCCCATCTCCTTCCCAACTAACTGCTGAATTTGGCTTCCTCAGAGCCAGAGAACACAAGAGTGGAGGATTTATAGGAGATCGAGGCAATGTTTTTTGTTTGTTGTTTTTAAACCTGACACTGACAATCTGTCTCTCGTATAGCTGTCGAAAGCTCTCTGTCAAGGCAGGCATCCAATTGCTGGTTCTTCTGTGTATTCTCAGAGACCGCCAGTGAGGACCTCTATAACTCACTGTTTTCTGGGGCAATGGACACCCTCTCGGCTGACTTCTACCAGTTCCTCCCCATACCCAGTCTGCCAAGGCACGTCAATGAGAATGCTTTGCTCTAGCAGGCAGACCTCTTGCATGAAGGCTCCTCAAGCTAGCTTAGGCATGGACTAAACTTCACAGGGTCCACATGGGAACTTGGCTTCCTTGATCCACCAAATTCTCAAAGTGCAGTTCATTTCTATTTTGCCCTCAGATGGTGCTCCAGCTAACACCTCACCGGCATATCTATCCCCCAAGTTCTGGGAAAGCCATGTCAGTTTCTCCCCACAACTCTCTCACAGTCCAACCTCATCATAAATTTCTGGCTCTCCCTACCCTCAACAAGGGAGGAAATTTCTAATTGTTCCTCCTATCAGACAATACCAATCTTTAAAAATGAGTTTTTGGGGCACCCCCTCCCCACTTGTTTTGGGATAGAAAAAGGGGTAAGAATCCCCTCTAATGATTTCACCTTGAATTAACCCATCTTATTTTACATAGACTGGATGATTTTGGCCGCTTAGTGGTCTAAACTGCATAGAGGTGTCAAGTACTGTGCAGCCATCATAGGCAGTGCTGAAACAACTCCGGAATCTCAGTGGCTTCAAACAGTAGAGGTTTATGTTTTGATCATGTCATTAACCAAAGTGGGTTGGTAGTTGTGGGGAGAGTTCTGCTTGGTGCATTTGTTTAGTATCTAGGCTTCTTCTACTAATGTCTTGACTGTCTACTATGTGGAGATCCTTATTTTGTGCCGCGGCTTGCTTTGGTAGTCTGGTGAGGCCTATGGACCCTTTCTCAGACTAATATTTATAGTGAATAGAATACAATGATCAAAATATTAATAAAATGTATTGAAGGTAATATATATGCTTCTTTATTGACACATTAAGTAATAAGACTGAGGTGGCAGGCCTAGTGACTTTTGTGATTTTGAAGTAGTCTTGAACAAAACAATATTTTGAGATACCTATAACAACTGTAATATACTATGAAAACGTCTGTGACTTCTTTGGTGACAATGTCCCAGGTCACTGCTAATACTATGTAGTTTTTGTCTACATTAATAAACTGAAGGAAATGGTAATATCAGTTATAGGTGAGTGAACACAACAGTGCAATTTTTTTCTCATCAAAGTTCATTTGATTTCCTGAAATGGATCCCTTGACGATTTGTGGACTCTGTTGAAGAATCTTTATAGGGCTCCAAAGTCCTCTACAAGATCGGGCCAGTGTGATAAGAGAAGGCCTGGGGAAGTGTGATAGGTTGAAACAATGGTCACAGATCTCTATCGTGCCTTGTATCTGCATTCTTTGCAATTTGATTTTGTAGCTCTTTCCATCAAAAGGTGGAGTCTAGATTCCTATCCCTTCAATCTGGGCTGCCTTTGTGACTTTCTTTGATGAGTAGAGTGTGGTAGAGATGATGATGTGCCACTTCTGGTCTTGAGCCTCAGGAAAATTTGCATACGTCTGCTTTTTTAATTGAAATCCTGCCATTCCCAGATGGACAAGTCTGGATCTGTCTGCTGGATAATGAGAGGCATGTGGTCAGCTGCCCTCTCTCTTCAGCTCACTGGCAGCCAAACTCCAGAAGCAGAGAGGCCAGCTGACCTGCAGCTGACTGCAGACGTATATAGGAGCCACAAGGAGACCAGAAGAGCCACTTAATGGAGCCCAGCCTAGGATCTAAATAAATAGTTGCTGTTTTAAGCCCCTATTTCGAGGTGATTTGTTTCATAAAAGTAACTAACTGATGCAGGGGAGATAGCCTTGCTTTTAACTGACTTGGCTAGGTTCCTTTCACTTCCATTCCATTGTTGAAATCTAGTTACAGGGCCCCACCTAAATACAAGAGGAGACTGTGAAATGCAGGCTAGCAGTGCATCCGTGAACGAGGGACCCAGTAGGGAAGAGCTGTCATGGCAGAATGCATGCGTTCTTGTGTTGCCGTGGTGTGATTGATATGATCACAGCAGCATCGATATCTTTGTTCATTACTCTTAGGAGTCAGCATCCAGTCTAGTGTGTGCAGCCTCTAGTAACATAATTTATGATCCAGGAGTTTGAAGGATGTTTCAAGCATCCTAACACCACACTCAGAAATGAGTATGTTGGAGGGATCGCAATATGTCAGAGAGAGCCAGGTCTCAATCCCATCTTTCCAATTTACTAACTTTGAGACTGTGTACAAATTCTTTAGAAGTTGTTTCCTTTTTGCAAAATGGAGTCAATGATAGCAAACATGAATGTTTCTTATGAGCATTACATGAAAAATGAGTGTGAAAGTACTTGGCAGTTGGAAATGCTCTGCCAATACTGACTGATTCTAAATGAAAGGATGAGCAGTCTCGTGTTTTAAATCATACTTTGTAAACATAAGTCTGTGAAAGGACCTCTCTTGTATGTACCGATTTATTTAATTTCTTCTTTTTCCTGTCCTACTGCCTCATTCATCTTTATCCATTGCAATGTACTTTACACACATTCTTAAATTCGTTTATCTTTGGAAAATATAATGTTGTTTTGTGTGTATATCTATGTGTGTAACGTTTATGCAAATGGTGTTGTGCCATAAATGTCTTATTTTTAAACTTTTCATCAACACCCTGTTTTAAATGACTGTCCATGGTGCCGAAAGTAATCTTATTCATTACTTTAAGGATACATAATATTATGTTGTAAGAATTTCCTACTTTTAACTTAGCTATTCTCCAATTGTTGCCTCCAATACCCCAAAGATGCATTAAAAACCATCTTCTAAAATGCCCTTTTACTAACCTGTTGGAAAATTTCTCTGGGGTGGATGCTAAGGGAAGGACTGATGGATCACAGGTTGTGTACACACCTGACTTTACTAACATCCAGGTGGCTTTCCAGACGAGCAGTGACAGTTTACACACCTGGAATTACAGCGTGAGGAGCTGTTTCCTGACATCTTCATCTTTCTAATGTGTGTATTTTAATGGATATAAAACAATATCTCCTTGTCATTTTAATTTTTCTCCACTTTCTTGTGAGTGTGAGAGTGTCTTCATGTGCATGTTCGCCTTTCAGGAAGTGCTTCTCTGTAGCATCTCTTCATATCCTAGAGAAGCAGTTTTCTCAACACTATGTATGGAGGGTGCCCCAAAAAGGTAGACACATTTTAAGAAAGGAAAAAACTGTATTAAAATTGTAATACTCAATATACTCATATACCAATAACACAAGATGAATACAAGTCACGTGTACATTTTTTTGGCACCATTGGTACTAACCAAACTATCCTTTCCCCATTGCTTTGAAGAGTCACTTTTGTTGTGTGTCAAAGTCGCATCCAAACTGGGATCTAGTCTGAGGTCTCTATTTCTGTTCCACACTTGTCTTTATCTCTTTCCATCGCAGTGTGTATCGTTTGTATTAAAATGGCCTTTTCCTACATCTCAGTGTCACATCACAGTAACCCTCTCCCTGCCCCTTCCTTTCCTCTTTTATTTCAAAACTGACCTAGCTTTTCATGGCCTTTGTTCTTTCCTTTATTTATAACTTTGTTGTCCCAACACAATTTATTGAAAGCGGTAGCTTTTAATAATGAATTCAGAAGTTAATTCAATCGTTAATCCACATTTCTAAGATATGGCATGTAGTATTCTTATTTTTGTTAATTTTTAAGTGGCCATTTTCTTTTCCTCTTTGACTGAAGACTTATTTTGGAGAGTGATTTTTAACAATCCCAAGTGGTTTTATTCTCTGGATTCAAATATTCTTAATCATTTCTAGTTTCGTTGCATTTTGATTAGAGAACATGGCCTAAAAAACACTTTTTAGAATTGTAGATTGTCATTGTAGTGTAATTTATGATGGATTTATGTGAATGGGCCATGGGCACTGGAAATCTGTTCTCCATAGAATTAAAGTTTGGTAATTATTAAAACAACCTTTATTAATTATTTAATTCAAATCCTTTTATCTAGTATTGTTAACCCATAGGGGCCCAGAAAAGTTTATGAATGGGCTTCAGGGTATCCATAAATCCCCTACATATAAGCAATATGTACATGCTTCTGAGCAAGGAGCGAGCTTCCATGAATTCTCATAGGTATCCAAGCGTCTAGAAGGATGAACAACCACAAGCTCCTGATTTTTGTTTTATGTTCATTTATTTGTATCTATTTGATCTGTCAATAGCACTGTAATTGGACTTTTACAATTTTGTCTTGTTTTTCTGCTACTTTTCATTTTTAATCTTTTCCTTTTCAATGTTGAACAATGCATAAAGATTCATGGAAATTTATAACATCACTGTGAATTTTATTCTTTATCATTACAAAATGATAATTACAAAATCATTAAAAATCCCTCTTACTATATTTGCCTTGAATTCAGCTTTATCTGATTTTATTATCCCAATTGTAACTTTCTGTTTATTTATGTTCGTGTGACATATTTTTTTCAATTTTGAGTTTCTTGCTTCATTGGATTCTTTTTATATCAAGCACATTTAATATGGAACTTTATCCCTTTCATGTTCATTGCAATAACTATGTATTTGCTCCTACTTCTATCATTTTAGTTTTATTTGGTCGTTGGTGTTCATGGTTTTCTTTTTTGTTGTTGTTTCTGCTGTTTGCTATATAGATTTACATTAATTGCTTTTTGCTTCTTCAGTGGTTTGCATGTTTTGATTGCAGTCTATTTAGAAACCATATTTTTAATCCTCTAAAAGTTTTTCCAAATTGTTCTAACACATAGCTCTCTATTTGATATGACAATTGATATCTTTTAAGTCTCTTTATATTTTAAAATAAGAATTTGAACATACGAGGTCTTGACAAGCAAGTTCGTGAACTCGCCACTGTGTGCTTACATTGGCAGCACTGTACAAACAGCTCGGTAAGGTTTCATAACCTTGGTATATCAGTGTCTCACAGCTGTGTTTGTGTTGACGTGTGGCAGCGTCTTGCTGAGTGGCATTCATTATTGTTGTTGCGTGTTTTTGTGTGCCACTGCGAGAATGTCTGAGCTTGAATTAGAGCAATGAACAAACATTAAATTTCTTGTTAAACTTGGCAAGAATGGAAGTGAAATCAGGGACATGTTAGTCCAAGTTTATGGGGAGAATGCCATGAATAAAACGGCAGTGTACAAATGGATTAAACATTTTTCTGAGGGGGGAGAACACGTCACTGATGAAGAGAGGTCAGGGCAGCCAGTAACAAGCAGAACTGACAAAAACATTACAAAATTTCATCGAATTGTGTGTCAAAATTGTCAGCTGACTGTGAGAAGCATAGCAGACCAAGTAAACATCAATAGAGAAACAGGAAAATCTTAACTGAAAATCTTGGCATGAGAAAGGTGTGTGCAAAAAATGGTCCTGAAGGAGCTCTTGCATCACGACAACGCACCAGCTCACAGGGCACTGTCTGTGAGGGAGTTGTTAGCCGGTAAACAAATAACTGTATTGGAACACCCTCCCTACTCACCTGATCTGGCCCCCAATGACTTCTTTCTTTATCCAAAGATAAAGGAAATATTGAAAGGAAGACATTTTGATGACATTCAGGAGACCAAGTGTAATACGACAGCAATGATGGCCATTCCAGAAAAAGAATTCCAGAATTGCATTGAAGGGTGGACTAGGTGCTGGTGTTGGTACATATTTTCTCAAGGGGAGTACTTCACAGGTAACCATAGTGATATTCAGCAATGAGGTAAATAGCACTTTTTCTAGGATGAGTTCTTGAACTTAATTGCCAGACCTTGTATTTATTGTATGCAGCTGCTATGCCATGTCCTTCCCACAGATTATTTGTTTCTCCCATATTTCCCAACACTTCTACAAAATAAATTTCCTTCTGTTTCTTAATGAGGAAACTGAAGTTGAGAGATTTTCAATGAATTATTCACCATCAAATACCTTTTAACAAATTTAACTGGGATTTGAAATGAGGTTTTTCTCTCCAACAAGTCCATGGTTTTCTGACTCTACTTCTCCAAATTAAGTTTGTTCCCCACACCCCCAGATTGCTCAGCACTCCATAAACATAATGCTCATAGAAGAAAAATCAGAGACAGACATTATAAGCCATCTGACATTTGAAAAGCTACTGTCAACTTCTCCCTTGTATAGGAGGAGGTGAAAGATGCACTCCTGGGAGGAATCACGATTTTGTTAATGAAAGTGGAGTTTATGCCAGATATCAATTAGAGCCTCTGAGTAACTGTGTAACTTGGTGTTAGCTGGATCACAGGGCTTGGATGAATGATGTGGAAAAGACCTTGAGAAAAACAACTCCAGCCACACCTGCTGCCCATGGTTAACGTTTCTACATCTGCTGTACGGAGCCGGTTAGCAGAGGAGAGAACCTCAGCTTTGGAGGCATATATAATAATGAGTCACACAGTCATTAATGTGTGAACCCCAGGCAGGGAGCTCACATTTTATGTGAGGGAAGAGTTGTTGTTCAGTCATAAGCGCTCCCCTGCTGGGTCTGGAATTGCTCTCCGTACCAAAAATGCCTGACTTCATTTTCTTTGAATTTAAAAGGACTTTCACAAACATTTTGGCTTAAATATAAAGAAAAACTTTTTTATAACTGAAAAGAAATTAGTAGAATATGAGTGAAAACAGTTTCACTGAAATGCCTCCAGTGAAAATACAGTTAAAAAATAGTAAGAATAGGGTCTGCAGCCAGCCCACTCTCTGTACCTCTTTTTCGGGTACAATGTTGTTTCCATAAAGGAAAATGAGGAAAAGGGAGCCTGATAGATACAGACTGCATATATTTTGCAATAGAATCTAAAAACGGAAGTTTCTTTTAAAATGCTGTGACTAAAATAAACCTTAAAATTTTGTGCTTTTCAATAGCATAAAGTATTCTAAACATCCCTGCACAAGTTGGATTCAGAGATTGGGCTTCAAATATTGACCCTGGCAAGACATTAAAGGTTACTCTGTCTCTTGTCTTCTATCCATCTCATTTGAACTTCACATGAGTCTAACTGGGCCGTACAGATACCTTGAGTTGGTCACCTTGTCCTTGTAAAGAGATTAGCTTTGCCACTTTCCCCTAATGGGTACAAGCAGAAACCACCAGGGTCTAGTTTGTACATAAGGGCACTTAAGTGAGGCATTCTTGCTGTTCCAACCAGAAGACTTTGTAAAAGCATTAAAAGTTGAGAAGTCAACACTAAGATTCACAACAAACCCTAAATTTCATTTCTGCCTGGGGGATGGAAATTTAGACCTTTCACTGAGGAGGGTAATCTTTACTGGATTATAACGTTGAGGGGGGGAATAAATTTCCAAGTAAAAGCATCTTGAAAGAAGATGAAACCACCATGGAGACTATATACATCTTCTCTCACTTCACTTCAAATTGTGTTCTTCAATGTTAATGATAATATTCAAGGAAAGTTTAGCCTGGAATGACCGTGTGTGTTTGGCATTTCTTTAGTGGCATGGTGGGGTGACGATGTTTTAGGCAAGGAAGACCTCAATATCATATACTCCCTGCTAAACCTTAGAACACAGATCCATATGTATTTTTGTTGTGTACATGAAAGCTTTTCTCTTGAAATTTTTTTTTATTTTTTATTTGTGTGTGTGTGTGTAATGGGCAATGCCTCACAATGGTGCATTTGATAATGGTTACCTTTTGGATAAACATAAGCAACTCGTCTGAGTGGCGATATCTAAAACTCTTCACTAAGTTGTCAGAGCTGGCCATGGGCAAAACTAAAATCTGTAAAGTTTATTTTTGCTTAGATCACACTGCCAGTTCTTTGTTTTGTCCCCCAGCATGAGACTTCTGACGTTATCAGCTGCTCCTAACCTCATATGACCTCTCTTGCCCCATCCAAGTTTGCTCTCAGAATCATAATATTCTTAAGAATCATAAAGTGAATCACGACAAGGTGTAGCCAACTGGCTGGAGAAAGGGATGCCTTTCAAGGTGAATGTATACTATAAGATAGTGGGGGCTTCCAACCTAAGCTATCTGGACCCCAAGATTATGTGTAGATAGTAAAGGAGATAGCTTTGAGCTATGTTCAATATTTAAGTGGGAATGATAGAAAAGGGTAAAGGGGGTCAAACATATGGTGACGGAAGGAGATTTTGACTCTGGGTGGTGAATACACAATGCAATATACATAAATTATGTATTCTAGAACTGTATACTTGAAACCTATATCAATTTATTAACCAATGTCACCCCAATAAATTTAATAAAAAAATAAAAGACACCCATAAGACAGTTATTTAGCAAATAAATCAAGTTTCCTTTTATGAACTGTAATTTTATCAACTTCAGTGTGGTAATTTGAGTTAACATGTGCTGAAGAATAATTTATAAATACCAAATATTCGTTATTCAAAAATCCATCAGAGCTGTGATTTACAGGAGAGATTAAAAGTCAGATTGAGTGTTGAAAAATTTGGACTCCTGATTTAAAGAAATAAAGGTTGAATGGCAATGTTTCAGGTATCAGCTTGAGACTTTGATAATGAGAGAAGGAGCAACAGAAAAAAAACCCTTACTGAATGAGCACTTGCAGAGTGTCTGGCTAGATGCTTTTACACATACCATGTTTCCCCAAAAATCAGACCTACCTAGACAATCAGCTCTCGTGCATCTTTTGGAGCAAAAATTAATATAAGACCCAGTCTTATTTTACTATAAGACTGGGTATAATATAATATAATATAATATAATATAATATATAATATCAGGTCTTATATTAATTTTTGCTCCAAAAGAGCTGATTGTCCTGCTAGGTCTTATTTTGGGGGAAACATAATAGTCACTCACTGGGCTGTCGGGACCTTCCGGTTGGGACCATGTTTATTTCAGCCAACCCTCAGTGTCTAGTGTAGGAGTTCATTTGTTGAAGGTACATCATAAACATTTATGAAATGGGATGGAGGATGAGAGAACTTAACTCACCTGAGAACATATGTATGGAGCTAATGTTAGAATCTAGATCTCACTAAGTGGGTCTCACTAAGTCCCACTGTTTTTTCCAGTCTCACCATGAATTTGTATCAGTGGGATGGAGAAGAATCATTCTCGATGTCCTGAAGTCATTCACACAAAGAAACCTCACACTGTATCTGATAGAGTAACCACCTACATAGTATCTGCCCATCTTGAAGTTATTGTTTTTCTTGATGTGGTTATATGTCCTGAATCGGACATCTTTCTGCTTTGCACAGTACCAACTCTTTCTCCCTATCACTCCAAACGATCAAACAAAAAAAAAGTGTCAGGAATGAGTGGCCGGGGCTTTGTTTGTAAACCTTGTGGCCTCGTGGGTCTGGAAGCCTTGTGTGTGAGCTGTGCTGAGGCTCAAGGAGCCTGGCTTTGAGCTGTCCCCCCTCTCCACCCTGCCCTCAGCTGGGTAGCTAGGGTATCTCTCCCTCAGGTCTTGCTCGTGGCTGCCCTTCATGGCCTGCATATCAGTTTGGGGCTGCCCCAGTTTGAAAGGCTTAAGGCTGGCACAGCAGGTCCAGATGGAAAAAAAAAAAAAAAAAAAAAGAAAAGCCCACTGGCAGTTGAACCTGGAGACCTGGAGAAAAGAAGACTCTTTTCACGGTCATTGTCTGGTTCTGTCAATAAGCCCTGGAATGTCTCCGCACCGGTGGGATGCCATGGCTCAGAAAAAAAAAAAACAAAAAAAGGATGATGCTGGGGATGGAACACACACACACACACACACATATACACACAAACGTGGGTGGGGGGAGAGAGGGAAAGAGGAAGGCCTGCCGATTAATTCTGGTGTGTCAGGGATGAGAGAGCTCACCTTTCACAGTTGCATTATTTTCATTTCAATAAACATTTACTGAGAGCGCACTCCTGTGGAGCACGGTGGTGGGCACTCTGCAGGCTCTGAGTGGATACAAAGCCCCTAAGACAAGTCTCTGTCCTCACAGTCTAGCAAGAGGAGCAAAAACCAAACCAAACAAAACCCTTACAAAAACAAACACCACCAACCCACGCACCAGGCTTGAGAATTTCCAAGCACTTCCACACATCTCATTTAGCCCTGTTTGCAAAGCAGGTGAGGCAAGTGTTATCTGCATTTTACAGGTGAGAACAAGGGCTTTGTTGAAGACGCAAAGCCAGCCAGTGGCAAGCCCAGAATCCAGGTCATCTAACTCCTGATTCAAAGCTTTTCTCAAAATATGACACCGTCTCTTTGTAAACACTTGGTTATAATACAGCACTGAGTTAGGGAAACACAAAGGAAAAAAAAAAAGATTAATTCTTCCCAGGCCGAGGGAGATGGAGGATCAGGCTTCTCAAAAGAAGTAATTTTCCGTAGGGAGAGGAAATACGGATTGTGTAGGCAGAAAGACACAATGGGATGGGCAGGTGGGCAGTGTTCCATGTGGAGCCATGTGGTAGAGGCCGTTCTATTTCATCCAGACTCTACTAAATGATCAGATTTAGGGCCAAGAGAAAACAGCCAGAGCCAGGAAAGCTTCTGTCTGCCCCCAGATTGCCTCCTGGGTTTCTATTTTCTGTGTGAGGACCCATCTATTTCGCAGGAATGGACATGGGGAATAATGACCCCTCTTCATTTCCCCTACTCCTCCTCCAATCCAGTGGTTTTGCAGGTCTCAGTGTGAAGATCCTGTCAATATACTACAGAATATGTACAGCTTGATTGTCTAAGGGACTCATGCATGGGATTCAGGGTGTCTTTTTTTTTTTTTAAATAACAAAAATGCTTCTAACTTCACATATAATTTTGCATCATTTGGCTCCTCAATCGTATTTCTTCATCTGCTAAATGAGGATAATTATATCAACCATACGGGGTTGCTATGGGGATCAAGTGAATGGATGTTTGTGAAACACATAGTAGCACAGTGCCTGACACGTGGCTAACTTTATACATAGGAGTGACTACTATTACTGAGCAACATAAGGAAGGGAAATAATGAAGGTCTATCTAGTGCTGACCCCACATCCCCTTCATTCCAGCCAGATGTGGCCCCTGTAAGGCCAACGAGACCAGAGGTTGAAGGCCTCCATTGTCATAGTCAAGTGGGGTCCTGCAACATGGCTGCTGAGATCCCTGTTTCATGGGTTCATGGAGAAGAGGAGGAAGAGAAATCAGGGTTTAATATCTGACCTGGCTGAAGGAATAGATCTCAGTTGTTTTCAAAGTAGTGGCTTTGGTTTGAGTGGTTCAGTGTGTCAGTAAGACATGGTAACCAGCAGGTGATACTCAAGATGTGGCAAGGGACTGCCCAGCGCCTACTAACCAGTTAGTTAAGAGTGGATCCCAGATAGCAGCTGAGGGTGGGCAGGGACTGGGGCTGTCGCCAAGTCACAGAGCTGGGCTCTAGCAGGAATGGCCAAGTGTTGTAAGACATTTCTGTCCATCTTCAGGGCACTGTTGGCACAGTCAGGGGACCTAGGGCTCTGCGAGGACTTGGAAGCCCTTCTATAGCTCATCCGGTCCTAGGTCTTGGGCAGCACAACGAAATCCAGATCCCCACTGAATGGTATGGCGGAGGCTCCCCATGCACCTTCTAGCCTTACACAGATAGACTCAGCGTTCAAGCAAGATGGGGTGGGATGTCTGGGCATGAGCAGGGCTGAAGAGAAGAGGAGCTGAGGTCCACCCCGAAGTGTCAGTAACTGGCTGCTCTTTACCACAGTCAGATTCTTCACTCGCTCTGGATTTTGCTGATTCCACAGCAAACGTCTGATACTCCGTCCATACTACTCTTCCATTTCCCAGTATATCAGCTACGCCCTCCACATTTGCAGGAATTAATATCTTTTTCTTTAGCCATAAATGTTTTTACATTTAGGGAGACTCTTCAGTGCGGAGGAACTATAAAAGGCACTGGAAAAAAGTGTGAGGCAGGAAAAAGATATCCCTGATTTACAAATGGGTGATATTTTCCTGGAAGGTAGAAATCAGGAAAAATGCTTGGGAATTTTAACTGTAGTCGGAGTTCACGCATGCCTGTGGTTGACTTTGCTGGAGGTCAGTTACATTTCCTGTGGAAGAAATGAGTTTAAACTTTATTTGACCTGATTATATACATGTATTAGGGATAGAAAATCGTGATTAAAGGTGGAGTCTGGTTCAAAAGATGTGACGTTATCATTGTAGTAAAAGCACCATTTGAAGTTTATAATGTAGACTGGCTTAGTCAGCACCCGTTCCACCCCTCTTTTAACTTGCTACTGAGACTGAAAAACTAAGAACTACATTTCCCAGACTCCCTTGCAGATTTTCATGTGACCTAGATTCTGTCACATGGAGAAGTAACTGCAATAGCTTGGAGGCAGATAAGAGCAATGTGAGGCATTATCATACAGAGACAGATATGATCTTGTGGAAAACACTGTGGTAGTGTGCCCTTTCTTTAGCATCTTGTTCTTATTCCTTAATGAAATTTCTTCTCTTATTTCTCTGAGGTGATTGACAATCTATATTTTATGGAAGTCTTTTCTTCCTACAGAGATTTTACTTCCTTTGAGTTGCCTTCCTCCCCCCCCCCCCCATTTGTTTTGGTCCTTATACTTTATGGTAGATGTTTCCTAGAAGGCTGGTGTTTCTTGGTTCTGTGGGGACTAAACACTTGGAAACCATGAGCAGATTAGGTGGCATTAAGACTGAGAGTATCACTGCAGCATGGTCTGACTGGGGAACTTCTGATGTCCTTCCTCTCAGGCTGGGCAGAGGAAAAGTCATGGCTGTCCATGTTCTAAGAGATGAGAAAGGGAAGAGGGCTGGCCTCTGCATTCAGTATGCATAACTTTACCTCACCCAACTACTTTTGGTAGAGTTTCCCACTGTCATCTGTGCCAGCCCAGGAGCTTTCTAGCTAATCTTCTCAGAAGGAAACTTCCAAATATCTATGCAGGTGAGAAGTCATCCTATAGTGTGGGATGGGCATGGGACCTGGAACACTCACTACCTGATTCTTTCTCCATTCTTTTGAGTTTGTCTCTCTGTCTTGTGGGGTATTGGGAAAGAAAGAAAATCAGATGTTTTCAATATGCCATCTTTATGTACAACTGTCTACATATTTTTTCATATCTAGTTTCTACCATTTAGGCAAGAATCATAACACTAATAGAAATGACCTTCTACTCAATATGTGAAGTTATTACAACATTCTAACCATGTTTCATATTGTTACATTTTTGAAAACATTTTTATTGGCTCTCAATGGTATTTCAGAGTATAGATGTACCTTAATTTCTATACTTGAGTGGAGGAATTTTAGATATTTTTCAGTGATTAGTTCCCAAGAAGATGAAACTGAAAACTCAGAGTATCAGGCTTTTACTTTGAGTTGGATATTTATTTTGCTTTACTTGTTTCACTGTTATGATGAATATTTATGTACATGAAACTTTTTCATGCATTAGAATGATTCCTTTAGGCTAGATTCTCAGGAGTGGAATTACTGGATCCTGAGCTATAAACATTTTCAAGGCTTTGGATTCTCACTGTCAAATTTCCTTCTAAAAGTTATGGCATGTTTGCTTAACAGAGGGGAACAATGGGTTGAAGTATGTTTGTGTACGCCCTCGGGAAAGGGTCAGATGAGGTAGTTTTCACAGCTTACCTCAATAGCCAAGCACACACATATAAATGCCCCTAAAATCTTGACATTTCCTGCTTTGCTTACTTATGATGCCAGCTCTTTCGGTCATTATGACAGTTGCCAATCCCAGACTTTACCTGCTACCTGAGATCTTTCCAACCTTGACTGAAGGAACAATACCATGTGCTTAGATTGACCCAAAAACACATAGTTAGAGATGATCCTGACTGACAGCTTCCAGTTTTAGCCAGACTGAAATATTTTAAATAGTAAGCTGGTGGTACTCATGAGGTAGTGGTACTCCTGAGACTTCTAGGTCTTGTCACCATCAGAGCTCCTCCCTTAGAATCCCCTATCTTTCAACATGTGAGGCCAGACCCCACATGTTGAAATGGTATTTCACAGTCAAGAAGAGAAGGGTGCTCAATGGAAACTTGTTGGTCTCTGGAACCCATCTCTCCTGGACTTTTGGAACATTTATGGTGTATCTATGTCATTTTACTTAACAATGTATCGCTTGTCACACTTGTATTTTGCTTTATGCAAACATAAGGCAGAACAGGCTTGAGTAATCTTGAAGGAGACATATGGGATCATGTTCCCAAAGATGACATCCTTTACCATCCTACAGTGGTCAGGGAGTCACTTGAGTAGAAATCCCCCAGGGTCCATAAACAGATAGAAATGGAGGCTCTGTCACAACCACATTTAAGCCCAAACCACGGCTTTATTAGGTGAGGTGTGTGTATATGTGTGTGTTTTTAGTATTCCAGAAATAATAGCTCCTGGTTGTGCCAGGTCCTCCTAGGTGAGCTGAAGATTTGTGAGCCCCTCCATCCTTAGGCTCTCAGGACCCAGTAAAACAACCTTTGAGTCCTCAGGACCCCAGAAGCCTCCTAAAGGACTGATGGACCCTAATTACTGAACTTTACAACTGCCTTGGTAATTTTCCATAGTATTTTATCAATACATATGTATGAAATGTCACAAAAGGCAGCATGTGGAAACTAAATATATTGTAGGAAAGAGCTTATCCTTTCATGTTTGAAGGAATTGAATATCAATTCATCTGTCTACCTCCCAGGATTTCCATGTCTAGAATGGGAACATAATATTTAGCTCATAGGTTGTTGTGACATTAAGTAGAGGTTTCCTAGAAGGCTGGTGTTTCTTGGTTCTGTGGGGACTAAACACTTGGAAACCATGAGCAGATTAGGTGGCATGAAGACTGTGAGTATCACTGCAGGACCCTTGTGGATACACTAGGCATAGTACCCACCAAGAACCTATGCTCTAAGAGTAGTTCCCTTCTTTTCTCTCAGGGCATAAGTGCCCTGGGTTGGGTTTCAATCAGAGAACTTCCCAGACTCATGAAGGACAGGGTTCCTGGAGCTTTATTTCTTCTTGCTTCTATCCACCTCTAATAATTGTTGTACCTCTGGGAAATCTTCTCTTTTCTCTTTCCTCTATCCCCTCCTCCCATTTCACTGAGCATTAGTTCTCAGAGTGTGGTCCTGGAACAAGAACACCAGCATCACCTGGGACATTAGAGATGCAACTTCTCAGGCCTTACCCAGATAGCTGGTGCTGGGGCCCAGGAATCTGCATTTGAACAAGCCTCAAGTTTGAAACCGTCGGTCTGAGGACTCCAGGCTCTTCCTAATATTACCTATTTGCTCTGCTGTCCAAACACAGCCCACCTGCCTTGGAACTGAGACATCAGCTGAAATCTCTACTCATGTCTCCAACAGATGCCCACGCAGTAGTGGGACCTTTTTCTTGTCCCAGGGGTAGTGATACTTCTTACCTATGTGAGCCCGGCCACACCTGTGGTGCTCAGCCGTGGCAAGGCCTCAGCCTAGGAGGAGGAAGCCTCACTGTTAGCTCTCTTGTGGCCCTGCATCTGGATTATGAGGCATAAATTCATTGTGGTTTTCCTGTCAGTCCTTGCAATAATTTTGTTTTGCCAAAATGAAGACTGAGAAAACCCTTCAAATGTTGTTGAAAACTTTAGTAATCTTGAGTGTTTTCCCTGATCAGAGGTTCAGAGCATATGCCAGCTTTCCCCTCATTTTCCAGCTCCAAAATTTGTCTCCTCTTTAGCAATGTAAGGGAAATTCTCACCCTGTCAAGAAGGACACCAAAAATTCCTATCGCCTTAAATTGAAAGTTGGGGTCCTGAATATTATGACTACACCCTCATTTCTGCATTCCTCCTGTGTCCAGCACAGGCTTAGCACAGCGAGGGCTACTCAGTAAATCTCTGCTGCATGGACATGCTTGATGCAGAGCCGTCTTCTGTAGAGCCTACAGGTCTGGCTTGATCAGCGGCTGGCAGATTGTGAATGCTATTGAATTAAGACTTCCTTGAGTAGGCTTCTGTTTATCTCGCAAGGAGCTTTGCCAAGATGAAATTAAATTTTATAAGGTCCTGCGTGGTTGGGGGAGCCATAGCAGGGACTTTAATATTTCAGAGAGCAGTGATGTTAGGCTTGATATCAAGATGATGTAAAACATGCAACATCCTTTGTGTTATGTTTTGGGGGAGGTTATCAGGCATGATGACAGAAGGCCTCAGAAAACTCTGTTTTGATAGTTGTGTTTGGGTTTGGCCAGAATTGGAATGACTCAGTGGTCCCAAAAGGAGTCACGGTGGGCAGGAGTTCTGCATTCGAAACTTAGGAACTTTAACTTGCTCTACCCTCTACCTTGGAGTGCTGGCAAGATCTTCCCAGGACATATTTCTTTATAGTGTTTGTTAAGAGGCAGTGTCATGAGGTAGCTAAGAACACAGATGCTGGAACTAGACAGCTGGGTTAACTGCTGCCCCCTCCTCTTCCTAGCTGTGTGACGCGAGACGGGTAACCAAGCCCTTATCTGCCTCAGTTTCTTCAGCAGTAAAATGGAGGTAATAGGACCGATTTCATGGAGTTGTTGAAAGGATTAAAAGAGTTCACAGATGTAAAGTGCTTTGAATATTTCTGGGCACGAAGAAAATCCTCCATCATAGTTGACCATTACTATTATAATTCAGGTTCAGGTCCAAAGTTTCCCATTCTGAAAGACCTTTCCTGCCCACCCAATCCAAAGCAGTGATTTCTAACCCAATTGAGTCCTTTATCACATCACCATTTTATGGTCCTCATGACATTTAGCACAATCTGGCATTATCCAATTCGAGCGTTTGTTCAACTGTTTATTTTGTGTCTCAACAAGCCCAGAACAGAAGCTTCCTGGTATCAGGGATGGCGTCTTGATCATTGCTGAATCCTCAGCACCTAGAATACTGCTGAGATCACAATAAGCATTCAGGAAAAGTTTGTGGAATGAATTACAAGTTTCAGAGTTACTCTACTTCTGACCCAAGTCAGAGCTAGTATTCTCCCACATCGTGGAGAGGCAGGGCATGATCTGGGGCTCCCAGGCCCCTTGAGACCAGTTTTTCTCTTGCAGTTTGAGAGAGCTTGGACTGCTCTTTGGGAGAACTCTGGAGTTGGGTTCATTCTAGTATCTTCTAAGGCCTGAGAGAGAGATGCAAGTGGTCAGCAGTAGCATACTGCAGACAGATGTTTCTTGCCCTCTACAGATTAAAATCATTTGGTTTTTCTAGCCTGTGAAAGATTAAAAATAAAATAAGAAGTTTATGTATATATCGAGAACCTAAAGGTGAGGACCACTTTGCATTGTAATTTCTCCCTAGAGTCCCTTGTGGTCAAGTCCAGGATAGACTACCTGAGACCACATCCTTGCTTAGCTTCTCTCTCTGCTGTGCCCTTCTTCTCTTCTGTTTCTCCTGAGAGTGCTCCCTTAATATACTCATAGCATGTACTCCAGACTCTTTGTCTCAGCCTTGGCATCAAGGGAAACAAACCTGAGGAAATGGTGCAGATGGAAGTCAATGAAAGACAGAGGAAAAAGAACCCCAAATAGCTACCCGTCTATGGAATGAGAATTAGAAAACATAGTTTCAGACTATAATATTTGTTGATTAACAGTGCAATGGAACTGACTGGGAGATACTATTATCCTTTTGCCAAGCTTATGAAAAACAATCTGGAATCTTTAAAATGTGTGTGGGCATTCTGCTCTTAGGGGTATGGGCCACAGTTGCCTCCTGAGGTTCCCAATGTTTGTGGGGCTGATTTTCCAAGCCCCTGACCCATGGATAAAAATTCCAAGGGTCAGGAGGCACTGCTCATCTGTTTGCAAAGCAGATGGGGGAGGTGATGGAAAGAAGAGTGAGGGTCTGAAGTGAGCTATTCTCATCTTGTTCAACAGAGACAACCTGGGTGATGAACCTGGAGTTACTGGACCCTCATCTGAAAAAAGAAGAGTGGGACCAAATAGTCTTAGCTTCTCCCAGACATTGCTTCAATTCTGTCTTCTGAAATGGAATTGCAAATGCTAGTAACATCTATCTCCTTTTTTTTTTTTTTTTGGCCTGGGTGGCTCCTAAGGCTGCAGAAATAGATAAAATTTGTCCTTGGCACACTCCTCCCCCTTTTCTAAGCCATCTTTACAAAGGCTTTCGCTCCCTTCTGTCCCTTTTATGCTAAAAACCACAACGCATGTGGGTAGAAGTCATTTTTAGCCTCTGTGTCTGGCTCGAAGGCTCCAAGCCCAGTTTTCCCATTGTTCTGCTGTCTCCTGTTCGGCGTGGCCCTCACCAGTCTGGGGAGTACACCGGCCAAGAGTAAGCCTGGGCCAGTGCTGAGGGTGGCATTTGTGTTACTCTTCCCCCACTCTGAAAAAGCATCAAGTTTCTGGCATGCAGAACAACACTAAATGGGGCTGGCAGGGATTTTTATTTTCTACTTCCTCTTCCAAAAAGCTTTGCTTCGTTTTGGCATGGAGACAAAATGCAACCATCCCCTTCAATAAACACTATAAAACCATCTCCAGACCAAACCTCCCTTGGTGCTATAATCAGACAGCTGTTAAGGTACCAGGTCCACGTTGATGCTGAGGGATTATGTGCATGGATGTGGAGCTTCAGGTCATCTTAGACTCTATGGCTTGTTTGGACTTATCTTTTTAGCTCTTTGTCTTGTGGATGAAGTGGGGGAAGGAGTAAGGGAGAGGAAGTAGGGAGAGAGTGGTAAAAGAGAGAGAGATGTAATACAGAATTGTACACCTGAAATCTATGTAAATTTACTAACAATTGTCACCCCAATAAATGTAATAAAAAAATCAATGTAAAATAAAAGAGAGAGAGAGAAAGAGAAGAAGCAGAAGGAGAGATAGCAGGAGGAGATGATGGAGATGGAGTAAAGGAAGATAAAGAACGCCATGGTGGTGGGGGTGGGGGAGAGAGAGAGGAAGAGGGAAGAGGGAAGGGGGGGAGAAGGAGGATTAGAGATGTGGATGAATTCAGAATTAGTGGGAGGAATCTTGCTCATTGCAAAGACTTTTGGAAGAGGAAGGACATGGGCTGCAGCACAGTTCTATTGAGGAAGGGTGGTTATGGAAGAGCAAAACTGCTGAGAAAATGTAGAAAACCCCTGACATTTTGGCAGACCCAGGATTGGAAGAAATGAGGGATGTAAGTGGTCCTGCTGGGTTTTAGGCCCAGGGCACACTGACTTCTTAACCCATGTCCTTCCCAATGCATCCTCAGCTGCGGAGGTGCCAGCTAGTATTTCTAGGGGCTGCCTTCCTTTAAAAGGAGCAGGCAAAATGATCGTGGCTTTTTCCTGACTCTGCTGAGTACAACAGGAAAAGGGATGCATTAGGGGGATCTACAGAAACTTAGCACACTGGGTTCTGCCTCTGTCTCTTGCCAGCTTTATGGTCCCTGGCAATTGCCTGCCCTTTCTGGACCTCAGTTCCCTTGTGTGTAAAATGAAGATAATAGTAGTACTGATTAGACAGTGTTGTTCAGTATAGGAGCTTCCCTAGCACATTGTTTTCTCCCCTTTCCCCATGAAATTTCCCAGTGAAGTCCCCTGAGTGACTGTGGAGTCTTTGGTTTCTTCCCTACACAGCTGGATTCCCTGGGCTCCCAGGAATAAGGTCTTTCTCCAGTGTGGGGTTGTAGACTCCAGCCAGGCCCACAGGCACCACCTTCCTGGTGACTACGATGCCTTAGTCAATTTTGCTTTAGCCATTGTGAGGCTGCGGTGGGTTGTGATGAGGTTTCAGGCCAAGAAGATAATGCCATAGCTCCTCCAGCCCACTTTTGGCCCCTGGAAGCCTTGTACATTTAGAGGTCTTGGGCACTCGGCATGCTAATGAGCCTTGGTGGTTAGAACAAACTTGGGCAGCCACTTCCCCCAGCCTCTGCTCACCCAATGCAAGAGAAAGTGCAGCCCTGAGCTGCTGTCCACTGGCAGTGACATGAAATGAAGGAATCACGTGCCCCTCCCATGCCACAATCAGAGCCGGTTTCTTTTTCAGCTCTTCTGTTTGCCTTTTTGGCTACCATTTTCCAGTTCCATTCTTCTGCTCTGGCTTGGGGCTTCTTATGGTCATGAGGCAGCCTGTCCTCAAGCAGAGACCAGAGACTTGGCGCTTCCAGACAAGGAGCACAGTGCCATGGTCCCATTTACTATGTCTAAATCAGTCCAAGGAGAGGCTCCAGACCAACATACTCACTGTGAATCACTTTCTTAGTACAATCATTTACCAAACCCCACCAAGGGCCAGGCCCCATTTTATAGCTGCTTCGCTGTATCCTCACCACATTCCCCTGGGGTTGGTAGGAATGGACTGCTCCAGTTTGCAGTGTGGATACAAGGACGCTCAGAATGGTAAAGGGCCTTGCTCATAAATGATGGTACCAGGATGGGACAGCATCCAGTTCTCCAGACTTGAGACCCAGAGCTCCCAGGAGACGTCCCATGGAATGCTGGGTGGAAGACATTTTCAGGGGATGGGAGGGGAGTCTGAATCAATGTGGACAGACAGAAGAAAGCTCCCCTTGCTTTTGGGAGTGGTCAGAATTGTGGTGGATGGCCTCTGCTAAAGTCCCAAGAAGTAAGGATCCTGGCTTTGTCATTGCTACTATAGCAATGTTGATGAATATTTAATTGAGAAATAAGCCCAAAATTGGGTGTGTGGCAAAACCTCAGGCTGAGATGACTTTGTTCATAGAGTTCTAGAAATTTAGTTGCAATTGTTGTATCTTAGTAATTAAGGGTATGAAGGGAAGAGACAGGCTTTCTCTTTCTTTGCAAATGTACCCACCATCATACACACACACACACACACACACACACACACACACACACACACGACACCTCCACCACCACCCCACCAACACCATCACCACCATCACTACCACCATCATCAACATCACCTGGAGCTTCAAAGAGAGCCAGATTGTCCTGTTGGGACAGCCAGACTGCCCTGTGGGGAGGCCTCCTTTCCTCCTTTCCCTAACTGCTTCCAGCGGTCCAGCCAGGCAGACTCCACCTGGACATTGTAGCTGTCCTCTCAGCAGGAAGGAGCAGGAACAATGTCATGTGGGAAGAGAAGATGCTTTATTTTCTGTGCCTTTTCCCTCCCTGGGCTGCTGGCTCTCTGCCGGGGCAGGAGAGGTTAAGGGAACATGGTATCCTTGTGTTCCCTAGGGCTATGTTATGTGCCCAGGTGCCTGGCTCAGGCCTGCCTACAGCACTAATCAGTTTGCATGACAAGAATCTGTTTCCACAGCTGTCTTCAGCACTGCGTTGTCAGCTCCCACCGAGCTGACAAACCTGTCCTTTGTCCTGTCTGAGTCCAGAACTGCTGATGGAGAAGCAGAAAGAACCTTTGTGGATAGAGCTAGGAGATGCCTTTACCCTGATGCCCTCACCATAATTCAAGATCTGGCCCTTCATCTGCAGATGCAGAAATACAGACCAACCCAAGAAGCAGAGTTCTAGGAGTTCCTAACAGATCTGAGCTAGCAAAGAATGTGTTAGTTTTGCAATGGGAAATAGACCCTTTTAAAGCCAGAGCACTGGCATGGGCCAGGTCAGGGCCTTACCTCCCCTGAACACACCTACATTGGTTACCCTAGGTATTGGTTCTCAAACCTGAGAGAGCATCAGAATTGCCTGGAGGGCTTATTAAGATGAAGATGGCTGGGCCCTACTCCTGAATTTCTCCTGAATCAGTAAATCTCGGTGGGGCATGAGAATTTACATTTCCCTGATGATGTGGAGCCAGGGACCCCCACTTTGAAAACCACTGCCCTTGGTCCATGTGAGGGTCACGGGAAGGGGAACATGACTTCAGTGATCTCCAAATGCTGGGGGATCTGCAGGAATATCTGGGCATTTTATTGGGGTCACTGAATAGCACATTGCTTCCACTCTTCTTTCACTTTTTTCTTTGCAAGAAAAATAAATGCACAACAACAAACATGATCCTACACAATATAACCACCACCCCAAAAATTAAGACAAAAAAAGACGTATCCTGGGTGTTGTAAAATAGTTTTGGACATTGTCCTTAGTTGGAAGCAACCCCATTTCAGGACAGTAAGGAGCTCAGACGTGGCGTAGGTGAGCTAGGGTTTGACAGCAAGACCCCCAGTCCAAGGGCAGGAGGTGGCACCGCTGGGAGGGGACCGTGTCAGAAGCCGCCGATGTGAGGATGAGCCACAGCCCCACTGGCTCCCTCTTCAGCACAGCTGTGTCCGACGGCATGGATCCTCACTATCTGGGCCTGTAACGTGTGAAACACAGTTTAAAGTATACTCTTTAATTTAAAATGATATTTGTCAGCTCACTGCTGCACCAGCTCTGTCCCACCGTTGTGCTGCTGCCAGAGCAATAGTATAACCTGGGAGGCAGGCCCAGCGAGGGGTCAGCTTTCCAGGGGGCAGCCGCAAAGATTTTTATAAGTCAGTAGTGATACCCGCACAATGTCCTCCAGATCTGGGATCCTCCAGAAGTCTAGGGCTATACAGTCTATGGTATCGGTATTTCTGGCGGAAATGGAACCTC